>NC_067398.1:650446126-650776039 GCF_016432865.1 Antechinus flavipes
GAAAGGGATTGTTCTTTTGTGAACATACAAAATTACTCTTTTTTTGAGAGGGGAACTTGGTAAATCTGTGTCTGATTAATTATTCTGATTTGTGAGGTAATGAGGGGAAAACATGCGATAATATATTTCTCCCTTTCACTAGATCAAAGATTCTTGATCTGTGGGTAACAATTATAACTTAATGTGGGGATTGTGAAAAACTTGGCAACACTACAAGTATAAATATTCTGCCAAGATTTATTTTTTTGTGTAAAAATAAACATCCTTTTCATTAGTATACAAATTTGCTTTTGTCTTTAAAATGGTAAAATTATATGAATACCAAAGAATTGTTTTAAAATAAATTTTCTTATGACTTATACTCAATAAATGTTTGATCTGTATGCCTATTTCATAAGCTAATATTCCCAGTGTTGGGTAAAAATTTTTCTGGTAAAAAGGTGTCACAAGTAGAAAAAGTTTAAGAAGCCCTGTGCTGCTTGGGAAGTTAGCCAAGTGATTTTATAGTGCTATTGGTGAAGCACTTCTGTCCTCCATGTCATTAAAAGACTCCCTGCTTGACTGAGACTAAGGCTGGAATTAGAACAGGTCAATGAACTTGATCTAGTGAGCTCAGGTGAGCAAATTCTAAATCAGTGTTATCTTGAGGGGGTGGAAGAGAGGCAGGTAAAAACGGGACATGAAGCAATTCTGGGGTAGGTGTCTGATCTAGCAGAAGCAATGATGGACCAGGCTCGGCCCAAGTGACTTTAGGAGATACTCTGGGTCTCACTTTTCTGTTTTTTATGGCTATTTTTTTTTTCTATGACTAAAATCACTTTTTGAAGTACCAAAGATTTCCTGCTACTCTAACCCTACAAAGGCACAAAGAATAAGGAGAGCATGGTGCCTGAGCTTCAGTGAGAAAAGGCCTCAGAGTACAGAGAAATGGAGAGGGAAGAAGTAATGGGATATGCCCGGTAGAGGCATAAGGGGAAAAGATATAGTGCCTCCTGTGTGCCAGACACTGGGTTGTCTCCCTCTCTTTTTAAAAAGAAATATCTCATTTGAGTTTCCTAACAACCTGAAAGGTAGGTGCTACTGAGAGCTTACATGCCTTGCCTGGGCTCACACAGCTAGTGTGTGCCTGAAGCTGGTTTTGACCTCTGGGCTTCCTGATTCCTGGTCCAGTGCTCCATTTACAGCACCACCAGCTGCCTCTGAGTAGAGGGCAAAGGGTTCGAGGGAAGCTGTGAGGCAGGCAGGGAAATAAGGCAGTATGTCGCAGGGATGTGAGAGCCCCGATCTGGGTGGACATTTCTCTCTCCAGCCAGAAGAGGGAGACTACACATTACACACAGGCAGAGAGACACACTCAGAGACACTGATGTTGATGTACATACATACATACATATATACCCAGTACAAGCATAAACAGTCTGCCTTTACTTAATTCTTGTTTATCGTGCCTAGACTGAGCGCCCCATCCAGTGAGACCTAGTCCTGCGTTGGGGATCCCTCACTGGAAGGGGAAGGACTCAGCCTAGTCTTGCAGGAGCCTTCAGGGAGCCATAGCACAGTTGTGATAATTCCGTACCTGTTCTTACCTTTGGGTGGAGTGGGTTTGTCCGGAACGGAAGGTAAGGCTTCTGTGGTCTGCGAAGGAGTAACACCACTATCTGGCTTCCCTGGTTTGAGGAAGATAGTTGTTAGTAAGAGAAATGGGAAGTATGGCTCCCTGTGCCCCACCCCAGGAGTCACAGTCATGTTTATAGGGCTCCTAAAAGGTTCCCAGCGTCAGCCTTTAATTTAGAGTTCCTTTTGCACTCAACAATCTTTAACAAGTCAACTCCACATGCACCATTATTAGCAGCAAAAACCCACATGTGACATCCTTAGTGAACAAATGCTTTAACACACCTTCCTTAAGGGGATTCCTGATCAAGGAATGATTCATCAATTCTACTAAACACATGTTTATTAAGCACCTACTATGTGTAACAGTAGGTAACAGGAACATTGTATTAAGAGTTAGAGAGATGAAAAAGCACAAAGTCACCGCCTTCAAGGGGCTTACCCCTTAATACAAAGGCGCACTGACATAGTGATGTCCACATAAGGTTATGGGCAAAGAAGAGGTCCAGGAAAAGTGACATGAAACTTCTGAGAGAAGGGGATAGGGAGTGAAGAAAGCTGGGCCTGAAGGAAAAGGATTTCAGCAGACAAAGAGGCAACTGGAGTCTGTCCGGGACTGGAGTGGGTGAGGGTGATGGTGCAAGAATGAAGACCAGGAGTAACTTGTAGTCTAGCCTGCCTAGACAGCAGTTGTACGAAGGGTAGGAGAGTGTGAGATTAGAGAGGGCCTTCATTGTCAGATTAAGTTCTGTATTTTCTAGTTGAGGGTGGAATAGTTTTCAAGGGTTTTTGAGTTAACAATGTCATGGTCAGTTCTATGCACTAGATATATTACCTGGGGCAGTAATGTGAAACATAGACTAAAAGGGAAGAAACTGGAGGCACAGGAAACTGGTATGATTGTCCAGGCAAAAAGTGAACTTAAAGGAAATTTTTGTGGTTATTTAGTCATTTCAGTTTTAGTTTGCCATTTCTTTTTCCACCTTATTTTACAGATGAGGAAATTAAGGCAAACTGGGTTAAGTGACTTACCCAGGGTCACATAGCTAGTATGTGAATTCAGGTTTTCCTGAGTGTGATAACTCTGGCTTCAATATTTCATTTATTCATAATGTATTTTTCCATATGAAATATTATTGAATAAATTTTGTTCTCTGGTTTAAAAGCCTTTTCAGAGTCAATCAATCAATCAATCAACATTTATTGTCTCTTTACTAAGAAGCAGACACCGTGCTAAGCACTGAGGATAGAAAAAAAGCAAAAGACAATCTTTGCTTAAGAGATCTTCGAATCTAGTAAGAGAAGACTATGAAGGCTTTGAATGCCAAACATTTGGTTTGATATTTGTTGATATAATCAACAAGAACAGATTGCTGATTACATATGGAAAGTAAGGAAGTGCAAAGGGATATAGGATCATTGATTTAGAGCTGGGAGAAATTTGAGAAATGATCTAGTCCCACCCATTCATTTGACAGGTGAGGAAACTGAGACCTCGAGAGGTTATGTGAGTGCTCACTCACACAAGTAGGGAATGACTGAGCCTGACTCCAGCTCTAGCACCCCGTACACTAACCACATTCCAGCCCCAAGTTACAGGTAGGACCTGTTAGGGGGAAATTCGGACATGTCTGGCCACTGACCCCTGACTTCCAAGGGCTAGTCCATCTCCCTCTGAAGGTAGTTTTAGCTTCTTCCTATAATGCCTAAAGGGGAATTGAAGACCTGGAAAGATTAGTGACTCACCAGGTCACCCAGTAAGCCAGGGTCATGGGAAGGCAGTCAGATTTGGGGACTCCCGACAGAAGTGGCTTCAGTGACCACTGATGCTACAATGGAGGCGAGGCAGCACTTAGGATTCTCTTCTTCCACGCTCCCCAATGGGCCCATATTACATCCACTACTACTTTCCCTAATGCTTGTCTTGGCCCTGCCCAGCACACCCCTCCCCCCAGGGCTCCTCTTCTTGCCACTTCCCAGGGCCAATGGGGAGAGGAAAGAAAGGGAGGGGAGGGTGGGGAATCAGGGAGATGGGGGAGGGTTCTGGGAGGCCAAACTTGAAGGGCCGGTAGGTGGAGGAGTTTATGGAGCTCTGGGCGTTGGTGTGACTCACCCGAAACAGACTGTGGTGGGAAGAAGTGAGGAAGGGGAGGGATCAAGATACTACTCTTAGGGAACCCCCACCCAGGTCCCTTCTTCAGTACTGTTTGTCTCATCTTGGCCCCACCCAGGTGCACCCCTTGTCCCCTTCCTACTTTTTGTCTCCCTAGGACTAACTTCTACTGGGCCTTTATATATCCAAGTACTTTAGAAGAAAGTATTTGTTTAACAATTATGTTTTGGTTAAAGTAGCCCCCTTTTCACACTCTCATAAACAAGGACGCCTTGAGTCTGTGTGAAATAGCACATCAAGTGATGGCGTGATGAAAGAAGAGGGGAGAAGGGAGGAAGATTAGTACAGGAGTCAGCGATTCTGGCCATCTTTGGGCCTTTTCCCTGGATTCCTTGACTTCGAGGTAAAGCTCATACTCATACATTTGGCATTCAAGGCCTTTCACAATCTGTTTTTATCTTCTCTTCTTTTATCTCTGCATACTGCATGATTTCCCATTCCTATATTCTCAGATCAAGAAGGAACCTCAAAAGTCTAATCTAATGCAACCCGTAGCTGAGTGGGAATCCCCTCTGTAATCTTCCCTTCAAGTAGTCATTCAGCATTTGTTCGCAGGCCTCCTGTCCACTTTTGGACGGCCCTCATTGTCAGGAACCTTTGCCCGACATCTCTCCTGAACCTGCCTTCTTTCAGCATCTACCCTTTGCTCCTTATTCAGCTCTCTCAAGATAACCTCTTGTGCTTCCAAAGCTCTTCTAATACTTGAAGGCAGCAATCACACTCCCCCTCAGCAGTTCTCACAACTCTCACAGTTCTTAAACACTTCTTGCACCTTCAAGCCTCCAAACATTTGCTTAGCCAAGTATCCTCCACTGACCCAAAACCTACCCAGCATTACAGATTGTCTACAAGCTCAGGCTTTCCTCAGTGATCAGCAAATACCTCAATTACCTTACCCTCACTTACTGCCCTAGTCTACAAAAATTTCCCCTTCCTATTTGTTACATTCCTCCAGAATTCAAGGTAGACTCCCATCGGCTCCACTACTCAATACTGCTTATGTGCCACTTCCTATTGTTAGTAATCTTTCCCAATATAGCTTGTGGAGGGCACAGTATAAAAGAAAAAGCCCTAAACTTGGATTCAGAAGAGCCCTGGTTTGGATTTAGTTTTGGATATTTCCTAGACAAGTCACTTAAACTTTGAGCTGTGGTCTCCCACTTTATTTGTTGGTGTGAGGATCAAATGAGATAATGTATGTTAAGCACTTTGTAAACCTTTCAAAGACTCTATGTGCCGGCTACAATCTCTTCAAACAGCTCTGGGCATAGGGATTATATTCTCTGTACTGTATTCCTACAGTGTTTCCCTAGAAGCAAACACAGTCAGGCCCACACAGATTTCAGAATCTTTGGATTTGGAGTTTGTTTCCCTGGTCATTGAGGGCTGGGTCACTTGGCTGGAAGGCTGATTGTTTATTAGTTAGTGAGTTAGGGAGGATTTGAGTTCTGGATTTCCTAATATCAGTGAGGGTCTGGGACTTTTCTGAATTCCTAGGATTTGGGGAGCAGAAAGGCATGTTCAATATCATTTAGAGGAGTGAGACTTGTCCAGCATCACTCAGTAGAAAAGTTAGAATTCAAATTCAGGCTCTCAGATTCCAAATTCAATATAGTTTCTTTTAGACCACATTATCTTTCAAATTTAAGATAATCTAAGTTAAGTGCCCTTTTTTTGAATTGCTACACTGCTTGACAACTAATTATATGATCAAAGGTTTGTCACTACAAAACCAAGTGGTCAGTGAGGGTTCAAGGCACCCTTGCTCCTTAAGGGTCCAGGGCGCACAGTCTAAGTGAGGGTTTAGGGTTTGAGTTTCCCGGTCCATCAGCAGGGGGTTGAAGTGATTCCATATAAGGAAGTGCTGTGGGTGTACGCCCAGCCCAGATACAGGACCCAACAAGTTGCTGTAAACACATTGTCAGATCCTGTCTCTGTGAAAGCTGCCTCTCTCACTCTGTCTCTGTGTAGCTCTACCTTGGTTTGGCTAACCAGGCCTGTGGCCCATAAAGTCCCTGCTGCCATGTGTCAGCCTGTTAGTCAGCCTCTGAGGCCTGGCTGAGAGGCGGCAGCTCGGAGTCCCTATAAACTCTCCAACATAGCCTGGCCTAGCCCCAGCCTTCCTAGGCTGAAAGAGACACTCGGAAAGCTCTCAGGCTGGAGGTGCTGGCTGGAGGACCGGGAGGGTGCTTGGGGGAAGAGGCAGACGGACCAGACAGGATACCGGCTGGCTGACAGGCAGGCAAGCACGGGACCACGGAGGGGTGGGTGAGCCTGAGGGCTGGCCTGTCCTGGCACTCGCCTCTGGGAATTTGTGCCATTTTAAAATACTAACTTTGCTGGAAGTTGGTCAGAGAGAACACTTTGGGCAACATGACCAGGCCCTCAAGGGTGTTGGGGACTGAGACTGTACTGTGACCAGTAGAGAAGGGCAGACAGTCATTTCAGGTGCAACAGCCTAGATTGGACATCATGTCTGGGAAGCGTAGTCGGTCCCGTAGACCCCGAACTAAAAAACAGGGCCGGGGTCGGAAGGGAGGGGGTGAGACAGGCTCTGTGGTTGAGACTAGGCCACTGGCCCCAGGGGCCCCCCAGGATGGGGCGGGTCAGGGAAAGCACGTGATAGAGGAAATGGATGAGATGGGCAAGTCAGTTCCTGTGGGGCACCCTGAACCAATGGTCAGATCAGATTGCTCAGGGGCAATAGAGGTGGTAGAGGCTTCAACTGCAAGCCCAGAACTGGTGTTGGTCTCAGCCATGGAGCTGGGGGGATATGGGGCCAGCTGCCCTGATCCGGCCCTGGCCCAGGAGGTATTGAGACTCCAAGAGGTCCAGCTGTGTCTGGAGAGGGAGCAGCTCTTATTGGAGGACCGCCGGCGGCAGATCCAGCTACAGTTGCAGTTGGAGGAGCAACTGTGGCGGGAAGAACAGCTATGGCAAGAAGAACAGCGATGGCTGGAGCAGTTACAAGAAGAGCATGCATGGGTACGGATGGAGGGGATTGAGTTGGCCCTGGAACTGGAGCAGC
Organism: Antechinus flavipes; assembly: GCF_016432865.1. Classification (NCBI taxonomy): domain Eukaryota; kingdom Metazoa; phylum Chordata; class Mammalia; order Dasyuromorphia; family Dasyuridae; genus Antechinus; species Antechinus flavipes. Next base: position 650,452,942 of record NC_067398.1, read on the forward strand.
TAAGGACAGGTGGCTTTGAACAGCAAGAGGAACAGGTGCATGTTCAGGTAAGTCATTGAGAGAAGAACTAGGGCCTACAGCCAAGGGGCACCACTGGAGGTAGTGTATATTTTCAATTAGTCACTGACATCTTGGAGGGATGGATGAACCATGGAGAGAACTCCACAGAGAGACTAGTCATTGGTGTCTCAATTGATGGACAAGCTGGTCACTGATCCCATGGGGCCTGGGCAGGGAGAACCATGTCCTCTTAGGGAAGGGACTAGCGAGGAATAGCTAAGTGTGTATGGGAAATTGACTAGAAAAGACAATAGAAAAGATACATTGCTTTAATCGTATATTGGGCATTTGATGATATGTCTGTTTTAGAAGGAGCTGGGGGGATAAAGCATAAGAAGGCAAGCAGTTTGGGGGATGTGATGGAGCACATTGTGAGCAATGGGTTGGCAAGTATGTGATAGAACATGTTCTGGGAAGGGGCTGCTAAAAGACATGATGGAGCATGTTCTAAGCAAGAGTGGGGAGAGCTGGCAAACAGTTGATAGATCATGATATGGGCAAGGGGGTTAGTAGTCTTATAATGGAGCATATGGTAAACAGAGGTTTGGAGGATGTATGATGGAATGTGGAATGAAATATGTTCTAGGCAAGAATCTGAGGAGATGATAAGCATGCGTGATGGGCTGTATTCTGGGCAGGGGTCTGTACAACCAGTGATGGAATCTTTTTGATGTACTAAGGGGGCTTAGTACATATGAGTAATGGGGAATGTTCTGGGAGAGGATGCTGGCCAGGTAAGGAATGTGAAATGGGTGCATTCAAATGGGCAGACTGGAAACCAAAAGTCTGTGAAATGGGTTTACAGGGATTAGTATGGGAGAAAGGAGAAACTGCTATAGAATCCCAGGTCAACATGAGGTAGAGAAGGAATAATAAGAAGGGAGGAATTGGGTGAAATTGTTCCTGTGGAGATGATATGCATCTATGTGTTCAGATGATGTTATGTTAGGGACAGCGTGTGTGTGTGTGTGTGTGTTTTTTTTTTGGAGCAGCGCTTCCATAAGAAGGATATTCCCAGGAAATCATATGCATATCTACATGTGTGTATGGAGAATCATCTGTTTGCTTGAAATGCAGGGTATATGTTCATGTTTGTGTTGATGGGAGAGACTGAGCCTGAGTGTGGTGAGTCAGGACTGATGGAGAGCAGAGAAAGCTCATGTTTCTAAGCATCCTCTTCTGCCCTACCCCCATCTCCCCTTAAGGGCTGGTTTCCTGGTTGATTTGTCCCCCTCTCTGGCATTTATTGGGTGCTTAGGGATCAGGGAAGCACGCCATGGCTGTATTCATTATTCTCATTAAGGAGGCTGGCCCTAGCCTCAGACTCAGCTGGGGCTATTTCAGGGACTCAGGTGTGAGGCTTGGCAGGGTGGGGGTGTATCGGGAAAGGTAAACAGTTGTTCTCCCTTAACCCTCCCAGAAGATGGCTTCTCTTGGATCCTTTGATCCAACATGGGGAATCTTGTGAGCCCTAGAGGCTTGAAATATAGGATTGGAAGGAATGGAATGAGAAGGGTTGAGGGTTATGAATAGCACACATCTCTGAGTCTGGGGAGACCAGTGTGTGCTTCCATAGATTGGACATGGATTTGTGGTAGTGACATGCATTGGTAAGTGCTGATAAATGGGAAGACTGAAGCATCTTGGTGGGAGTGATTGAGATTTGGAAATGTAGAGGAATTGACTTTTCAGGATTAGCTTAAAATTTCATCAGTGTCATCCTAGGGTAAACAGGGGTCAGTCAGCAATGAGAAAAATGTTTCTGGGAGCATATTGAACTCATTTAGAGTTCATTACATGTTTTTCTGGGATCACTCTGGGTTATTTTGAGGACCAGAGAGGATAATCTATTTAGTTTCAAGCTGCTTTGTCCTGCTGTTTGGGGTTCTCCAGGATGAAAATGAACTTCCTCCTAATCTCTTCCTCTGAATCTTATTTTCCTTCAAGGGTCAACTCAGGCGTCACCTCCTCCTGGAAGCCTCCCCTCATCTTTCCAGGGCAATCTCTCCCTCCTCAACTTTCCTGGTCCTGGGCATCTTTGTTTCCATGTTGCATCTCTTCTACAGAATGTAAGGTCTTGAGGACAGAATTGTATTTTTGTCTCTTTATCCCCAATGCTAAGACCAGTGTGCTGAGCAAATAAGTCACTTAATACATATTAGATGAATTGAATTGGGACTATTTACTCTGCTCTGGTTAGACATTTAAAATACTGTGTTCATTTCTGGGTGCCATATGTTAGGAAGGCTATTGATAAGTAAGAAAGAGAAAGGAGGAAGGCACTCAGGATGAGGAAGGGCCTACCATTCATCCCATGAGTGAGAGGTAAAGGAACCTTCCATTTAGTCAGTATGTATCCTGTATATACCAATCAATTTACCTATTGTCTCTGCTTCTTATGAGGGCAAGTACTGCCAGTGTCTTTTTTTTTTTTTTTTTTTTTTTTGGCTTTTTCACTGAGGCATTTGGGGTTAAGTGACTTGCCCAGGGTCATACAGCTAGGAAGTATAAAGTGTCTGAGGTCACATTTGAATTCAGGTCCTTCTGATTTCAAGGCTGGTGTTCTATCCACTGAACCACCTAGCTGCCCCCCACCTTTTTTTTTTTTTTTTTTTAACATATATCTACAGAGGTCAGTTTAGTGCCTATCACTTCTTAATAGGGCTTGTTGATTGGGTGAACTTGGGAATGAATAGCCTAGGAAAGAGAAGACTTGGGAAGTCTCAAAAATATGAGTGAAGTTTTAACCTTTGGGGCACTCTGTATATGTGGCTGTGCTAAATTACAGGAATATAGCTTTAGTGTTGGAAGCAACCTCAGAGATTATTTGATCTAACCCACTCATTTTTCAGAGAGGAAGACTGATATAACTCAAGGTTATATGGTTAATAAGTACTGATTTGAACACAAATGTTTTGAATCCAAATCTTGACTTCAAGTATAGTGATCTTTCTAACATAATACTACCTCTTTCTTAAATCTCTTCTCTGATCTCAATCTCTACCCCATTTTTGCTCTTACCTCTCCCCTCCAACAGACTAATTTAATTGATCTTTATCATTAAATCCAAGACAGTATCTTCAACAAAAATATTTTCAATAGCTAATCATCTAACCCTACTTTACCCTGTCCAATTCCCTCCCCTCCAATATGGTTATAAGAGTGACACTATCCTGAAATCTAGGGAGAACACAAGCTTCTCTTTTGACCAGTTTTCCACTCCAAATTCAGGAATTAAGAACGAATCTCTGGAGATGATTGGGGTTTGAAGAAGTTTTCAGTAGGTCAGAAGTGGATTAGAGAGGCAGAATTTAGGGGATACCCATTAGGTCTGAGGTAGATTTGGAGAAGCTGAAGGGAATGTATATGTTAAGTCTAAAGGTTATTCAGCAGTTCAGGAGAGAGTTGGTAGGAGTCTGAGGAGCACCCATTGCATCAGATATAAAATTAGAGGTGGGGTAGGAAGCCCTTCAGTAATCTGTGAAAAAGGGAATTAGGGGGAGGGTTAAGGATCGGCCCTGAGATTGTGGTTGGGGGAGGCCCGTGAACTCACCAGGAGGTGCCCTTGATTTAGGCCCAGGGCTAGGCTTTGTCACCTTCCGAGATACTGCAGGAGATCTTACCCCCCGCTTTTTACCACTCATCCTCTTGTGAGAGGGGGAGTTGACTGAGAGGGGGATCAGAAGGAAAAGACAGGTAGCAGAATGACTGAAGAGAGGGCTAAAGATGGGAACTACTGAGGAAGGAAGGAAAAAAAGAGGAAGAACTCATGGGAGAGTGGGTGGGGAAGAGAAAAAGGGAACATCAGAGGAAGGAGAGATGAGATGAAAGTAGAAATGGTTTAAGTGAAAAGGAATCAAAAGAGAGGAGATGAATGAGGGGAAAATCAGAGTATATTCATTCATTCAACAAACATTTATTTAGTGCTATGTACCAGGCACTGTGCTAAAGGCGGATCTGAGGAAGACAGTCAGATAAGACTAGGAGAAATTGGAGGAAACAGGGAGAGACCAAAGAAAAGCAAGGAAAAAAGTGTTTGAAGAAGAAATCAAAAGGGATAGGAAAGGAGTGATTGGGGAAGTCAGAAGATGATAGAGGAAGGGTAACTGAAGGCAGAGATAACTGAATCCAGTTACAGTCCCACATCAATTATGGTATATCTCCAAATAGATGCTCCACAGCTATCTCAAACTCAACATGGCCAACATGGAATTTATTATCTTTCCCCCTAAGTGCTAAGTTTAAGGCTATTCTTTAAACTTCCCTATTTCTCTTGAATCTCTCACTTTCTCGCCACTTACAATGCCACCACACCTAAATCAAACCCTTCTCTCTTCTAGTCCAGACTATTGCAACAACTCTACTGCTCTTCATTTTCTCCTGTCTTCATCATTCTTCACACACCTGTTAAAATAATCTTCCTAAGAGGCAGATCTTTTATCACTCCACTATTCTGTAGTTCCCTCTGCCTTTAGGACTATAAATCTTTACCCTGACATTTAAGGCCTTTCAATCTCATTTCAAAAACTGGACTTCATACTCCATCTGCCCACTCCATGCACTCACACAAGCTGTTCCCAGAAATGAATTCCTTTCTAATTTTTTCCTCTGAATCTTATTTTCCTTCAAGGGTCAGCTCAGATCTCATCTCTTCTTGGAAGCTTTCCCTCATCTTTTCAGGTGTTTGCACTCCCTCCCTCAACTTTTTTTGGTCAGCTTTCTTTCCATGTTTTACCTCTTCTACAGAATATAAGGACAGGGGTATTATATTTTTGTCTCAATATCCTCAATGTCAAGATCAGTGTCTTGCAAAATAATTCACTTAAAACATGTTTCAGATGGGTTAAATTAAGACTGTTTACTCTATCCTGGTTAAACATCTGTAGTACTGTGTTCATTTCAGGTCTGGGGAAGGCCTTTAAGAAGGGCATTGATAAGCAAGAGAAAGAATAGAGGAGAGCAGTCAGCGTGAGGAAGGGCCTACTATTCATTCTGAGTAATAGTTGCATCTTCCATCTATATCCTAGTGTGTATCCTGTATGTACCAATTAATTTACATATTGTCTCTGCCTCTTAGAATGTCAACTTTGAGGGAAAAGACTGCCAATGGTTTGTTGTTATTCATATCTCCAGAGCTTAGTCTAGTGCCTATACATAATAAACTCTCAATAAGTGCTTGCTGAGTGAACTTGATTAGTTTAGGGAAGAAGTGAGGAGGGAAGTATATTTGAGTTCAAGCATTTGAAGTATATGAAAGGGTAATATTTATAGCTCTTTTTGAGGTGGCAAATAGTGGAAATCTGAGGGAGTGCCCATAAATTGGTCATAAATGAACAAGTTATGGTATATAAATGTGATGGAATACTTTTCTATTATAAGAAAGGAGATGGTTTTAGTGAAACCTGGAAAGACCTATGTGAACTAATACAGACTAAACAGATCCAGGAGAACAATTTGTATATCACAATTTATACAAAGGCAAATGTCCTTGAAATAAGTCAGAACTTTTATCTGTGACCAACAATGATTTCAGAGTACTAATGATGAAACAAGCTACCCATTTCCTGACAGAGGTGAAACAGTTTAAAATGAGACAATTTTTTTGTTTAACGTGGTCAAAATGGAATTTTGTTTTTACTAGCTTTGTTTTGGATTGGATTTTGTTTAATTCTCATTGAGGGAGAAGGTTTGGGGGGATAGGGTGAAAAGGATATAATTTTAAAAAGAGAACTAAGAGCAGTGGATGGAAGTTAATGTCTCCCTATCCTTTAAAAAAAGGATTCTTAAACTTTTTTGTGTGTCTAATGGACAACTGCTCAAAGTGTTTTTAAATGCATAAAACACACAGAATTATCAAGGAAAACAATTATGTTGAAATACAATGATCAAAATCAATATAACAAGTTCACAGACTCTAGGTTAAGAACCCCTGCTGGAAGATAAAAGACAAATACCCAGGTTGCATTTAAAGCCTTTCACAATCAAGTTTTAGCCTTCCTTTCCAGGTTGATCCCTTTTCCTCACAAACTGTGTTCCTAGCTACTTGTGGCACTCCCAACAATGGCACTCAACTCCATGCAAATCTTGGTGGGGGAACACACTCATCCTTTACACTTCTCTCTTAAAATCCTTAGCTTTCTTTAAGGTTCAGATCATGAGCTTTCCCTGTAAGAATTTTTTTTATTCCCTGTTAATGTCCTCTCTCTCTCCCCATCCTCCTCCAATTGTCATGTACATACTTATGTTTATGTTATATCACCCAGTAGACGCTAAGCTTCTGGAGGGCAGGGACCATCTTTTTCATTTTGTTTTTGTATCACCAACACCTGAACTCAAAAGAGGTGACTCAAGAAGGCAGGAGTGGGAGGGTGTAATTGAGAGGCTGCTTTGGGATGAGAAAAAGGGATGAGACAGAGGGGGGGGGGGGTCACAGGAGGGGGAGTGACCAAGGCAGAGGTGTCTGATGTAGGGAATCACAGGAGAGGGGGAGTTACCAGCCAGGGGGTCACAGGAGAAGCGAGGGTCCGCGGCAGAAGTGACTGAGGTGGTGGGTCACAGGAGAGGAGGAGAGGAATCAAAAATGAAGAGGTCGGATGAGAAGGGGGGTGAAGGAGGAGGGACACAAAAAAAAGATAAAGAGAAGGTGACTGGAGTGGGGGGGGTGAGAGGAGGCGGGGTGACTGGAGTGGGGAGATTAGAAGGGAATGAGAAGAGTCAGAAGAGGAGGGGGGGGTGACCGAGAAGGGAACATGGGAAGAGGGGAGGGGGTGACTGAGAATAGGCAAAAGAAATGAGAGGAGGAGAGGAGGTAGAACAGGTTTTCACAGAGGTCACTAGAGTCGCTTCCGGTTCCGGTCCCGCCCCTCCCTTCTTGTCCTCCTCCCCTCCCCAAATTTCGCACCTGGGCGGCGGCCCGCCCCGCCCCTCCCGCTGCCGGCTGGGGCTGGTTTCCCGGCAACACCAAGTTCGTGCCAGTCTGTGCGCTCTCGGGCTCTCAGGTTCCGGGAGAGAGCGGAGTGAATGCGCATGCCCGCGCGCGGCCCTGCAGGGTGCGGCATGCCCACATGGGGGCGCCTCCTGCCCGGAGGTGCGTCTGTCAGTTCCGGTGGGAGTTAACGTGGTGCCCTTTAGGGTCCTAAATCTGGGGCCGTCATTTTGAAGGAACAGCACATTTGAGGGCCTTAATTTGGGGACAGGAGTATTAAGGAGTCAGTTTTAGCTTTCCTTTACCAGTCTTTATTTCTGCTCTGTGGCCTTGGTGGGTCAGTGGATAGAACACCAGAGCTGAAGCAGGAAGACCCGAGTGCAAATCCAGCCTCGGGCACTAGCTCTGTGAGCCTGTACAGGCCACTCGCCCCGGTTGCTTCCGTTTCCCCGTTTGCACAACGGATCTTGGGTTAGGCGGCTCTGCATTTTAGCGCCTTCTCAGATTAGGAATTCTGTGACTCCCGGATTGGGGCAGCGGGGTGGCAAAGTAGAGAGGCTGCCGGCTCTGGAGCCCAGAGGTCTCAGATATCCAGATACCAAGTCTCTCAACCCTATTTGCCTTAGTTTTCTCACCTGTAAAATGAGCCGGGGAAGAAAATGGCAAACCAGGCCACCGTCCTGGCCAAGAAACCGCCAAAAGGGGTCATGAAGCTGTGGGGCTTCCTTAAGTTCCTGAGCTGCCAAGTGCCTATTATTTATCTCCTGGATGCCCCCAGTCGGCACGGCCTACCCAATTTTCTGCGGAAGGGATCCCCATCCTACCGTAGCAATCACCCCGGACTCTCCTTTCACTAACCTCATTATACGATCTGCTGCTGAGGCGTGTGATTTCTGTCTACTTCCACACCATACCTGGCGTGTCTCAACTCATCCCACAGCCGGCCTGATTCAGGCCCTCATCACCTTTCACCATCTCCTGCCTCCTACTTGATCTCCCAGTCTTCACTCTCTAACTCCTCTTCAGCTGTCAAACGGATTTAACTAAATAACACTAAATTGGGTGATTTCTTTGCTCAATGACTTTCAAGTTCCATGTGGACTCTTAAGATAAAGTGAAAACTCCTCTTTGGCATTGAAAGCCTTTAAAAATCTGGCTCCAACATACCTTTCAAGACTTATGCCCATTATTCCCTTTCACACACTTAGTGTCCAACCTGCTCCTCAAATTGAGCCCATTTTGGGCCTTTGCTCAGGCTTTCTCCCTCTCCCCAACTCCATGGCTGGAATGCTGTCCTGACTCCTCTTAGAATGGATCAGCTCAGGTATCTCTTCCTGCAGCAGCCTTTTCCGATGCCATTATCAGTACTTCCATCCTCCCCCGTATTTTGCATGTTTTTTCCATTTGTGGATTATAATTTCCTTGGGAATAAGAGTCGTTGTACTTTTTTCCTTCAGAATGTATTACCTAGCAGAGTATTTGGCATATAGTGACTACTTAAAATATTTGCTGGATTGAATTGAACCAAATCTACCTTTTCAGTCAGTGAACCTCAAGTCTGTATTAAATATTTACTATGTACTAAACACTGTACTAAGAGGTGGGGATATAAGGAAAGGCAGAAGACAATCTTTCTCCTCAAGAAGCTTACAGAGTTAATGGGTGAGACAATAGGTAAATAACTAGGTACATACAAGATATTTAGATGGAAGATAGCTTGAGAGGGAAAGGCAGGGGTGTGGGGTGGGAAAGGTCTCCTGGGGAAGGTGATATTTGAGCTGAGTCTTGAAAGAAGGTAAAACAAGAAACAGAGGTAAGGACAGGGAACTGAGTATTCTAGCCACTAGGGGAGGGGGGTGGATAACCAGGGTAAGAGCACTAAGGAGAGAGACAGAGGCCAGTTATAATTGGATCATAGAATGTATGGAGGTGAACAAAGTATAATAAAACTTTTTTTTTTTTTTAAAGGAGATAGGTTATGAAGAGCTTTATTTCTTTTTACCTTATATTTTTTTTCAGTTCCAAATTCTTTTTCTCCCTCCAGTTCTTACCCTACCCATGAAGAAGACTAATAATATAATGCCCATTATACATGTGAAGTCATGCAAAACATATTTTTGAAAAGCTTTAAATGTCATACAAAGTTTATGTTTGATATTAGAGGTAATAGGAAGCCAATGGAGTTTATTGAAAAGGGGATGACACAACAGACCTATGCTTTAGAAAAATCATTTTGGTAGTTGTATAGAAAATGGATCATGGTGGGGAGGGATTTGGAAGGTAATGTGGTTCTAATCTAGGGTTACAGCTGTATGAGTGGAGAGAAGAAAACCTATATGAGAAATGTTTTGGTAAAAAAGAAAAGATTTGGCAAAGAATTGTGTGGGCATATAGGGTATATGAGGGTAAGGAGCTGGTAATGGCAGAAAGTTAGAATGGAAATACCTTCAGCAATCATAGGAAAGCTGGGAAAAGAACAAGGTTTGGAAAAATGTTCTAATATTCAGTTTTGGACATCTGAATTTGAGATGCCTGTAGTGCATTCAGTTTGAAATGTCCAAGAGGCAATTCATGATGTTTGACTACATAAGTCAGGAGAGAAGTTAGGGCTGAATATTTAAACCTGGAAATCATCTGCATCAAGATAATAATGGAATCCATGAAACCTTATGAGATCACTGTGTGAGACAGTATTGGAAAAAAAAAAAAAAGAGAAGGCTCAGATCCTTGGGGAACATGGAATCTATAGTTCAGTGGGTATGATCTATATGAAGAACTAATAGAGGAAACAGAAAAGAAGTTGGTCAGATAGAAGAACTAGGGAAGAACAATGATATGAAAACCCATAAAGGAGAGAATATCTAGGAGAGAAAAGTGATCAACAGTATTAAAGATAGCAGAGAGGTCAAGGAAGATGAAGACTGAGAAAAAATAATTAGGTTTAGCATTTAATTTAGCAATTAAAAGATCTTTAGGATAGTTTCAGTTGAATGGCGAGGCTGGAGGTTGCGAAAGGCTTAGATGGAAGTGAGAGAGAGGAGTTGGAGGCACTGATAATAGATAACTTTCACAAGGCATTTATCCATGAAGACAAGAATAATAGATATGAGGGGATAGACTCAGTTGAAGGCTTTTTAAGGATGGAAAGATGTAGACATGTTTGTAGGAAGTAGATGAAGCCAAATAGATAGGAAATTAAAGAAAAAAAAAAAAGAAGGGGCTAGCAGAGGAGGCAATTTGCTGGAGAAATAGGGAGGGGATTGGTACATGTGCTTATAGAGGATTTGAGCTTGACAAGGAGACAAGCTACCTCTTAATCTGAGAAAGGATGAAGGAGAAGACAGTGGTGGCAGAAGGATATGAGATGAGGAAGAGAGGAAAAGATGAGGAAGCTCCTAGTAGTGTGCCTCATCCTAGAGTAGGAGTTGAGAATACCGTGAGAAACTAGAGAAGAAATGAGAATGTTTAAAATAGTAGCTGTGGAAAATGGGATAGCACATTGTTATTTACCTTGCAGTGAGGACCCAGATGAGATTAGATAATATTTTCTCCATTTCCTTTCATTAACACTGGATAGAAGTTAAGGAAGTAGGTGATAGGAGTAAACCAGCAGGATGGAATTTGTCAAGGTGTGATTGTCAACAGAATAAGATGGTGATAGATTCGAGGATAAAGAATAATGACAAATGTCTTTTTAACCTTGGGTTTGTGTATTTGCTTAATATATATATAGGTAATTGGTAATTCAGTATAATTGGTTTTCTTTGTAATCCCACATCTTTTATTTTGTTCATTTAAAAACATTATTTTAAGAAGGGATACAGAGTCTTCTGAGGCAGGACAAAGGGTCCAAGATACACCAAATGTTCAGATCCCTTAGATTCTCAGCTTTTGCCAGATGAGAATACCTACAACTCTTTGAAATTGGGCAACCTATCTCATGTGTCCTTACTGTCGTTCATGTCCAGAATGTACCCCCTCCTCATCTTTGCTTTTCAAACTTCTTGTATTTCTTCAAAATTCAGGAAAATTCAGAACCTAGATCTCTCTTTCTCAGTTGTAGTATACTTTTCTTTCTCAAATTAATTCAATTTCAAATTACTTTGTATCACATTTATTTGTATACAAAGTAGTTCAGAGGAGCCAGGGAAGGGATATTTGAGGGAGTTTTGGAGTTTTATCTCTCCTTGCTTTAGAAATTAGTTTAGTGCCTTGCACATGGTAGGTGTCCAATAAATATGTTTAATAGAATAGAATTTCATTTCTTTCTATTCCATTCTGGAAAAATTTACTAATTTTGTTAATGTGCATAAAACACTGTGCCAGAGTTTTAGGGGATACTTTCCTGTCCCCAGGGTCTTTGCTCATGAAGGAAGCTATTGCTTGGAATTCCCTCTCTTGCTTGATTTTGTTGAATTCCCTTCTGTTTAAAGTTCAGTTTAAAAGTTATCTCTAGAAAGCCTTCCTGACTCTCCCGATTGAGAACAACCTTTCCCAGATCTTCCCTCAGAGAGCATTTTGTATCATAGTTTTCAATGTATTTTTGATGTAAGATAGTGTATTATATATGGTTACGACAGCCTCCTGTTAAATTGCAACTTCTTAGGGGGCAGGGACAGTGCTTTTGAAGCTCACTCAAACTGGATCATAGAAGATGAAAGCTTTCCTGCCTAAATTCCACAGTAATCTCAGTGTCTCTGACGAAAATATGGGATGAGCTAGGGTCAGGGGAGCCGTAGGTTTAAGGAAGTCACAGCTTGGTGTAGTTCTCCCAGGCCTGGAAAGGCAGGTCCTGACCTGGAGAAGGCTTCCAGGAGAGCTTTGTCTGCCCCAGGACTTTTCCACCCTGTATCCTGATTTCTGCTTCAATTAAGGTCCCGGGGGCGAAGGAATGGCTCTGGAAGGGAGCAGGAGAGCAGGGAAGTAAGGGAGCTCCGGAGTTTGTGTGTCTCCCTCTCAGGCGGGGTGGGGCCTTGCTCCCCGCCCCCCCAGAGGTGCTGCCCGGGCAGGCCGGGCAGGCAAAGAGGGGGCTGGGCAGGGCTGGGCTGGGGGAGGGAGCGTGTGAATCAGTCCGTGGGGCAGGGAGGCAGGGAGCGGCAGCGGGGTGGGGTGCGGGTGCGGGTGCGGAGGGGACAGCCTGGGCCGGCACCAGGTTAGTGGTCACCTCCGGAGAGCCCTGGGCCCTCACCTGGCCAGGTAAGGTTTCCCCTGTCTCACTTCCCAACTCACACTGCGGGGGCGGGGTTAGGTCAGGCTTGAGTCCCAGCACCTTAGGCAGGGCTAAAGACATGGTAGCGGTGAGAGGAAAAGGAAGATTGTGAGCCAGAAGTTCAGATCCAGTTTGGAGGGTCTGTGTGTGTGTTGTATGTGTGTATGTGTACGCACTCGGGATACCTTCAAGTACTCTGGCCTCAGAGTGGGGAATCAGGGCTCTGAGATTTGCCTTGTAAGTACAATATGTGAGTCCCTCTGGGTGTGTCTGGGAAAATGAGTGTGAGACACAGGGCTATGGGGGGCAGGGGTTGTGGGGAACACCCTGGCCCGGCTCCCTACCTTTCCAGCCTTTTTCTCTCCAGCCTACTTTTTTGGGGGGTGGAGTAACTTAAGGCAGCTTTGGGGACCCAGTGTTTTTAATGATCTCCTCCTCCTTGAATCCCCCTACCCATTTCCTTGGCTGGCTGTCCTCTCAGCCCTTCCGATGCCTTGTCTATGAGAGGTAGAGAGCTGAGAAGGCAAGATTCCAGGTGGGGGGAAATAGTGTCCCTGGAGGGGGACCGAAGATCAGAGTGAGGTCAGAATGATCTGGGATCTGGGCAGGTTTGGGCGAGGCGAGCTTTGGCAGGAGGACTTAGTGACTCCCTGCTCTCCTTTCCTGGAGCCAAGAAAGAAACTCCAGCGTGGTGGTATTGAGAGGAACCTTAGGGCGACAAGGAGTATAATCCCCTCTGTCTTTGAACCCAGGAGGAAACTGATGCCTAAGGTGGTGTAAGTGCCAGGTAGAGTGGGGGAGGGGTGGGAAGCAACTGGGGGACGATACTTGTCCTAAGAACTCAAAGCTGTTGTCAAAATGAGACTAGAACCTGGGTCTACTGACTGTTAGGTCTGGGGATAATTATTGTGTGCAAATGACTCAAGTTAACTGGTAATCTCTGTTCCCTTTCTATCTGTGATCCATTTCCTTTCTTTCTGAGCTCCACTTTTTGTTTGGGACTTTCTATGGCCCCCAAAACCAAGATAAATATCTCCTTGTTTCCTCTCTGTGGCCCCACCAATGTGAATTGATTTTCTATTTGAACTTCCATTGAGTCCTGATTCTCCCTTTCAGTATATGAATCCATTTTTATTCTGGGTTTTTTTTTTTTTTTTTTGGTTAGGGCCCAATTTTCCTTCTTTTGATCTATGATTTTTTTGTAAGCCTTTTTGGAAAGTCCACTACCTTACTTTCTATTAGTTCTTCTTCCTGTCAGTGCCCCCTATTTCCTAGCTACAGTCCCCTATTTCCTATCTGTGCCCTCTGCATCCAAGTTAAACGCTCTTGCTTCTTGCTTGTGTCCCTATTTCCTATATAAATACCCCTACTTCCTGTGTCCCCCATTCCTCTATAACACTCTTAGTTCCTGTATGTCTTTATGTCCTAGTTAAACTTCCTTTCTGTACCCACCATTTCCTATCTAAAACCTCTACTTTCCTCTATATACCCCCATTTCCCACATAAACACCCCTACTTCCTGTCTGTGCCCCCATTTCCTACATAAATACCCCTACTTCCTTTTGTGCTCCCCACTTCCTACATAAACACTCCTACTTCCGGTCTGTGCTCCCCATTTTTTACATAAGTACCCCTACTTCCAGTCTGTGCCCTCCATTTCCTACATAAATACCCCTACTTCCTGTCTGTGCTCCCCATTTCCTATATAAATGTTCCTATTTCTTGTCTGTTCCTTATATCCCACATGAACACTCCTGCTTCCTATGTTTCTCCTCATCTCTTTGAAAAATAGAGAGGGAAAACACCCCTGCTTCCTGACTGAGTTGGCTTCTAAACTGCAGTGACTGGCCATTAGTATATTTTAGAGCATCAGTACTTAACTTGGATTGTGTCATGGACCCTGTTTGACTGCTGGTTCACCTGTGGATCCTCTCAGAATGTTTTTAAATGAATAAAATAAAGTGCATAGAATTAGAGGAAATCAATTAAATCATAGTTATTGATTTTTTAAGTTTGCCATTGCCAGGTTAAGAACCCTTGGTGTTGATGGAGAATAACTTGTAAATAATATGCCTGTGAAGTTATAGAGGGTCACTATTATGATGGTTAAAGATCAGGGAAGATAGGAACCATGGTTGGGAGTCAAAGGTCAGATTTTGGGGGTTGGGTGGACGGTCATAGTTCACTGGGCTATAAGGGATAACTGGAGGGGTGGAAGTTGAGGCTGATATTAAAGGCCTTAAACGTTTGTCTTAGTACTTCTAGACTTTGGGATCAATGAGATCATAAATTTATAGATCACAGATGTTGGAGATTACATACAGAATCTCATAATTGGAAGGATCCTTAGGGCTCATGGAGGCCACCTTCCTGAGCAAGAATCCCTTCTAGGACATAACTTGACCATTCCTTCATTACAATGGGAAAATTGAATATCAGAGAGAGAAAGTGAGTTACCTAAGATCCCACAGAAAGAAATAATGGAGTCAGATTATTTCCACTATGCCATACTATTTCCAGAGCCTCTCCATTTGGATTTGAGGGGGACATAGGGACTTGAATTATTTCTGAGGCTATTCTGGATACATAGAATGTAGCCTTGGGAGAATGTAAATTCCTTGAAGACAAGGACTAATTCTTTTTGATTTTGTATCCCCCAACATGTTCCAAATGATTAGCACATAGTAGTTACTTAATAAATGCTTATTGATTGACCAATCGATTCACAGACCTCACGTGGTCAGTTAAAATAACTTCCCAGCTTAACTCTCTCAAGTGCCCTACTTACTTTAGGGGTTTGTGATTCCTGTAGGGTTAGGGTACTTTCCTGGGTCCTTAGGGTTTGAATAGACTTCACCATAGGAAGGAGGTGGTTGGCCTCTTCCCCTATTTTCAGAGGGCACCTACCTGTGTCTTAAATCTCAGAATCTCCTTCAGAACTATTTCTAGTTGTCTTGAGTGGAATCCCTCCTGATTTTGCCTCTGAGTTGTGTCTTGTGGTTCATACCCCAGGAAAGCAGGCTAGACCCGGGGAAGGTAAAAAGGCTAAGAACTTTACTTGACAGCCTGGGAGGCCAGGTCTCCTTGGTACTCAGACTTCTCATTGAAGTAGTTTATCCTATCTTCTCTCAACCAGGGTTGAAGGCAGGCACCCAAGAGATTATTAGTAAAGTTAGGAGGTGGAAGGAGGGAAGAAAGAATAAAAATGAATGAGTGAAAGTTAAGTTCTTGATAAATAGAAGTGACTGGGATAGGATGAGAAATTTTGAGGAAAAAGATTTTCTAAAGGGATAAAGGGGTTGGAGAGAAGGAGATGAGAGAAGGGGTTGGGGGGAAAAGGAGGGAGCTGGTGAAAGAAGGAGATTGGAGAGAATGAGAACAATGGGCGTGAGGAACAGAGAAAATGAGGATTAGGACTGGAAGGGGAGAATGGATTTTGGGGAGGAAAATGAGGAACTTTGAAGGAAGGAAGAGAAGAATAATGGGTATAAGGATGGTAAGAAATGAATTGAAAACAAATGAGAGTCATTACAGAATATCAGAGTTGAAAGAGACCTTGGAAGCCATGAAACTATCTTGTACCTGGACAGAATCCCCCTATCAAATCCAGAGGATACCTATTCTATTTTTGGATTGTGTTGTTAGGAATTGCCCTAATTTTTAGGCAGAAAGGACTGGGAGAGGAAGAAGTTTGCAAAGGAGTGGGAGCTGGTTGTGGTGTACTGGAAAGATTTACAAGGCCTGATTTTAAATCTCAGCACTTAGACTCAGCCTGTCACATACCCTGTGATGAGGGACAGGGGATGCTGTGTGACCATAGGTTAGTCACTTTTCTATCTGAATCTCAGTTATTTTGACTGTCAAGGAAGGGCTTGGACTAGACATGTAAGGTCATGCAAGGTTCCTTCCATTGCTAATATTTTATGAATCTATAAGGGTAATTGGAGAGTTGAAGGGCCTGGGGAAGAATGGGTAAGTCTAGGAAGGGTGTGTCTATGGGGGCACATGCCGGGAAGACCAAGGTCAAATCCAAAGTGGCAGAAACATGGACAGTATAAGACCTGCTTACAATTGTAGATTTTTCAGATCCATTGAGCATCGTATTTTTCCATTTCTGGATGGGGAGAGAGGAGACTTTTTACATCTCAGGCCTTAGTGGTAAAGAGATATTTTTGGCTTTTTCGGTTCTGGGGAAGCCTGTCATAGCCTTGGTGGTAATAATTTTTTTTTGGTGGGGGAAGGAGTTTAAACTACAGAGTCTTTTGGGGAATACAGTTTGTGAAGGTTAACTGTAATCACTGCATATAGGCAAAATAACAGTGATGTCAGGGGATAAATTGGATCTTTAGTTTGGTAATTTAGTTTTCAAGAATTAAGTAAAATTTTTTAAAAATTATATTTCCTTTGGTTATTTCCTTTTTATTCTTTCTGCAGTAATAAAAGCTGGCTCAAGAGCAAGGAAGACCAATATTCAAATCCTGCATTTTGAAATATGCTGACTTTGGGCAAATCACTTAAATTCTCAATGCTCTAGGCAACTCTTTAAGACTGGAAGTGCAGAGATGGTGCTGACCTGCATTGTAGAGGGAGTTTCCTCATTTGGGATCTGCTTATACCAGATTATGAAATCATGGACCCAGTTCCTATCCTCATTTTTCTCTACAGATTAAAAAAAAGAAAAAGAAAAATGTTTTTCTAGTTTGTATCCATATGTAGCACGTGAGAAACTTTTTCTAACCAGGAGGAAGGAAGGAAAGAAAGGAAACAAACATTTGTTAAGTACCTACATAAATATGTGTCTGTCATTATCCTTAGCACTTTTACAAATATCTCATTTAATTTTTTTTTTTTTTTTATAATTGAGCAAACTGAGGCAGACAGGTTAAGTAACTTGTCCAAGATCAACATGGCTAGTAAGCATCTGAAGCTAGATTTGAACGCTGGTCTTCTGACTCTGGTCTCAGCATTGTATTCACTATACACTCTCCCCCCTTCCCCAATCTGCCTCATATATGACAGTGGTTGTCTACCACAGGGTCAAACCACCTCAGAGATGTGGTGCCCTGCAAAGAGCTCTGGATTTTGGGTACTGAATTTGGAACTGGCCACTTAGTACCTGTGAGATCTGGGCATGTGCTGGGTCTCTAATGTCTTGATTGATAAAATGAGAGAATTGACCTTTAGATTAGATGACTTCTAACATCCAAATATCTCGAGCCCCTGATTGCTTGGCTCTAGGGAAGGTCTGCCTGTATATGGCTAATGGGTTCAGCTGGAACTCCCTAGAAAACAAGATTCACTTCTGTCCACTATAGGATGTGGCTTATAGAGGGAAGGAAAGGGAAAGGGAGAGTAATTAAGATCTTGAAGAGATAAAGTTGAGACCTTTGGGTAGTAGGGTCTGTGGGTGGAGCATAATTAGGGGTCTTTAGAGGACTGGCAGGAGTCTGTGTATGTGTATGTATGTGTGTGTAACATATACAGTCAAAGATTTAGAGTTGAAAGAGACTTCTGGAGGTCACATAGTCCAATCCCCTCATTTCACAGGTGAGGAAACTTAGGTTAAGTGATTTGCCCAACAGTAAATAGCAGTCACAATTTGAACTCAGTTCTTCTGACCCCATGTACTGTTCTTTCTCCTATCTCTATCCTACCTCCCTCTCCCCCCCATACACACACCACAGCCCTTAGGATCTAACAGTCTGGGTATAAGGAAAACTACTTTTCCTTCGTGTGTGTGTGTGTGTGTGTGTGTGTGTGTGTGTGTGTGTGTGTGTGTGTAATGTTAGGGGATGACAATATATGTATATAAGTAATTTCTGGGCTAACAAAAACAAGTTTTGCTTCTATGCAATGGAAAAGTGGATGAATAAAATATTGCTTCAGGTAGGTAATGGTGTTGGTGTGGATGCATGTTTGTGTAGAAGTGTGTGTGTGTTTCAATGGGAAAGTAACTGGTCTCTGGTTAGTGGTTTGGAAGGGCTCTTGTGCTTCTCCACTCCGGGTTTTCCAGCTGTCTCTATGAGGGGGCGTGGCTGGCCCTCCCCCTACCTCTCCCCGCCCAGGTAAAGGCAACCTGGGGTTCCAGGTCTCCGCCCCGAGGCTGTTCAGGTCCTGCCCCATTCTGGGAGATGAGCTTACAGGGGCGGGGCCTAGGTGTCGCCTGATGCAATATCCCTGCTCCCCCTCCAGGCTGGGTGGAGGCAGCTCAGGCCTGGACACCTGGGTTATTTCCTTTCCTCTTGTGTTAGTGAGAGCTCATCCGAGGCTGGGTCTTTCCAGCTTACACCCTTATCCATAGGGGATTTTGAGAGGCTTTAATTGGGGGTGTGTTCCAAGGTCTATCCCCTTTGCAGCAGAAGTAATAAATAAGGATCATGAGGTTGGGGGGTCTTGAATTCCTGGCTGATTAGTGATGTTGAAGGGAGCTAAGAAGAGTGGAGGAGAGGGAGGTTCCCTGTATCTCTCTGAACCTCAGTTTTCTTTATAACAATGAGAGACTTGGATTAGGTTATTTCTAAGGTGCTATATATCTCTAAGGTTTTAGAGTACTCATCTCCTGACTGGAGAAATAACGGGGAACCTCCGAAGGACTTGGATCTGACCTACTAGCCAAAAGGTGGGTCCCTTGTTCCTGTAGAACCAGGATATTTCACATCCTGAACCTTCAGGGAGTGCCCATCCAGCTAACCTTGGTATCTGCTTTCCCAGTGAACTGTGACCTCTGGGGGCTCCTCAGGAATGTAGCCCATCTCTCCACCCATATATGGCCATATAGTGTTTCTGCTCGTAGGGAGGTGTTCTGAAGCAGGCTCTAGGGATATTTGTGAGGGTGTTGGTGTTCCAGGATGGGTCCCACTCTGTGGGTGTGGGGGGGATAGCCTGTGCTTTCTCAGTCTGGAGGACAGGCCACTGACTTCCTGGAAGCTCTGGGCCTGCTCTCTTCTGGTGTGTTAACTGTCTTCCTTTTTGCTGCAGCTCCCGGGCCCGACTGCCATGGCGCGCCGATCTCAGAGCTCCTCGCAGGGGGACAATCCCCTGGCCCCAGACTACCTGCCTCCCCATTACAAGGAATACTACCGGCTGGCCCTAGATGCCCTGGCTGAAGGGGGAGCTGAGGCCTACCGACGCTTCCTGGCCGATGAGGGAGCCCCCGACTTTCTGTGTCCTGACGAGCTGGCTCATGTGACCCGCCATTTGCAGCAGCCACAGCATGCCTCCCGGGAGAATGCCACTGCCCAGGGAAGTGCCTCTGGATCCCTTCCCCAAGCAGATGGTGACGTGGACATGGATGGATCCTCTGGGACCTACTGGCCTGTGAATTCAGACTTGGCTGTGCCTGAACTTGACCTTGGTTGGCCTATGACCTTTGGCTTTCAGGGCACCGAGGTGACCACTCTGGTGCAGCCACCACCACCTGACAACCCCAGCATCAAGGATGAGGCCCGGAGGATGATCAGAGCTGCCCAACAGGTCAGAACCAGCCACGGGGGTCAAGGGGAAGATATGGGGAGGGAAGGTTGTAAGGACCAATCAGCAAGTCTGTACTGAGCAACTGTGCTCAACTCTGAAGCAAGTTATGGGAGAAGAGGCGGGGAACCAGGCCTTGTCCTTAGGGAAGCTTAAAGTCTAGGGAAGAAGTAGGGGGAGAAAGAGTGAGACACAGACAAAGACAAGAGACACAGAGAAAGACAGAGACAGAGAGAAACAGAGAGGGAGGGAGGGTGGACAAATCAACATGTAGATTTAAGTCCACTGATAGGAGGGGAGTACTTGGTGTTGAAGGGAAATACTTTGAATCTGGCAATAAACTTGATAAAGGAGAGTTCTCTGGAGACTGGTAGATCCTGTTATCAAACAACTGACCAGATACAATAGATGAATGGATTAGATGAAGGTGCTGAATGATGGTGGGCAAGGGAAGGTCTGGATGGGGCCCAGGGGAGCAAAGAGGGCCAACTCCTTTACCCGTCTCAGTATATATCAGGGGACAAAGAAAGAGTCACCAGCACTGGAGAATGTGGCTGGTGGTAAAGAAGCAGATTTCCATGAGCGAAGAAGATGAAAGACATGAGAAAAGAAGAGATGGAGGAAGAAAGGACAAAGAAGGGAGGCGATGGGATTGGCTGTCAGGGAGAGGTAGCGGGGGAAGTTGACTTTTGCTCTGGGTAATATTGATGATGAGTCACTAGGATTGGGAGCAATTAACATTTTCAAATTTAGTCACCAGTTGCTTGGAGCCTTTATCTTTTGCAGTCCTGTGATAATGGAGGACGGCATTGATGTGGCATTCCCTCTCCAAACACTGAGAGCCAAGGGACTGGTAGTTGGGAGTTAAAGTACGTCTGGCTCCCCAGGAGCTAGACTAAACTCACAATTAGCAGCAGTTTGGCAGCTGTACCTCAAGGTGACAGAGGAGTAGGCACTCAGGCATTATGCCGGATGGGGAATATATGCTTGGCTCTGGATCACTCCTGATGTCAAATGTCTAGTCCTTCTGGCATTCATTTTGTTCCCAGCCAGCCCAGTACCAAACCTTTGCCTGAGATCTCCCTCTTCTGGCTCTGGGTCTGGTGCCATTTCTGTAGCTCCAGACCTGAGTCCTGGCCTTAGGTCTCTCATGATGTAGCTTAAGATGCCCAAAAAGCTAAGGGGATCTTGAGGTTTTTTGGATTCCAAGTGTAATGCTACATCTTTATCCCTACAAAATTTCGTTTTGTGAGATTTGGCTCAACTTTTTGGCTTTCGAGGATCTACTCAGACCCTAACTTTCATTTCCTGTGTAAGCCATCCTTCCCTCCCGGCTTCATCAGAAACTTTGATAAGCACATTTCCTAAGCTTTTATTCGAGTCATCAAAAAAAAGTTAAATCTCTTAAATTTAAGGTCACATATCCCTAGAAGCATTATTCTGGAGATGACCCTCCAAGTTCATATGTAAAACTTTTCATGACTATTCTTTGGGTCTGGCCATTCAGTCCATTCCATATTCACCATACTATATTGTCATCTAGCTCATAGAGCTCCCTTTTTTTCTGCACAGAGTGGGAGGGACTTTGTTGAAATTTTAGTAAGCTTCTGCTGTTCATCTTACCTGCCAGTGTAGTCACTTGCAGTCACAAATGATTAGAGGTCTGAGAGACTGGATGTACATTTGTGTACGTGTGTGTGTGTGTGTGTGTGTGTGTGTGTGTGTGAGAGAGAGAGAGAGAGAGAGAGAGAGAGAGAGAGAGAGACAGACAGACATTCATTAATAGTGGGATGCCTCTGAGGGCTTCATATTAGACCCACAGATATCCAGGTAAATTAGAGATGAGCATATTTTCTTTTAAAAATAAGTTTTGTTGTTGTTGGTTTTTGTTTT
Organism: Antechinus flavipes; assembly: GCF_016432865.1. Lineage (NCBI taxonomy): Eukaryota > Metazoa > Chordata > Mammalia > Dasyuromorphia > Dasyuridae > Antechinus > Antechinus flavipes. Next base: position 650,474,499 of record NC_067398.1, read on the forward strand.
TATATCATTGTCATTTACTCTTAAAAACCCCATTCCTACCCCTGCCCCCTTTTGAATTTTTATTGTAACAAAGAAAATCATTTTCACAAAGTTTTGGGGGTAGGTTCTTGTCTCATCCCCATTTTACTGTTGTGGAAATAGGTAAATAGGTTAAATGACTTGCTGAAGTTCTCACAACTACAAAGTGTCTGAGGAGAGATTTGAATTCAGGTTTCTCTGACTCCTAAGTCCAGTGCTTTCCTCACTGGGCTACCTCACTGCCTACATCCCTGTCTAATAACCTATCACATTTCATAGTGACAGTCTTCACCTGTCTACTGAGAGAATGAGAGTGGGTTTCCATATTTTTCTTTGAGACTGATTTGTAGTTCAGCCAGTTTTCAACTCTTCATGACCTTTTTTAGGGTTTTATTGGCAAAGATGCGGGAGTGGTTTGCCAATTCTTTCTCCTTCATTTTACAGATGAGAAAACTGTGGCAAACAGTATTAAGTGACTTATCCAAGGTCACACAGCTATTTGAACTCCAATGAATCTCCCTAATTCTAGGCCCCTGTGCTTTCTCCACTGCCCCATCTAAATGCCCTCTAAGACTTAGATTGTTCATCAAAATTCATTAACATGCTGTAGTTTATTATATGTATTTACTATATGTATTATTCTTTTAGTTCTTTTTTCACTCCACCATTTCCAAAAAGCCTTGCTGTGTTTATTTGAATGGCTAGTAATAATAATTTTTTATGGCACCATAATAATTCTGTTGCATTCATTTGCCATGGCTCATTCCACCTTTCCACAATTGATTGGCATTCATTCTTTGTCTTCCCTCCAGATATTTGATTAGCATTCTTTGCCAAACTATAATCTTGTATAAAAGGACAGTCTTTGATGAAAACAGCTAGACTGTGACTCTTTCGTAACTACAAATTTTAGGAGGGAATTTAAAGATTTAAAGAATATTTCTCTTTCGTCTCAAATGCTGAACTGTTTTTATCCCCACTGGATACATTCTATTTGCAGACTTTTTACAGAATTCTTTCTTTTCTTTGCAGAAACTTGATGGTTTTTAAAATACATTTTATACTAGATTATTTATGCTCCTTATCTTAGTTAGCCCCAGCTGTGGATAACTTGGCTTCTAGATTTCCAGCTACTTTCTGCAGGTTCCGTGAGTCACCTCCATGCAGAATTCAGCCCAGAAGGTTTGAGAGGTGCTTAAAAGTGAAATTCTAAAGACACAAAGGGAAACAATTCCAATAGAAAAAAATTGATTTTGGCTGAAGAGATTAATGTAGATATACAGAGAACACAGTGATCAACACAGTGATCAACTTATAGTTTGCTTTGCCAAAGGGTATGATGAGTTTAGTTACTTTTCTCAAATAATTCCAAATTGGTTATCAGAATGGCTGTACCAGTTCACAGGTCTACCAAAAGTTTGTATACCAGCCTTCTCATGACTTCTCCAATATCACTCTTTTCCATTTTTTGTCATCTTGCCAGTTTTCTGTGTTTGAGGTGGTTTTAGGGTTGCTTTAATTTACATTCTTCTTTTTAGTGATTTTAAAGCATTTTTTCCCCACCTAGGATTTTATATACTCTAAATAGAGCTAAAAGGGACATTAAAAGCCTTTCTGTTGAACTTCTGCATTGTACACATGAGGAGCCTGGAACTCAGAGAAATTAAGTATCTTGCTCAGGGTCACATAGGTTGTGAACATGAGAGGTGGGATTTGAATGTGGGTCTTTCTATTTTACAATGTGAACTTCATGGCCATTGATAGTTGATGACTTTTCTTTGGAAACCATTTATGAATCTCCATTAATGACTCATTTGAGGATTGGTTCATTGATCTTATTAGTATCAATTCCCTATATGTCTGGGGAATATCACACTTTTATCAGATAGATATTTGATGTCAGGATTTTTTCCCCAACCTGAATTTTGTCTCATTCTAGATGCAATGATTTCAGTTGTACAAAAGCTTTTATATTTTATATATAATTGAAATTATGTGGGTTTTTCTCTTTGCAATCTCCTCTATATTTGGCTGTTAACAATTTTCCTCCCAGCATTGGTTGTGAAAATGATCTTCCATTCTCTGAGCTTAAGCATTCCTGATACTCTTTTGTTACCCTTACATTTTTGCTCAGTTACATCAATATTCTTTAATTTTACTTTTGATGATGTGAATTTTTGTATGCAAGACACTTTAATGTCCGATAGACATTTGGAGCTGATTCACATTAATTGGAAGAAGTTAATTACTAGGATCAAAATAGTAAGAGAAAGTAACTACTCTCTCTTGATAGTCTGTAATAGAAAAAGAGGAAACTTGGATATAGTTTGATGTGTACCCTAGATTTTAGGAAAACAAGTTTCAAAGAGTTAAGATGAAAGACAGGTATAATCACAAGAAGTAAAATTCTTCAGGGGAAGTTAGACCAAGAGATTAGAGATGTTTAAAAATGAAATTCTGAAGACACAAAGGGAAATAATTCCAATGAGAAGGAGTCTTCTTAGATACTAAAAGAATTGTTGAGACACTATCAGTAATATTTAGAAGATTGTGGAAAATATAATAGGTAGTGTAAGATTGGAGAAAGGCAAATCTCTTAATTTTCAAAAAAGGGAAGATAATATAATATATAAACTATAGATCAATGAAATTGACTTTGCTTCTCAGGAAAATTATAGAATGGATCTTATTAAAGAGGTAGCTGGTGAATATCTAGAAAGGAAAATCAGAATTATTAAGAACCTATATGGCTTTATCAAGAACAGGTCTTATAGACAAGTCTTATATTCTTTTTCAATAAGGTTACTAAACTGGTAAACTGGGGAATGCACTAGATATAAATTGCCTACATTTTAGCAATGCATTTTGAAAAGTGGTTTCATATTATTTATATGGAGAAGATGGAGAGGTGAAATGGCTAAAAGGCTGGGCTCAATGAACAAGTTCTTAATAATTCAATAAAAATTTGGAAGGAGTCTCCAATAGAGTAGTCTAGGAGTCTCTGACTCTATGTTACTTAACATTTTTTTATCAGTAAACTGGAGAAAGTCATAGAATACACATATTTGCAGATGACATAAAGCTGGAAGGAATGACTCATACATTGGATCCAAAAGGATCCTGACAGCTCTTGGAGTGTTGTGCTGATTCTAATAAAGATGAAACCCAATAGAGACAAATGTAAAGGCTTATACTTATATTCTTAAAAGCTTAACTTCACAAGGACAAGCCAGGGAAGTATGACATAGCAGTTCTGAAAAGCATCTGGTGGTTTTAGTGAAGGTAAACTCCATGTGAGTCAGCAGTGTGATATGGCAGCCAAAAATAATGTAATCATTGGTTATCCTGAGAAGTGTGGCTTCCAGGAATAAGGATGTGGTAGTTCAATTCTGCTCTGACTTTGTCAGATCTTATCTGGAATGTTGCTTTCTGTTCATTTCAAATCACAATGTAAGAAGACATTGATAAGCTACTGGGTGTCTAGAGGAGTACAGTTAGGATGGTGAATAGTTTTGAATACATGTCTTAAGAAAGTCAGTTGAAAGGCATGTTTAACATGGAGAGGACAAAGATGGGCACGTGATAGATCTGTTTATTTGAAGGGATATTAAGTGAAGGAAAGCTTAGACTTGTTTTATCTGGCCCAATTAGACAAAACCAGGAGTAGGAAGTAGAAATTATGACAAGTCAAATTAGTTTTGATGTCAGGAAAAACAACTTAATTTGAGTTATCCAAAATGTGGGCTGCCTTGAGAATGTGGGTTCCTCTCCTGGGAGATCTTCAAGTAAAAGCAAGTTGACTAGTTTATGAATTTTACTCACCGAGTATGATTGAACTGAATGTCTGCTGAAGTCCCTTCCACATCTACCATTCTGTGATTCTGTATGCTTGATATATAACCTATTCTTTCCCCTATTTCCTCTGTAAAGAGTACTATCTTTTAAATTATTTTAGCTTCATTTATTTTAAGGCAAGACTATTCCTACCAGCTCTCTTCTCACACTGAAACATCTCTAAATGTTTGTTACCTTTCCCTAGTTTGGGAGTTTTATTTATTAGTTCCTTTTTCTTGTTTTTATCTTTTCCCCTTTTGTCTTGAAATTTTCCTGTGTCCATACCCTCCCACTTTTCTGTGTATGAGTTGCTTCCATAAGCTTTGATTCTCCTTCTCCTGAGGATAGATGAGTGCTTGCCCAGCCTTCCTCTCCCCCTTCCCCTCTCCCCCCCCCCCCAAAAAAAAAAGAACCAAATACATGTGGATTAGGTCCATTGTTAGGTCCCAATCCCATTTTATTTCTTTTGTCCCAAGACAGGTATCCCTTTCTCCCTCCTGGAACAAGATTTTAGTCTTTCTTCCTTTCTCCTTTTCAATCTCTCCCTTTATCTTCATGCCCAGCCAGCTGTAGGCTTTTTCCCTCAGAGAGTAGAGGAATTAATTTTCCCTTCATCATTAGCCTTTGACTTGATTAGGTGCATTTCATATTGTTCTCTGTCTTCTTCCTCTCTTTCTCCTCTTTTATGCACTTTCTCATTCTGCAGTTTAATCCTTCAAAAAAAATTGATTCACTGAAGGATGAATGTTATGAAGCTTAGTTTGTGATGTTTTAGGCCTTCTTTCCCTCTATCACTTCTCATTTTTTTATACTGTTTCTTTGTCACCTTGTATGCATTTAGAAAGGGATCTAAGGCTCTCTTAATGGTTTGTTTGTTTTTGTTTGTTTTTTGGTTCTTGTTAGTTTGTTGTTTTTGGTTGCTATATTTGTTGCATTTCTGTTGTATGGAGTGTTTGAGGAGCAAATAATTTCCTCAAATCTGATTTTCTTTCTACAAAAGTTTCAAATGTCTCTTTTTGTTGAATTTCTATCTTTTTTTTCATGAATAGACTCAGAATTGTCAGATTTGTCACCTTGTGTTGCATCTTTAGTTCCTTGTTCTAAACAACACATTGTTCCATTTTTTTCCCTCTAATTTCCTGTTTGTATAGACTAGTTCTGTGTTATTCAAATAGAGGATAATCTATAATGTACTCTTACTAGGTCAAATCACTCTCTTGGACATTACTCTATTAACTATTTTTAATTTGTTCTTTTTAGACCAAAGAGCATTTTCCTTGGTGGAGAAGACAAATAAAATATGAGTTAAACAATTTTGTCTTCTGTTGTTAGTTATCATTATCTCATCCCCTCTAATTGTTCCTTAAATTTCCTCATCAACTTCAGCTCATTTGAGTTTTAGCACTCTTGATACTTCTTATTTATAGGACCATACTATGCTTTTTTTTTTTTTTTAAACTTTATTGACAGAACCCATGCTAGGGTAATTTTTTACAGCATTATCCCTTGCATTCACTTCTGTTCCGATTCGTCCCCTCCCTCCCTCTACCCCCTCCCCCAGATGGTAAGCAGTCCTTTATATGTTAAATAGGTTACAGTATATCCTAGATACAATATATGTGTGCAGAACTGAACAGTTCTCTTGTTGCACAGGGAGAATTGGATTCAGAAGGTATAAATAACCCGAGAAGAAAAACAGAAATGCAAGCAGTTTATATTCATCTCCCAGTGTTCTTTCTTTGAGTGTAACTGCTTCTGTCCATCCTTGATCAATTGAAACTGAATTAGCTCTCTTTATCAAAGAGATCCACTTCCATCAGAATACATCCTCAAACAGTATCATTGTTGAGGTATATAATGATCTCCTGGTTCTGCTCATTTCACTTAGCATCAGTTCATATAAGTCTTGCCAGTCCTCTCTGTATTCATCCTGCTGGTCATTTCTTACAGAACAATAATATTCCATAACATTCATATACTACAGTTTACTCAACCATTCTCCAATTGATGGGCATCCATTCATTTTCCAGCTTCTAGCCACTACAAACAGGGCTGCCACAAACATTTTGGCACATACAGGTCCCTTTCCCTTCTTTAGTATCTCTTTGGGATATAAGCCCAGTAGAAACACTGCTGGATCAAAGGATATGCACAGTTTGATAACTTTTTGAGCATAGTTCCAAATTGCTCTCCAGAATGGCTGGATGTGTTCACAATTCCACCAACAATGTATCAGTGTCCCTGTTTTCCCACATCCCCTCCAACATTCCGCATTGTCTTTCCCTGTCATTCTAGCCAATCTGACAGGTGTCGTACTATGCTTTAATATTTTTTAGACAAATGTTTTATTACTACTTGTTTCTTGCTCACATCACTATCGCTTCCCAGTGATCTCTCTTCCTGTTCCTGATGGGAAAAAAAAAAAAAAACACAAAGAAATAAACCCTCCAAACTAAAAAAAACAAAACTAATAGCTTCATATTGCAGCTAAAAGTCACACATCTGTGCTGGGAAACGGGGAAAGAGTCAGGATTGTTGACTACATTGTTCAGAGTGCTGATGGTCTTTCAGTGTTTTTCTTAGTTATTGTGGTCATCTGCTGATGGTTCTGTTTACTTCCTTCAATATTAGTGTATAAAAAACTTAATCTCTCAGAATTTTTCACACTCATCATTTTTTAAGATGACATATTCACATGCCACAATTTGTTTAGCCATTCTCCATCTGATATGTACTGACTTTTGCCACAAAACAATGAAATGTTGTGGTCAAAGTCTTGGATTTGAAGTCAGGATGGTATATTTCAAATCACTGTGTGATAGGGGCAAGGTTCTTGATCCCCAGGGCTTCAGTTCCCCACCTCTAAAATAAGGGGATTGGACTGGCCATGCTTTTGTATCGAACCCATATGATGTATTCTTGTTTCCCTCTTGGGTTTTAATTCTGTGCTAACTTTCCCCCTACTTCCTTTCCCCCTACTTCCATGTCTCAGTCTGAAGATCATTCAACATAGTTGAGAAACCCCTGGAGTGGTTCAATTGTTGATTATGTCATTGCTCATTAGTCCTTTTCCTGCTTTGATCTGTCTCATTTCTCAAAAAGCCATTTTTAATTATTGTTGTCCTTGCCATTCATCACTGGCATTCTTCTGGCTCTTAGGGTTCCTGATACCACTTCTGTGTCATCTTTTTTCTTACTGTTACATCAGTTGAGTGGGTAGCAAGGTGTAATGAATAGAAGAATTTGTATAGGAATCCTGCCTCAGATACTTAATTTGTTTTGCTACTTTCTTCACTATTCTGAGCCTTAATGTCATGATCTGTAAAATGGGTATAAAATTCCTGGTACCTATCTCATTCTTTTGAGGTTCATGTGAGATATCTGTAAAATGCACAGTAAACTTTAGATTCCTATGTAAATGTCAGCTACTATTTTTGTTACCTTTCTTGGTAGACCTATTTGTTGGGACCAGGGAAATTTAGAGACGGGAAACAAAAGAGGGATAAATGGATATTTTTCTGAATGGAGAATTTGTGAACAGTTGGGTGAGTTTCCCAGGGACCAACTTTATTTCAGTATATAAATATAAGAGAGGAAGTGCATATTGGATTGCAGATGACAGCTCTTCTGAGGAGTGTGATATTTTGTTGATGTGGACGGATAGGAGAGAAAACTTTCAAGGCTATGTGAGTGAGGAGAAGAGGAGTCTCCTTACCTCAGAGGAAGTAATTTGATCAGCAACACGTCTGCCCCTTGTACATCTTCCAGGTGGTGGCCATTGTGATGGACATGTTCACAGATGTAGACCTGCTGAGTGAGGTCTTAGATGCAGCTGCCCGACGTGTCCCTGTCTATATCCTCCTAGATGAGATGAATGCTCAGCACTTTCTGGACATGGCTGAAAAATGCCGAGTCAACCTGCATCATGTGGATGTAAGTGACTTGGGAGAAGGAATGGGGGATAATTATGGGAAGTTCAATCTGTGTATCTTGGACACCAGAGACTGGTGGAGGGAGGAAAGGAGGAGGTAACAAAGGGCAACCTTAGCAGCTGAGATTCAGCTTGTACCAAGTAGGTTCGTTGCAGGGGTGAGTCTGAATGGAGATTGCCTTCTTCCTCTGCCCTTAACTCATATGCCTTTCTATCTAGTTCCTTCGGGTTCGCACAGTCTCGGGCCCTACTTATTACTGTCGCACAGGAAAGTCTTTCAAGGGCCATGTGAAGGAGAAGTTCCTGTTGGTGGATTGTGCTGTGGTGCTGAGTGGGAGTTACAGGTGAGCTTTTCAGGAGAGGGCTGGGTATGAAAAGAAAAGACTTTGTGGGGTCTTCCCTCCTACTTTAACCACTTTCTCCTTAAATTTATTTCTGGGTTCTCTTCACTAACTCCTGCCTCTTCCTGCTCCCAATTTCTTGTGATCTTTTGAGAAGATCCTCTGTGGGGTCCTTCCACAATGGTTCATTGAGCCTCCAGTGTCCTCCCCATTTTTGATCTCTTTGTCTCCCTCCTTTTAGCTTCATGTGGTCCTTTGAGAAGATTCATCGGAGCATCGCTCATGTGTTCCAGGGAGAGCTGGTATCCAGCTTTGATGAGGAATTCCGCATTCTCTTTGCTCAGTCTGAGCCACTGATCCCTGCAGCTGGGGCCTTGGCCCTGGCCTTGACCCATGCGGACACTTATGCCCTGACTCCTTATGGGGGCCCAGGGCCCATGATGGGGGGTCCTATAGGAGGACCAGGGTCCTTTTTCCCCAAACGTGCCCACTTGCTGTTCCCACTTCGTGATGAGGGACTGGGCTTCCCTTCCTTCTTGGACCCTGACCGTCACTTCCTGTCAGCCTTCCGCAGGGACGACCTACTTCGGCACTCAGGGGGTGCAGGAGACATGCATGGGCTGAGGATGCTCTCACGTCGGCCTGGCATGGAGGTAGAGGCTGGCCATGGTGGAGACCTTAGCGCTCGTGGCTACCTCCGTGCCAAGCATTTAGAGATGGAAGCCGGGCATGGTGGAGACTCTGGTAATCGGGGCTTCCTCCGTGCCAAACACCTGGAGATGGAGACTGGCAACAGTGGGGACCCCAGCTCCCGTGGCTTTCTCCGAGCCAAACATCTGGAGATGGACGCCTTCAAGCGGCACACCTTTGCTGATGGAGCCATGGAGAACTTTGCTTCATCCCGCCAGGTGTCCCGTCAGATGTTTGTTAGCCACGGGGATGACTTCCGCTTTCAGACCAGCCACTTTCACCGTGACCAGCTCTACCAGCAGCACTATCAGTTCGAACCCCAGTTTACAGCTACCCGGCCCCAGGGCTTGTTTGAGAAGCTGCGGGCTGGACGTCCGGGTTTCGGGGACCCTGAAGATTATGGGATAGAGGGGAACCCTCGTTTCCCAGAATTAGAGTCAGGCTTTGGCCCTCACCCTGAGGGCCCTGGTGGACATCTGCGGCTGGATTATGTGCCGTCCAATGCATCAAGGGAAGTCCGACATGGCTCTGACCCTGAACCCCGTGGACTGGAACCTGGTGCCCCACAGCGCCCCAACATTGGGCAGAGATTCCTTTGCCAGTCATCACCTACACAAAAGCAGAGTTTGGAGCAACGGTGGTTCCCACCAGAGGCTGAAATGGAAATGGAACCCAACCGCAAGGGTGGGCCTGAGGGCCGGGCAGGGTTACGCAACTGGCGTATCTCCTCCTACCTTAGTGGCTGTCACTCTGATGGTGGAGATGAGGGTCTGCCTGGCCCCATGGAGGCAGAATCTTATGATGAAGTCCTGGGTGACCCCCCTGGCCGCTGCCCTCTACCCACTGGGGACCTGCTCCCTTCCTCTTTCAGAACTGGGGGACCTTTTTCCTCAAAGGCTGTAGGTGGGGGAGATGGCCCAGAGCGAGAGGTGGCTGATGGGACAGGCTTGGTCAAGCAGGACTCATTCCGCTCCCGCCTTAACCCCCTGATCCAGAGGAGCTCTCGTCTTCGCTCCTCCCTCATTTTCAGTTCTTCCCAAAAGGAGGGACCTGGAGTCGGGACTGGTGCTGGGGCCACAACCGAGAAAGTACAGCTCTTCCAGAAGGAGCAGACAGTCAGTGAGACCGTGGGTGAGGGTGGTGAGACAGTGCGGACAGCCTCGTCTTCCAAGGTGGCAGAACTTCTGGAGAAATACAAGGGCCCGGCTCGGGATCGGGACCGGGACCGGGACCAGGATAAGGATAGGACGGGTGGTGTGGTCACTGTTAGCAAAGCAGCGGTGTCACAGTCCTGGCGGGAAGAGACTGGGACAGGGGGTGGGGGCACAGGGGGAGAGCGACGTAGCCTCGAGAGCTGCCTCTTAGACCTTCGTGACTCCTTTGCCAGTCGGCTGCATGAAGAGGCTGAGAGACAGCCAGGGGCAGCCACTCTGAGTGCCGCCCAGCTCCTTGACACCCTGGGTCGGGGCACTGACAGACTGCCCTCTCGATTTCTTACATCTGATGGTAGGGCTGCCCTGACCCAGGGCAGGGCAAGTCCTCCACCTGAGAGGAAAGGGAGCCCCACACCAGTGTATCCAGAGAGGAAGGGAAGCCCTGTGTTGGAGAGGAGAGGGAGCCCCACACCAGCATATCCAGAGAGGAAAGGGAGCCCTGTGCTGGAGAAGAGAGGGAGCCCCACGTCAGCATATCCAGAGAGGAAGGGGAGCCCTGTGCCGCCTCTCCCCGAGAGGAAGGGGAGCCCCACTTTTGCCTATCCTGAAAGGAAGGGGAGCCCTGTGCCGCCTCTCCCTGAGAGGAAGGGGAGTCCCACCTCAGCCTATGCTGACCAACGGAGCAGCCCCCTACCTCCAGTGCCTGAACGGAGGAGCAGTCCTATACCCCCAGTGCCTGAGCGGAGGAGTAGCCTCACATTTGCTGGGGACCAGAAGGCAGGGCCCCCTGGGGAGGAAGATGCTGGCCGCCAAGAGCCCAGTCCCATGGAGTTCTTGCGTAAGGGCTCACTTCGCCTGAAACAGCTGCTGAGTCCCAAGGGGGAGAAAAAGCTGGAAGAGGAGGGTGGCTTCTTAGGGCCCCAGGAGAACGGGCAGCCTGAGAGCCCTAACCGGCCACCGCGGGGAGACAGCCCTGAGGTCAGTCTGGAGGAGCGGGCTTCCCGCTCTCGCTTGGCCTCTGCCACCGCTAATGCCCTCTACAGCAGTAACCTCCGGGATGACACCAAGGTGATATTAGAGCAGATCAGTGCTCAGAGCCAGAAACATCGGGGTGGGCCCGGGCCTGGGGCCGGGGCTGGGGCCGGGGGTGCAGCCCACAGCAGTCCTGAGCTGTACCGCTCGCCTGCGGCGGCCCTGGATGCCAGCCGGGCCCACGAGATGTCTGACAAGGACAAGTGCTCGGCCATCTTCCGCTCAGACAGCTTTGGGGGCCAGAGTCGCTTCAGCCGGACGCTGCCGGCCAGTCTGGAAGAGCGAGACACCCTGCTGCGAAAGATGGAGAGTATGCGGAAGGAAAAGCGTGTCTACAGTCGGTTTGAGGTCTTCTGTAAGAAGGAGGAGGCTGGGGCGGGTGAGGCTGGGGCAGGTGAGGCTGGGGCAGGTGAGGCTGATGCTAGGGATCGCAAGGTGGGCAAGTTCATGCCCAAGATCTTGGGCACCTTCAAGACCAAGAAATGATCCAATACCCTGGCAATCCTTCCTGCCCAAAGTGTCACCGTCACGGACCCACACTACCACTTACACACTCAGTCTTGGGTCCAGGGCCTAAGCCAGATGCCAAATCTGTAAACCGGGTGGGATGAGATAGGGTGGGGAGTGGGCGCCCACATCCTGAAGAGCAGGCTGTCCTCTTGGGCTTTTAAAGGATGTCATTACCCAGGTGTGGAGGACTGCCCCCACCCTCACTGGGCTCCCAGTGCCCCTGGGCAGACCTAGTCCCCACCACGATACACTACTGCCTTGCCTGCCTTTGGAATGTGGGCTCTACCTTTCTGGGGGGACCATTGCCATCTGCCCATCAGGTTCTGTTGGTTTGTTCATCTATTCATTCTCTGTTTTCCTTTTTCCCCAAGCCCTTACCTTAAATTGGAAGGTGCATATTTCACCTCCCTCTACCTCCACACACTGGTCTGCTTAGCCATCTGCAGATCCCTTCTCCCTGAAACACTGCTCTGCTGAACTATCTGCCTATCCCCTCCTCAGCCTGTGAGCACATTCCTCAGTCGGGGAAATTTGGAAGTATAAATGCTCATTTGAACAGTTTTACAGTTTATTTAGAATAGTCGCACCCTCTCTCACTGGATCCTCATAATGGCCTCCTGAAGTATATTTGCAGGTGAGGAAAAGAGCCAAGAAAAGTGACTTGTTATACAGCTAAGAAACTGCAGAGTTGGAACAAGAGATCAGATTTCTTGGATCCTTTTCTGGTGCTGTTTTCCATTGTACCAAATTGCCTCTCCCACAGAGAGAATGGAAAAATCTTTGTGAGGTGTGTGTTTTTTCTCCCAAAAGAGCTCTTACTGTCTTAGAGGAAGGAGGGAACATGTCCTCCTAGAGAAAGGTCTTAGCATCAGAAACTTATCTTGTAGCACGTACAAGGAAGATGTTCTTTCCAGCAGCAGATACTATGTTGTCTGTACTAGTAGGCACTTAATAAAAGCTGGATGATTTGCAGGTTAAATGGAGTGGGACCCTTGGAAATTATGGGTTCTGGTGGGATCTCCAGAAAGGGAGGCACTGCTGTCTGAGGCTCTGAGCTAGCATCTCTCCTGTTAGGTGGATGTGTGCCACTAAGAGTGTTAAAGAGGGGCACCCACAATGATGGACAAAAAGGGGGGGTTCTCTCATGGGGAGGGATGGCACAAACTTGGTGCCTGTGTGTCCTCAGCCCTCTCCAGGGGATGAGAGGGAGGGATGAGGGAAGACTAATTTGCTGCATCAATAAATTAGACTTGAATTTATTATATTTGGCTTTGGAGTCTTATATTCTTCACAACCACACAAACATTTGTCAGGAATGTATGCCTTAGGAGGAGTGTGTGAAACAAGTACTGAGATGGAGTCAGTCTCAGGTTCCTATGACATAGAGATGAATCACATCTAAGAGCAGTGTTCGCACCTGTGTGGGCCTGTGCCTGGCCCTACAAGGTATGTGCAAGATGTGGGCAGGGCTGACTGGAGGAGGAGAAAGTGTGCGGGCCAGGGAGCTCAGGGAGCAGAACCACTCCATGACAAGCCTTGGGATTCTGGCTGCTTCCGTTGGTTCTCTGGTTAGGGAAAGTCAGTGTCCCCCTTTCTTAGAGGCCCCAGTGGGCTCCCTGTCTTCCTGCACTGGCCAGACCTGGGACTAGGCCTCCAGACTTAGACTCCTCCTTTTTTCCTGGGCCAGGCTGCCTCTTCAGCAGGCAAGGCCTATCTGTAGTCAGTTTAAGGTCTTCTGTAAGGAGAGGAGGTTGGGACAGGTGAGGCTGATGCTAGGGACCGTAAGGTGGGCAAGTTTTTGCCCAAGCTCTCAGGCACTTTCAAGACCAAGAAATGATGTAATACCCTGGCAATCTTTCCTGCCCAAAGTGTTCCCATCACTGACCCACACTACTACTTACACACTATGGGGAAGACTTCTTAAAGGAAGGGTGAACAAGAGCTAAATAGCTTTTCCCCAAAATGCAACAGCTAGAACAAAATGTTAATTTGCATTTTATCAGTTACATTTTCCTTATTCAAGATTCCTACATTTTACCACTTGTCTTCCCAATGGAAAGAAGGGAGAGAGATAATTTGGAACTCAAAATAAAAAGGAATTTTTTTTTTAAAGCTTCCTATGTAATTTCAAAATATCTAGTGTTAGAGAACTATCCCAAGGGATGAGAACACTGTCAGTTAAAGCTCAAGTTCGTGCTTGAATTCAGAATGTTAAATTACTACAAATTATTTCTGGCAGATCTGTACCTAAAATTCAGACTTCAAGTATCTTGGCTTTGAGACAGGACACCCTAGGAGTGACTTTACCCTACCCAAAAGGACTCTGTGCCTTTTTTCCTAGGCCCAAGAGAGAGATGAGACCTTTGTAAGAGAAAAAGGCTTGGAGTGGGGGCCAGCCTGATGAAACCCCTCTCAGGAATTACACAGGTCCTGATTCCCTCTCCACCTTCTATTACGGGTAGGTGTGCACCACTCCATTTCAGAAAGGTCCAGTTAGTGGCATATTTAACATGTATAGGACTGCTTGCCATCTGGGGGAGGGGGTGCAGGGAGGGAGGGGAAAAATCGGAACATAAGTGAATGCAAGGGATAATGTAAAAAATTACCCTGGCGTGAGTTCTGTCAACAAAAAATTATAATTAAGACAAACAAAAAAAGGAAGGTCCAGTTACACCTATTCTGGGGTTCTTCATGCAGTGCTTTGCTCAGTTCACATTTGGACAGGGCCAGGAGCCCAAACCCATGATGAGCTGAACCTGGCAAAAGGCGCTCTTGGGTGTGGGCCAGCTTTGGCAGGCAGTGAAGAGAAAGGGGCTGCTCCTTTAGAGACCAGGTCTGAAAAGCTGCCTGATTACCTCCCTGCCACTCAAAGCAACTGCTTTGGAAAAGCCTTTTCAGGGCCAGAGGTCAATCAGCCCTGGTGAACATACCAGAGAAAAAACCCAGTATTAGCACAGTTGATTCCCCTCTTTACTCCAACTTTCTACCATATCAAGATCACCTAATGTATATCCCACTGACTCAACGAAGTACTGTGATCTTTGATACCTTTCCAGACTTCGGAATGCCTAGTGAATCACAGCCACCCCCACAACGAATGCCCTAGTTAGTGCCCCACACTGAGGAGCTGGGTTCCAGCCCCAAGATACAATAACCCCCTAGAGTCAGAAACCTTGAGCCTGCCCTGAGACATACTGCTGTATATGGACAACAACAAAAAATTGAACAATCATCATAAATGATGCATTTATATGTGGGGTTATATGGTCCTGGTTATAGGGCAAGAAAAGGGAAGTCAGGGTTTAGGGAAGCTCAATTCCCTATGCTGGAGGAATATCAAAAGATACAGAAAATCAGAGACTTTATTTTTTAAAATGTTGATGTTTTTGGGAAGGGTAAAGGGCTGAGGCCAAACATTCTCCAAGCTAGAGATCCCATTGAGTGAGTCAGAGATGAGGGATCCTATATATAGAGAATGTCTGAGTAAAGAAATAAAAGGTTCAGAGGGTCATGGGAAATCAGATGAGCGAAGTCCATAGGGTGAGGCAGGTTGGGGATATCTCTGGGCAGATAGGGACTAGTCAAGGATTGGAAAAAGTACATAAGAGAAAAAATTAGGTTGTCTTTAGAAGAGAATCAGGATGGAGGTACATGGGGGAGGGGATGAAGGGAGGAATAAGAGAGGGGTAGACCATACAGGGCTGACCTGCAGATGGTACCATAGGCCTGGGAATAGCCTCCCAGGGAGGCCCTGGCTGCCCCTATGGTCCCCTGGGAGGCAGAGGACTGGAACATCCTCCTTGCAGGACGCAGGAGAGGTCGAGCATCCTGAGTAGAGCCAGGGGGCAGGCGAGGGACCTGGGAGAAAACAAGAATTGATGAGGGGAGAGTGGATCAGCATCTGGAGTGGCCAGTTAATGCTGGGAAATGTCAGGAAGGGGATAGTGTGCACCAGGAGTGAGATGACCAGTGTCAGGAGAAGGACAATCGGGATCATGAGATTTAGAGGGAGAAGGGACCCAAGCTTGTAAGCAACTAAAAGTCAGAAAGGGCGAGTGAGTGACTTGGTCAGATCTCATAGCAAAGCTGGGATTCACACCCAGGTTCTCAGGTGACTTAACAGCTAGGGAGAGTCAGCGGCTGGTTTCCCTCACCAGGCGGGTGCTGGTGGAAGTCATGACGCCCATCAGGGAGCTGTCCTTGCGCATGAGGGCCTGGTTGGTCACTGCGGCTGCGTGGGTAGTGAGGAAGCTGTTAGGCCCGGTCCATCTGAGGCCTGGCTTCTCCTAAAATAGAAGTGTCAACTCTTGCTGGATGCAGACAGGATTATTGCCCTGAGGTGAGCAATTGGATCCTGAGATGGGGCCCTGAGAACCCCAGCAATGCTACTGAAAAGTGGAGGGACAAAGAAAAGACCAGGAGGTGGCTACAGAGGTCAGAGAAAGGAGATGGTCTGGAGGGGGTCTGGATGCCTCAAATTTCATTCTTCCACTGTTCTTTCCACTTCTCCTTGTGGTGCTATTCACTTTTATGCAGTTTCAGTCTCTCTCCTAAGCCCCCAACTCTTATTTCCAAACACCTCCTGGACATTTCCACATAGATGTCCTTCAACTTGACATGTTTGAGATTGAAATCATCTTCCCTCCAAAACCTCCTTTTCTTAACTTCCTTAATTTTGTTGGTGATATCCTCCTCCTCCTCCTCTCCCTTCTCCCCGTCCTCTTCTAGACCAATTCCTCCAAGTAATCTTGGACTTCATTATCCCCTCCCCCCCGCCACATCCAATTACTTTCCAAACCCTACTGATTCTACCTTTACTGCAGCTTCTACATTCATCTTTTGCTCTCCCATAGCAAGCACTTTAACATTGTTTTTCTGCTTTAAATCTCTCCTCCTCCCATCCATCATCCAGGTCTGACCACATCCTTTCCTTAACTAAAACCTTCCAGTGACTCCCTGTCATTCTGTAGGAGAATCTTTCTTAGCCTTGCCCTTAAGGCCCTGTTTGGTTAGGATCCCTTCATCTTTCTTATCTTCCCTTACCCTCTTCCCTTTCACATACTTTATATTCTAACTAAACTGGACTGCTTCAGACTAGACTCTAGTGCTGATTGACCCTCCCATGTCTGTGCATCTCATAAGTCATTCTCTCTTCCTGGAACAGAACACATTTTAATCCCAATCTCTGCCTGCTGCAGCCCTTGGTTCTGTGGAGACCTCATCCATTGTCATTTCCTCCATGAAGCTTTCTCTATTGCCACCACTTAAGCCCAAATGGAAGTGATCTCTCCTTTCTTGGGTCTTACACTGATTTCAATTTGTTCTTCACTGACTGACCATGTCATGGTGGTCAGATTATACTGTGAGTTCTCAGAGGACAGGGAAGTCCTTCCCTTCTGTACTTTCCTAGTCTAGCAAAGCCCAGCTTAAGACATTGTACATAGCAGGTGTTAGCTGATAAGAATGAATCATCTTACCCCAAATGGGCCAGTCAGCGTGCGAGTATCACCCCAACATGATTGTCGCCTCTTCCCTGAGAAACCTCGATGTTGTAGCCAACTGGAAGGTGCTGGCCCCTGCCGGGGACCAAGGGTGTCTATGTTTGGGGTGAGGGGAAGGAGCACATCATGGTAAAGGTAAGGGTTTATACCTATCTGAGGTCTAGAATTATAATTGTGTGGGAATGGGTCAGGGGATCAAATACCATGTTGTGGTCAAGTGTTATAACACACATGGGGAGGAGGGTGTTGAGTAAAATACTATGGATTCAGATCAAGCACAGTACATTTGAAGGGTCAAGGAGTCACATGCCATTGGAGGTGAGGATGGGATTCAGGATGGGATAGCAAGACCAGCATTTTTATATTAGGAGATAGGGTCAGAGATCACATACCACGGCTGGGGGCAGGTTCACTCTGTGGCCTGGGTCCAGGGATTTGTGCTCGACGTTCCCTCAGGGCGGAGGTTTGGGGCTGTTCCCCCAGAGCCTGGGTGGACTCAGAGGTATAGTTCTGCAGGAGAGGATCCTTCTGGGAGGGCAAGGGTACAGAGCTTGACCGGGGAAGATCCCCCATCACTTCTCTCTGAATCTCCAGCCTTTGGAGCCGACTGTTGGCCCTTCGATCCAGGATCATCTAGAGGAAAAGTCCCAAAAGGAGGCACTATTGGTCAAGGGATAATCTGAGGGAAATTCTAGGCTGAGGGAATAATTTATGGGGTATAGAACATGAATTGAAGGATTTCCTGAATTGAAGGAATACTTAAGAGTGGGAATG
The DNA here is from genome assembly GCF_016432865.1 of Antechinus flavipes. Classification (NCBI taxonomy): domain Eukaryota; kingdom Metazoa; phylum Chordata; class Mammalia; order Dasyuromorphia; family Dasyuridae; genus Antechinus; species Antechinus flavipes. The sequence goes on from NC_067398.1 coordinate 650,492,284, forward strand.
AAAATGTCATGGGAAGGGACCGATAATCAGGCAAGTCAAATTCTGTGGCTTGAGGTGGGGAAATATTAAATTGTATTTAGAAAGAACTCATGAAAACACTTGACAAGGAGATGACCAGGGGAATTCCAAGTAGCTCCATCCAGGTTCTGGGAGGATTGTGTGTGTGTGTGTGTGTGTGTGTGTGCGTGAGCATGCGCACACTCCGTGCAGGTATGTATGCAGGGCATGTCATGGGCAGTGCCTGTGAGCATCTGTGTGCACACAGGTGTGCAGGAGCTCACACATGTATGCACAATGCCAGGCACACATACATACACCTCCATAGGCGAGTGCATGGGGATACATGCACGCCTGTGTGTCTCCTAGAGAAAGAGGCAGAGGCTCTTGGAGGTCACCTTGTAAAGTCGGTTGCGATAGTCCACCACAGAGAGTTGCACACCATCATCCACAGGCAAGATTATTTCATACTCCAGGGCTGGTTCCTTGGCTGGACAGTGGAATCTGGGGTTAGAGATCAGAGGGAAATTTAGAGAGAGAAACTGTTGTCCCAGGAAGCCCTTCATATACCCCATCTCTCTACTCACACATATGAGGGATATGGCTAGGACAGGGACTTCTATGACCTCAGCCTGTTCTCCATCTTAACTTGCTGCTGCTGCTGGCCTCACTGGGAATCCCTAGGGATTCCTTTATCATCAGCTCATCAACTCCGCATTTTCTACCCTCCCTCAATCTCTCCTCCATTCCTTCATTCTCTCTGCTCCCCATCCCTGACGAGTCCTGGCCTCCCTTCGCTCTTCCACCCCCGTCATTACACTTATTTGGGAGCTTGTAAATCTTGCCCTCTGTCTCTGTTCCCTCTCATTCTCTCTCCTCCTTAGCTCCTCACTTCTGGCCTTCCCTTCCTGTCAGCCTCCCCTGGGGCCTCCCTCAACCACCCCTGCTCTCTCCTTACCTCCTCACATAGGGGTGCCTGAGAGCCTCATCTGCCGTCAGACGCTTCTCCGGGTCAAATACTAGTAGTCGTTGCAAGAGATCCAAGGCCTCAGGAGGAGTGGTTGGTGGGAGGCGGGAGTCCAGGGTCACTAGCTGCCTAGAGGCAAGTGCTGATCTTACCACATTTTGGTCACTTGTTATCCCAAATCTGGGAGCTCCACTGTCACTCACCATGCCCTCTAGCCCCAGACAGATCTGCTGCTGTGGCTGTGGCAGTTCCACCTCAGGGATGTCGAACCAACCACAGTTCTATTGTGCACTGCTGCTTACAAAATGCTTTTCTTACAACCATCTAAGAGGTAGGTAGTGGAAGGATAGCTGATAAAATGAAGCTCAGAGTGGTAAAATCTTTGACCCATGGTCTCATAACTGATACATCTTGGGGTTCTCTTGAATCCAGGAATTCTAACTTGTGAAATGTGTTCTTATTTGCTTGATGCAAAAGAATAAAGCCTAAGAGATGTCTAGGGAGGAGGACCTGTAGTCCTTGGCTACTATTGGGCACCAGAGATATCTGAGTTGTGGTGAAGGTAGGAATTGAGAAAGACTGGAAAAGGAAAAACAAGAGGCAGGATTAATTGGAGAAGAATTTGTAATATTAAAAGCAAAAAGGAGGGAAGGAGAAAAGGCGAGAGCTGAGGTAAAAGGAGGTTAAGAGAGAAGGTGAAGGCAATAGGGCAGGAGGGATGGATGACGGGTAGAGCAGAAGAGTGGGAAGGAAGGTAAGAAGGGAAAGAGGAAATAGAGAAGAAAAGAGTCCTGGGGAATTTGTGGGGTACTGATTGTGATAGATGCCAGGTGAATTTAGAATCAGGAATCACATCACAAAAGTTGAGTTGAAAGGAACCTCAGAAGCTATCTAGTCCAGCCTCAGATTGAATGAAAACCTTTACAAAATATCTCATGTGAAGTTATCCAGCCTTGACTTTGAAGACAGTCTGAAGAGAGGGGGAGCCACTCTCTTCCAAGGCACTCAATTCTACTTCAGTAGAACAACTTTCATTGTTAGTAAGTTTTCCCTTTTGTTAAACCTAAAATTGCCTCTTAGTAACACCCCAATTCTTGCTAATTGTTCTCTGGAATCAAATTGAACAAATTGAATCCTTTTTCCTCATGAAAGTTTTTTTAAATATCTGAGAACTATCATGTCTCTGCTGTTTTTTTCCTCTTTAGGCAAACTATCCCCAGTTATTTCAACTGATGCTCCTATGGCAAAGTTCCAAGATCCTTCACCATCCTGGCTGTCTATTTTGGATTCTTTCCACTTTATCAATATTCCAGAATTGAGTACAACATGTGCTCACAAGATGCAACGTGATCAGAGTCCAAAGGAACCATTTTCTCCCTAGTCCTGGACACTAAGTGTGTGTTGATGTACCTTCAGATGCCTCTATGCCTGTGCTTCCAGGTTACTACATCTCCTAGATCTTTTTTCAGGTGAAATATTGTCTCCCCAAATCTTTCCCATCTTATACTTGTGAAGTTGACCTTTTCTTCTTTTTTTCCCCAATAGAATATAAACTTTACAAGGGCAAGGACTGTTTTATTTTTTGTTAGTGTATTCCCAGCACCTACGACAGGGTATATAATAAGTAGAGAATACATACATGTTATATTGAATTTGAATCTAAGTATAAATATTAACATCTCTTAAATTTTATCTTATTAGATTCCTGTATTCTGTCCCATCAACAGGAATCTCTCATATTTTTACATATTGCTGCTAGGTTATCTTCCTAAAAGTAAATGGAAATGTCCAGAACCAAGGACCCCTTGGAAACCCTTATATGAGCTATGCCCAGAAGTGAGCATTTTCCTATCATTCATTCCCTAACTAAACATGTTTTTATATTTTCCTTAAGGCCACTTCCAGATCATGTGCTGTTTCCTACCTTTTCTACACTATTCTTTTACTGAGGATTCACAACACATTTTATTGCTGTTGAAAGAGGTTCTCAGAACAAAAAAGTTTGGAATGATTGCTATCACATTTTGGATGATATTAAGCATTTTTATTATTAAAGACTGGGCTTGTTTTCATCTTAGCTATTTCTTGAATCTCTGTATTTATAATACTTATGTTTCATCCTAGAGTTAATGAAGTTATATGTTACAGTTGAAATCTTACATCATAAAATATATCATTTACTTGTTTTCCTTTCTTAGAGAAACCACCTGTTTTTTATTTGTACCTTTAATATAAGCTCTCTAAAGTGAAATAATTACCTAGGATTTTCTGGAAGGATATTTAAAGACTAGAATTCTTATGCCAAATTGGGACATTTAGTTGAGTAGCAAGATCTGTACACCAGGAAAATCCTCTATGCAGCTGCTTGATATAATAAATACATGTTTCTAATGGATTTGATCACTAAACATAAGACTGAATTAACTGATTTATTCCCTTTGATACACTCTATTATTTCAGTCAAACTAGAGTGATTGTGACCTCTCCTACCTCTATGCATTATCACTGGCTCTCTACCAGAGAATATTCTCTTTTTTCTTCTCTATTGATTAAAAATTCTCCTCCTTTGAGGTTTGATTGAGGAATGATCCTTCTCCAGGGTTTTGGAGCTTTCGTCAGATTTTTCTTAAAGGTATTTTGTCTAAATTTTCCCATTATTCTCAGTTTACTCTTTCCTGTATACAGATAAATTGTAATATATATGGGTCATCCTTGTAATAGATGTAACTCCTAGAGAACAGGGACAGAATAATTTCCTATCTTTGTAACTCTTGCGTCTATTTAGCTCCTCACATGTATTAGATATTGAATAAATGTAGAATTGTAACGGAAACATTTCTACATATAATTTATATTTCAATATTCACTAATATTATAGTAAAATATAGTTGTGAATGATGGCAGGGTAAATAGTGCCACCAAAAGAGGTATATTAAAAAGTTGGGGTGGAGGAGGAGGATGGAGGTGAGGAGAAAAAGGAGAGGAAGAGGGGAAAAGAGGAGAAAGAAGAGGAAGAAGAGGAGAGGGAAGAGGCTGTGATCTCCAAGTTAGGGTCTTTGGAGGATAAAACATCCTTCTTTTAATACTCTGTATAGTGGGTAGTGAAAAGTTATCCAAAACTGGTGGCGTTGATCCAACTGGGGATCTTTTACTTGAGAAATGCCATGAGATACCTTGTTTCATCAGTTTCTTACCAATACCCCCTAATTTCTGAGATCATTTTGGCCTTTGACTCAGAAAATATTGTGTCCAATGTTTAGTTACTTTCCATATTAGAACTAAGTGACTGATCCCAACATATTAAGAAGATAAAAGAAGCATTAGTCCTGCCTAAACCCTTTCCCTTCAAGCCCACACTTACCGGGGGCCCATGCGCTGGAGGACACAAGCACTGTACTCTGAGCCCATGGCCAGGAAGTCTGGGTATAGAGAGCAGAAGGTAGTAGCATGAAATAGAATAAACAAAGGAGGGACAGGGGTTCAAAAATGGTCCTGGGGGACCTCCTCTGGCCAAGGGTAGAATGACTATTCTCCCTGGTCACTCTCACCCACAGGAGAGGGGCTAGGATGACTCCCCTACCCCCAACTGTCAATCATCCTCATTTACTCCAACTGGGATCAGAAAGGACAGTTCCTTGTTCAATCTCATCCTCTCAGACCACAAAAGGTCTAGAAAGGACAGGGAGATATCCAGCTATTTAGTGATTGTGTGCTAATATGGTTGAAACACCAGTCAGGGATGGAATGACTATCTCCTCAGCTAGTGCTCACCCTCTCTGTTTGGGGTTGGGATGGCTGCCAGGATTAGCTCAAGCTGGTTGAGGGTAGAAGTTCCTGGGAACAAAGGTCTCCCAAGCAGCATCTCCCCCAGGATACAGCCCAAGCTCCACATGTCCACACCCTGTGTATACCTGCAGGGTCAGGGGGTAAAGACATGCCTAGAATGAGGGAGGAAGGTAAGGTAAGGATGGGGTTGTTGGAGGAGTGGAGGTGGGAAGATGAAGGCATGCCTGGGATTGGTGACAGGGAGAGGGGAGAAGGATTGGTGACAAGGTAGCCGGGAGGAAATGCTAGTAGGAAGGTCAGAAGGACATATCTAACTTATATAGGACTGCTTGCCATCTAGGGGAGGGGGTAGAGGGAGGGAGGGGAAAAATCAGGACAGAAACAAGTGCAAGGGATAATGTTGTAAAAAAAATTACCCTGGCATGGATTCTGTCAATATAAAGTTATTATTAAATAAAATAAAATAAAATATCAAAAAAAAAAAGGAAGTCAGAAGGATCTTTAGGGCTCAGTATGAAAGTTGCTATTCGCCTCCTTATCCCTGTTTTCCTGGTGTTTCACCCTTCTCCAGGTTTCCCCATTACCGGTGTGAAGACAACAGGATTTCTGGGGCTCGGTACCAGCGTGTAGCCACATATTCTGTCAGGGCTGGGTTCCCTGGTTCTTCATGAAGTTGACTCAGGGAACGTGCAAGGCCAAAGTCACAGAGTTTTACACAACAGTCAGCATCCAGAAGAACATTGGAGGGCTAAAGGACGAGAGAAGGTTAAGGATCTTGGGTTTGTATATGTGAAAGTTGGGAGGGCTAAAGGACGAGAGAAGATTAAGGATCTTGGATTTGTATATGTAAAAGTTGGGAAAACTGTTATAATGTTTTGGGGGAGATATGAGGACAGATATGAGAATAATAATCAGCACTTTTCTCAGGTGTACCTGAGAAATGGGTACCTTGAGATTGAAGATGAGGATCCTAGGAAAAAGTGAGTCTGAGAGAATGGTGTGAAGATCTTGATGGGAGAAATAATAGATTGATGTATGTTTGTGAATTTTTAGAGTAGTGTCTTAATTCTGAGTTGCTAGGAAAAATCTGGAATGTTATGTTACAGGAAATCTTATCCCTTTCTTTTTTGTTAGGTGTAAGGACTCTACACTAGGAGTCAGTGAGGATTCTGAAGGAATAAGTGATATGGGGGCTTGATGAAGCAGGTGCCAGTAAGAAGAATAGGGAAAAGGTGGAAAGGAATGGATAGGACCTGGAGGGGTTCACCTTTTGGTCTCTGTGGATGACATTCCCTGAGTGAATGAATTTGGTTGCACACAGAAGCTGGTAAAGGATGTAACATTTATGAATATCCTTCAGCAGGTTCCCTTTCCGGATGACAGAATGCAGGTCTGTGTCTGCAGGGGAAATATGGGGCTCAGTGGTCAGGGGAGTGGGAATTTGGGAAATGGGATAATGAGATAATGTTAAAACATATTCATCCACCTATGTATATAATTTCGGGGAATGAGGGAAAAGGAAGTCACTCACCCATGGATTCAAATACTAGGTAAATGTCCCTGTCATTTTCTGCCCTGATGACATTCAGAAGCCGGATAATGTTGGGGTGATTATCAAACTCCTGAGGGTGAAAAGTCACAAATCAGCAAGAGCTACATAAAGGCTTGGCTGACACTGACCTGGTGGTCCAGAAGGGGCAAGGAGACAAGTCAATTAGGAGTCTTCCTTGGTTCCAGTCTTTGTCACTCTCGAGGCCCCTTGTTCCTGTGAGTAGTCTCTAATAGAATTTGAAGAGAATCTATAAACTTGAGTGTGTGAAGTACAGAATCATACAATCTCAGAGTGGGAAGGAATCTTAAACATCATTTAGTCTCATCTAAAAAGAATTACCTTCTACAACAAGGGTGTTAAACTCAAATAGAAACAGGAACTACTAATCTGTACATAAGGATCCATGTGGATTGCATGTTTGCTGAGTTTTAAATGTTAATGTTGCCTATGTTTTATTGTATTTTTATTTTGTTAAATATTTCCCAATTACCTTTTAATCTGGTTGGGACCACAGGAGTATTATGGTTCATATATGCCCTACTGGTTGCTTCTGCTCTAAGAAATGTCCAATAAGCATTTCTACTACCTGAATGAAGAATGAAGAATGAAGAAGAAGGATCACTCATATCACTTTTGAAATTTTAATTGTTAGGATATTTTTTCTTATGTTAAACTGGGATCTGTTACCCAAGTATTTCTACTTAATTCCTATTTCTTTTTTTTCTGGAAATGAGTTAAAAAACTCTTATTCCTCACTCATATACTACTTCTCAAATACTTGAAAGCAAAGGATCATGTGCCAACTTTTTCTTTTCCAGGCCAAACATTCCCATTTCCTTCAGACAATCCTGAAATGGTATGATTTCTGATGTCATCATTCAAGTTGCCTTTCTCTGTGCTCCAATTTTGTCACTATCCCTTGAAAATGTGGTGTCCAGAACTGAACAGTGTTGTCCCATCTCAATGATGTGGCTAGGGTTCTCATTTTTTATTCTCTTAATATGATCTCATTGGCATATATGATTTTCACATCATTGATAAATATGAAAGTTTCCCATATCTTCTTCATATGATTTTATATCCAGCCTTTGTTGCATATAGCTGCTAAATGGATTCTTCTAAAGCACAGTGATTGTCAAGTAAAATCTGGAAGGCTGGCAGTTGTATACATCAAGGGAATATTTATTGGATTAGATCAGGGGTCCTCAAACTTTTAAAACAGGGGGCCAGTTCACTGTCCCTCAGACTGTTGGAGGGCCGGACCATCATAAAAACAAAAACTTTGTTTTGTGGGCCTTTAAATAAAGAAACTTCATAGCCCTGGGTGAGGGGGATAAACATCCTCAGCTGCTGCATCTGGCCCATGGGCCGTAGTTTGAGGATCCCTGGATTAGATGGTCACTGAGAACTCTTCTAATTCTGAAATTTTGTGATTCCCTCCCTACACTAGATTTCCCCTTGAGAGGTTTCTGATATAGGAGTGAGTCTGATTAGGTACAGATAAGTCTGAACCACTGGACAGAGTACCCACATCAATGAAATCACAAGTTCATCCATGTAAGCATGAACCTGGACAGTATTTATGTCTCTAAAGAGTGCTGTCTGCCTGAGGCTAGGCCATGTCATTTCATAGTTGCTCACCTGGAGAAACGTGATTTCTCTGAATGTTCTCTGTAATAAAACACAAAGGGTATTGCTAGTGGTATGTGATGTTATTGATCTCATTTCCCCAACATGTCTGTGCCTTCTACCATGACCTTTCCCCCTCCCTTCCAAATATCCATTATTTCCTTCACCTGTGCATCTGTCTTGTTTCTGAACGCATCAAAGATCTTCTTGATGGCCACGATTTCCCCTGTCCTTCGATCTACAGCTTTCCAAACGATGCCATAGGCCTGAGAGAGCAGAAACCGTGCCTTTTCCTTTCCATAGAACCTGGAAGGTAGGGTGGCCAGGGTCCTACCCCAACTAGGATAGTCTCATCACTGATCTCTGTCCTCTCCACAACCTGATGCTAGTGGTGGGTCTTCTTAGAATCCATTCCTCACTTCTTCTCTAACAATTCCTACTATACCTGTTCTTCAGCACCCAACTCTAGTTTGTCCTAGTTCAAAAGGCCAGGGTTAGTTTCAGGATTTAGCCAGAGACCTCCACAGCCAAGGAGTATCTAAGGGAGACATAACCCTAACTATGTAGAAAGAGCCAATGGGGTAAAATCAGCAGGGGATATATTATACATTACACAACTCTTAATTGCAGTTTTTTTCCACTGTAAAAAAAAACAAAACAAAACAAAAAAAAACAACCAAAATGCCTAAACTTGACACTAATCTACTTTCTTGTCTCAATGTCTTTGTTTCCCCTCCTTTGAATTGAGCAGTGCTGGGTTTCCCTTTCAGACCAGGGGTTCCCTTCCCAAAAGAGCACATGTTTTCCTCTCAGATAGAACACTTCCTGAGAGCACATCCAGGAGTGTCCTGATAAGACAAACCAGAGCACATCCAGGAGTGTCCTGATAAGACAAACCAGATGTCCTTCTGAGGGCCAGGTCCAGGGGCTCCCTAAGGGCAGAGCCCCAAGTCTGTTCAGATCATCCTCTAGCAGATAAGCAGTACTTGGAATCTTCCTCCTGCAGGGGTTCCCCTGAGGGCAGAGCTCCCTATCCACTTTTGAAGGAGGGGGGCTGGGCTCTCTAAGAGTAAGAATCTCTCATGGACCAGAGGACCCTTGGTACAGGTGAGGCCTTTTATCCTCCTCAAGCTGGGGATTCCCTAATGGTAGAGCTCTGAGTCCACAGAGTCCCAAGGTGGTTACCCCCTTCAGTAACAAGCTCCCTGAGGGCAAATCCTTGAATTTTCTATAAACCCTCTGCTTCTTGAAGGCAAAGGGTATGTCCCCTCCTCTTAAAAGAGGGTGGCCCCTGGACCTTTCACAGACCAGAGGCTCCTTAAGGGGGTGGGATGGGAGGTGGGAATGGTATCTTTCTTTTATACCAGGGTCTCCTTAGCAGATCCTAGGGTCCTTTCCAGACAAGAGAAGAGAGACTTAGGAGGCTCACTGAGGATGGGGGTCCTAATTCCCTCTCAGATCAGGGGAGGTCTTGAGGACATAAGGGGGGGTTTTCTCAGAAAGCGGGTTCCCTGGGGCCAGGGCCTTGAGTCTCCCTCAGATCAAGGGGCCCTTTGAGAACAAGGGGGAGTTGAAGTTCCTCTCCTATCAGGAATTTCCTTAAGGAGGGGAAGGGGGGACCCCCAGTTCCCCTTGGATCATGAGGCTCCATGAGGAGCTGTGTCTCTCCTTAGATAGGGGCTCCCCAGGGCAGGGTCCCGAGCTCCCCTCAGACACCGAGGCATCAGGAGAGGGGGAGGGGGTGTGTCTCCTCAGACATGGGGTTCCCTCTGAGCGGGGGCTTGGCACTCATCAGGCCTTGGGGCCCCCTGAGAACAGGCGGGAGTGTGTCTCCTCAGACAGGAGACTCCCCCCTGGGTCCCCCACAGACCGCAGTGTCTTCAGAAGCAAATCCGGCTGGGTCTTTCCGCACACATCAGGAGCGCCCTCAGAACCGGGTCTCTCACCCCCTTCCCGAGCCGCCGCTTGATGAGGTAGCGCTGGGCCACGTGTTCGTCCACCTCCACCGAACTCATGGCCGAAGACGCCCAGTTTCTTGAGATTCCTTCGCTTCTGATCAGCTCCCCAGTTTCTCACCGCTTTCCTTTCCTCAGAGGCAGCTGTTGAACCCGTTGCTGTGGAAACCAGAGGAGATGCTGCGCTTGCGCAGACGCCGGCGCCTCTGGGCCAATCCGAGGATGGTGCGCGGGGAAGCCTGGCCCTTTCCTCCAGTTTGGCCCAGCCCTCTTTCTCTTCTCGGACTTGACTTCCGGAAGCACCGGGGCACATCCCCTGGGGAGTGGCTTAAAGTTAACCACGCCCCGTGACCGCCTTCCAGGCTCCGCCCTCGTGCTCGTGTCACTCCCCTCCGTCCAATAGTCTTCTCCGCCCCTTACTATTAAGTCCGGTTGTGGAATGGAGGTTTCTGAGAATTTCCTTGTTTTCTTTTTTCTCACCGATTGGTTTCCATTATTTTTGCAGGCTCATTTTGTTAATTATCCTGTCTTTCCTTAGTCGACATTTGTCGAAAAATTGAGGGCTGGAACGGTTGAAATTAGGAGAGGAAAATGAGACTCAAAGAATGACATGGATTTGTCAAATTCTAGGGGGTGTGTCCTAGTCTGAGCATGCGTGCTGTTAGGTCGCCATATTTGTACAGGCGGGTATACGTCTAAACCAATGAACAAGGGTCAGCAGGTCTTGGGAAGCTAACTTTATTTCCCTTTTAAAATAATAATAATAAAACAACTAGCAGTTATAAAGTGTCTATTATGTGCCAGGCAGAGTGCTAAGTGCTTTACAAATGTTACCTCTTAGTCCTCCTGGAGAAAGGGGCTATTATCCTTATTTAAGTGGCCAACCCAAGGCATGCCGCTTGTAATTGTCTAAGCTGTAACTGAATGTGGGTCTTTCTGAGGTCCCTGCTCTGTCTGCTGCGCCACTTTTAATTCACCTAGATTTTAGTAGAAAATGATCAATTTCATGTGTTGCCCAGTCAATGTGATGACGAACTGAAGTCTTGGAAGCCAGCTAAGCGACACCTCCACATGGAATATGGACATGCTTATGGGCACATTTTTTGATAGAACACAGGGGACTTGATTGAGACTCCGGGATGTATTGTTTCTTCCTTTTCTGGTATATAAAAGTGAACTATTAAGACTACTTTAGCTCTTTTCTTTCTCACTGAGTTAGAAAAGACTTCAGCAGGAATTATTCAGTGTTGGGAATAAGGGGTGGGGAGGGAAACAAATCAGTCATTCTACTAGTATTTATTAAACATCTACTCTGTACTAGCCTAAAGATACAAAGAAACCAATTCCTACTTTTAAGAAGCTCACAATCTAATGAGGGGGAAGAGAACCATGCATACAATTCTGTACAAAAAAAGATATTGACAAATAAATCAGATAATTTCAGAAAGACACTAACATTAGAGAGGAGTAGGAAAGGTTTCTTACAGAAAATAGAACTTTAGTTGAGACTTGAAGGAAACCAAGGAAGTCCAGAGATGGAGCTGAGATGAAAGAATATTTCAGGCACAGAGAAAAATGCCTCTGCCTTCAGCAAGGAGACCAATATCACTGAATCTAAGTATGTGAGAGGAACAAGATTTAAGAAGATTGTAAAGGAAGAAAGGAACCAGGTATTGGAAACCAAACAGAAGATTTTATATTTGGTTTTAGAGGTAATAGTGTGAGTCACTAGAATTTATTACTTGGGGTGGTGTTATGGCTGGATATACACTTTAGGAAGATCACATTGACAACTGAATGGAAGATGGATTGGAGCGGGGAGAGACCTGAGACAGAAGGAATAACCAGAAGGCTTTTGTGTCTGATGATGAAGGCCCTGAACCAGGATGGTATCAGTGTCAGAAGATAGAGTGGGCATTCATGAGATATATTATAAAGATGGAAATGACAGGACTTGGTCACTGATTGGATATGGAGAGAGGTGAGATTAAAGATGACATTTACCTTGTGAACCTGGGAAACTAGGAATACTATCATAACCTCCACAGTTATGGGAAAGTTAATCAGAGAAGAGGATTTGGAGAGAAAAATGAGTTCAGTTTTGAACATGTTAGTTTGAGATGTATAATAAGTAGATGGAGACAAGAGCCTAGAGACTGGGAGAAAAGTTAGGGTTGGACAAGTAGGTTTAAGGATCATTTGCATAGGGATGATAATTGAAACCATGGGAACTGATGAGAATCTTCATATGAAATAATTTAGAGGGAGGTGATAAGAAGGTCCAAGACCACAGAGCGCTGTGGGACACCAACTTTTAGCAAGCATAACATGTATGAAGATCTAGCAAAATGCACAGAAAAGAAAGAAAATAGTGTTATTAAAGAGAATGAACAATGTCAAAGGCAGCAGAGAGGTCAAGCAGGATGAAGATTAAGAAATATTTGATTTGGCAATTTGGAAATCATTAATAATCTTGGCAGTTTCAGTTGAATGATAAAGTTGGAAGTCAGACTGCAAAGAGGAGAGTAAGAAGAAAGGAAGAAGTACCTATTGTAGAAAGCTTTCATGAGGAGTTTAGTCAATAAAAGGAGAGTTATAGAATAATAGCTAGTGGGGATAGGCGGATCAGGTGAAGTTTTTTTGAGAATTATGCTGACAGTCATGTTGGCAAGTAGATGCAGCCAGTACACTGAAAGTGACTAAATAGCAACGAGAGAGTAGGAATAATGAGGCAAGATGGATTGGGGAATCTGCTGGCAAAGATGGTATGAAATAGGATCACTTGTTCACCGAGGGGTTATCCTTGTCAAGAAGAAAAGCTACATCTGCATGTGTGAAAGAGAAATAGTGATAGAAGGCATTTGAGTGATGTGAGGGGTGGAACAAGGGAGAAGATGAAGATGAAGGGAGAAAAGAGAGCTAGCTCTCTGATAATGGCATATATATATGTATATATATGTATATATGTGTGTGTATATATATATGTATATATGTGTATGTGTGTGTGTGTGTGTGTGTGTGTGTGTGTGTGTGTGTGTGTATATTTGCTTCAAAATGCCTCAAAGACAAGGTTCTTATCTGAGAGGGTAGGGTTAGGGAGAGTTAGGGAAGGTTTAAGGAGAGATGAAAAGCCATTATAGTAAGTGGGATAGTGATTGGTTTAAGAAGATCTAAAAGGATTGCCTTGCAGAGATGAGCTCATAGTTTGAGATTATGTGATATAAACTTGTAGAAGTTTTGAAAGGGAGAGGGAGAAGAGGAATAAACAACCCATTACAATGAGATAAAGAAATTTTAAAGTTCATGAACATAGATGTAGAACATTTATGAGTCATGGAAAGATTAAGAGTAGGACCCTTCATGTGTATACTTATGGTAGTGAAGAAATATATTTTGTAGGAAATGAGTAAATGGGGGGAATTAGGAGAAAAGTAGTTGAGGAAGTATGTATGCTGGAGTTCTTAGTGTGAAAGCAGGAGTTGGGGAAGAAACACTGTGAGCAAGTCACGAAACTTATTAAGCAAGGGAAAAAAGTATTTTGGAGGTCTGTAGACAACTAGAGTTTTGATTGGATGATAAATATATATTTATAACTATGATAAATAAACATACTTATATTTATTATATTTATATTTATAAATGTATTTATCAAGGTAGGAGAGTTGACTGAGTCATGGTACTATGTTAAGGACTATGCTTAAGTGTGAAGGAGCAGGTAGGTTCTCCAAAAGCCCCTACAGCTGGGAATCATAATAACCCTGGAGGAATTCCAAATTAGCCTTTACTGACACAGATGTTGCTTGTGGATTGGGGACGAAATAAACTGGAGGCAAGAGGGGAGAGGAGAGAGGTCAGAGAATGCAACTGCCTCTCAGTCTCCTTGTATCATTATCATCTTCTCATATGAATGAATCCATTTGGCTAGTCTGAGTTGGATCTCCAACTGGCAGGTGGCTCCCATAACATCCAGCAGCCACTAACAGGTTGCTCCTGTAACAGTGCTAGAAGGAAAGCCTGGAAGTGGCAATAAGGAGCAAGGCATAATTTAATTACTCTATAATGACTATTGAATTTGGATGAACAAGTGAAGGTGTAACATGTCCAGGAGAACAAATCAGAGTCTGAAGCCTTAAGAGTTGACTATTCCAACGATTGCAGCAAAAGTGTTGAGCAATTCCCTATAGAATGCCATGGCAAAAGCAGAATGTTCATTTGGCCTGAGAAGTCCTAGCTTTGAAAGCTCCTTTTAGGTTAACTCCAAGCAATAGATGCATTTCTCCTTGATACTATTCTTATTCTAGCTTTAAAACTCCCTCCTTTTATTTATTGTTTTCACTGCCACCTTTCTATTCATTCTGAGCTTTGACTCAGAATTCTTATTTTTTCTTATTTAAAAAAAAAAACAATTTTTATTGATTTTTTTGTTTCTTATATCATCATAATATCCTGTTTATCCCTTTCCTACCCCTCCCTGAGAACCATCCATGATAACAAATAATAAATTTTTCTTTCTTAGAAGAGAAAGAAAAAAAATAATCATAATAGATGAATACATTGAGAAAGTCTGAAAGCATGTACAATGTGTATTACCTGTAAACTTCCTATGTTCATCAAGAAATAGGTGGTCTTCTCATATCTTTTCATTTGAATCCTGCTAAATCTTTATACTTTTGTTACATGTCTCTTTGATTTTAGTGTATGTGGGTTGTTTTTGCTGTAGTTATTATGTATAAGGGGCAATTAGGTGGCATGTGGTTAGAGCACTGGGCCTGGAATCAGGAAGACTCATCTTCCTGAATTCAATCCTGGCCTCAGATTTCTATTAACTGTGTGAACCTGGGCTTGTGACTTAATCTATTTGCCTCAGGATCCTCATCTGTTAAATAAGTAGAGAAGGAAATGGCAAGTCATTACAGTATCTTTGTCAACCCCCCCAAAGGGGTCACTAAGAGTTGGATATTACTGAAAATAATAACAAAGTTACTATATATGTTATTTTCTTGACTCTTGCTTCTTTCACTCCACAGTGGGTTCATGTAGACCTTTCCATACTTTCTCTGTATGCATTATTTCTTACAGCTCAGTAGTATTCCAGTCCATTTGTGCCCAACAATTTCATGTACTATTCTCTGACTTTGTAATTCTTAATTATCAAAGAAAAGAGCTACTCTAAATATTATGTGTATATGGTGACTTTTTTCTTGTCAAGGACTTTCTTTGGGTGTAAGCCCATAATGAAATAGGTCCATCATAGTTCATAATAAGTACAGACCTATTGGTCATTTTATTTGCATAATTTACCTTCTAAAATGATTATACCATTCCAGTTTTTCTTACAATACATTAGTGTGCCTCTCATAGTTCCCTCTCACACTGACTGTTTAGGCACATTTCTTAATGAATGTATGAAGTTTTCGTATTTATCTTGTTGCCTTGCTCTTATATTCTGTATTATATCTTATAAAAAAAATTTGAGGAAATTGTTGAGTTCTATGTGTGTTCACAATATGTTCTTTAGAAAATTCCCATTTTGTTCTTCATCAGAATTGTTTCCTTTTGTGACTTCAGAATTTCATTTTTGAGGGCTTTTCTATTCATGTTCAACTGACTTTCAGCAAATAACTTTATCATATGGGACTTGATCTATCCTTCTTCTGAACTCTTTGAAATATGTTTTCCTAAAAATCTAGAGTTCATACCTGACTATGTCTAACTTTTCTCTCTACTACCAACTCGAGAAAACAGTAGTCATTTTCTCCTTCGGGTCTCATAATTTCCACTTCAGTTGTCAGTTTTTCTCTGTTAATCAGATCCAGAATAGAATTCCCCCTTGTATGATGCTTTTATTCTTTGAAAGATGAAATTATTATTATGGCATATTAATAAGCTATTAACTCCTTTCGGGGAAGGAGGGATGCATGGCATATCTGGTGATGTAAGAAACAAAACATTAAATACAAATTATAAAGAGATGTGGTTGTTATATTGGTTGGTTTTATTAAAATAGCCTTTAAAAATCTTCGTTACAAAGAAAACATTAATGAGTATGAAGAAGGACCCCGATGATAAATGGTCAAAGGATATGAACAGACAATTTTCAGATGATGAAATTGAAACTATTACCACTCATATGAAAGAGCGTTCCAAATCATTATTGATCAGAGAAATGCAAATTAAGACAACTCTGAGATACCACTACACACCTGTCAGATTGGCTAAGATGACAGGAAAAAATAATGATGAATGTTGGAGGGGATGTGGGAAACTGGGACACTGATGCTTTGTTGGTGGAATTGTGAACGAATCCAACCATTCTGGAGAGCAATCTGGAATTATGCCCCAAAAGTCAACTGTGCGTACCCTTTGATCCGGCAGTGCTACTACTGGCTTTATACCCCAAAGAGATCTTAAAGAAGGGAAAGGGACCTGTATGTGCCAAAATGTTTGTGGCAGCCCTGTTTCGTTTTTTCCCCTCCTTCCCTCCCCCCCCCCCCCAAGGTGGCAAGCAGTCCTATATATGTTAAATATGTTGCAGTATATCCTAGATACAATACATATTTGCAGAACCGAACAGTTCTCCCGCTGCACAGACTTCCCGGGTTATTTTTACCTTCTGAATCCAATTCTCCCTGTGCAACAAAAGAACTATTCGGTTCTCCAAATATATATTGTATCTAGGATATACTGCAACATATCTAACATATATAGGACTGCTTGCCATCTAGGGGAGGGGGTGGAGGGAGGGAGAAGAAAAATCGAAATGGAAGCAAGTGTAAGAAAATTATCCTGGCATGGATTCTGTCAATACAAAGTTATTATAAAATAAAATAAAATAAAAAAGAAGAAGGGACCCCGAAATTCTAAAACTCCTTGAAGGACAAATTATTCTTTAATGCTGCCACTGAAGGGACCCTACCTGAGAACAAGCAGCTTCATTTTGTAACTTAGGTGGGGCTGGTTGAGTTGGGAGCTGGAGAAACCAATCCTATTGAATTAAAGAGACTCATTTAATTCTATTCAAATTCAGCTCAAGCTGAAATCCAGCTTGTAGATAAAAAGAAAAAAGAACCAACTTGGAACTTCATCCACTATCCCCCACTATCCCCTTTTAGCTTGTAGCCAAGGCTTATAAAAACTGCAACTTGGAACAACTCTTTGCAGAGGACCTAAGGTGCCTAGGAATTTCTCTTCCTGGCATAGCAAGCCTCTGCCCACTGGAATAATATTCTCTTCCAGTGTTACCCTCTCTCTGTCTTCCTCATCTATTTCCCTAACGAGACTTTTTGCCTCTCTATTGGGATTTCTCTAAACTTTACTTCTCTGCCAGAATTCCTTCTCTGAGGAATTCAGCCTTCCTATTCTTGCATAGACTTCCCAATGCCAATAATAAATCTCTAAATCTCTTTTATCAGTCTAGCCTTTTCGGGTTTGCAAATTCCTTTACAGAGAATCTCTGCACCACCAGAAGGGAGCTCCCCAAACTCCCTACCCTTGCACGGAATCCCAAGAGATGTAGGGGAGCCAAACTTCTCCATTTGGTTCCTTAAGCTCCAAACTAGACCTTATCATTTAACTCCTTGACACCAGGAACCCTAATCTCAGTTTGGTTCCCTAAATCTAGACCTCATCATTTGGTTCCCTGACAGAAGGGAACCTCAAAACCTAAACCTCATCAAGTAGAGAAGGAAAAGATATTCATAAATTATGTGATTAAAAAATAAAAGCAAGTAATTAAAGTTTTATTTTTTTTAAAAAGTTATTTGTTAGTTTTTGCAGAGAGAGATCCAGCAATTGCCTGGATAATTTGAGTCTTCTATTACTACCATATCATGCCTCTATACTGAGTTTGTAATCTATTTCTCAAATTCCTTATCTATCATCTTTTGCTCTGCAGCATACTAAAATGATGGAATTCCTTTTGTTACTTCTCTATTCACTTTTACTCCGATGTTATTCTTTCCCACTCCAGTTCTTACATTTTCTAATATAAATAAATTTTCTTTACCTGGCTTATTTTTTATGAGGAAGTTGTATCCAATTAATCTTATTATATTGATGGTCTTTATCCCGCCAAATGTGTGGTCAAATTTGCATCTTTGTGTTAAGACCTCTAGTTCATTCAGTTTGTTGTTTAAACTTTAGGTATTTGCAAACTGACAATTGAGACTGTGGGTTTTTAGTACTGGATGCAGACTCACTCAAATTTAACACAAATATTTATATCCAAGGTATGTTTACCTATTTCACCTGAGATGGAGGTGTCTTTTTTTTTTTTTAAATTTTATTTTATTTAATAATAACTTTGTATTGACAGAATCCATGCCAGGGTAATTTTTTACAACATTATCCCTTGCACTCGCTTATGTTTCGTTTTTTCCCCTCCCTCCCTCCACCCCCCCCCCCCCAAGATGGCAAGCAGTCCTATATATGTTAAATATGTTGCAGTATATCCTAGATATAATACATATTTGCAGAACCAAACAGTTCTCCTGTTGCACAGGGAGAATTGGATTCAGAAGGTAAAAATATCTCGGGAAGAAAATCAAAAATGCAAATAGTTCACATTCGTTTCCCAGTGTTCCTTCTTTGCGTGTAGCTGTTTCTGTCCATCTTTATCCATTGAAACTCAGTTAGGTCTCTTTGTCAAGAAATCCACTTCGAGATGGAGGTGTCTTGAAAAAACTTTTGGAACATGACTAGATTGCCTAACATGGAGGTCTTTTAGTTCCCTACCAGGTGGGTGGGGAGAGCCTCTTTTGATTGGTTGCATCTAAATAACTGGCATAAATATAAAGATATGTGCTTTATAACTGGCAAGATTGAGCTGGTCTGGCTTCATTCTTTCTGGCATTCTTTCTGCTGCTCCCTTTTCAGCAAATCTCATCGACTGTCACCATAGCAGATATCAGAACTGAACAGTTGGGAGAAGAAGCAAAAATTTTTCTGCTCTCCTTTCTCTTGGCTCCAAGAAATGGTCTTGGTGATATTTGTTTTGATTCTGTGTTGTTCTCAGTTTTAGATACCTGAGCCTTTGGAGCACTTGGGGTGGTGGAGCCAACCAGTCCATCATAAAAGTTGTGGGAAGCCAAGGTGCCTGAAACTTGGGTGTGAGGAGGGTGGAGAATAGGGACTGTGTTCTTAGGAATTCAGCTAAACTGAGAGCTTAAAACCTTTCTCTTCACCAAAGACTGGGACATAAGAGAAAGGGGTTTTATACCTCCCACATATAGAGGGATAAATTTGTATAGTTGTGATTATACTTTCTTTTTTTTTCTCCCTTAAAAGTTAAAACTATAAAATTATGTTGTGAAGTGATAGCAAAATGTTACAGATAATATAAGTGATTTGTTATTATTATTTTTTTATTATAGTTTTTTATTGACAAAACATATACATAGGTAATTTTTCAACATTGACCCTTGCAAAAACTTCTGTTCCAACTTTTTCCCTTCTTCCCTCCACCCCCTTCCCTAAATGGCAGGTAGTCCCATACATGTTAAATATGTTAAAGTATATGTTAAATATAATATATGTATACATATTTACACTTGTCTTGCTACACAAGAAAAATCGGATTTAGAAAGAAGATAAAAATAACCTGGGAAGAAAAACAAAAATGTAAGCAAACAGTAACAGAAAGAGTGTAAATAGCATTTACAGAATAATAGCAATTACAGAATTGATCCTCATGTAGTATTGTTGAAATGTATAATGATCTCCTAGTTATGCTCATTTCACTTAGCATCAGTTCATGTAAGTTTCTTCAGTCCTCTCTATATTCATCCTTCTGGTCATTTCTTACAGAACAATAATATTCCATAATATTCATATACCATAATTTATTCATCCATTCTCCAATTTATGGGCATCCATTCAATTTCCAGTGTCTAGCCACTACAAAAAGGGCCGCCACAAACATTTTTGCAGTGATTATACTTTCTCATGTAAATATTTCTGTGTAAAAGCTAATCTGATTGTTAGTGGCTAAATGGAATTGGGGAGCAGGAGTACCCGGTCTATACTTGGAAGAGACCATCAAAAAGGCCTGGAGCCCATGACAGAGAGCTTAAATTCTCTCATCTCCATTAAGGGTACTAGAATAGAGGTGTGTGTGTGTGTGTGTGTGTGTGTGTGTGTGTGTGTGTGTGTGTGTATGTATGTGTAAAATCTAATCTACCCGGTCTTCGGGAGGGGGAAGGTCAAGGGGAACTGAGGCAAGGTTACATAGTAGACTTTCTTAGTCCACTGATGGCTAATGCTTGCATAGGCTTTAGAGATTTATGCTGTAAATTTCCCTTTTTAAAATGACTAGAATACAATTGTTCTTTGGGATATTCTGTCCAAGCACAGAAGCACATGTCATCTTCAGTACTGAGGATCTGTTGCAGAGGAAGACAGTTAAAATAATCCAGATGATTATTGGATGCATTTCAGTTATTTATTTAGATAGAATGTACTTAAAAAAAAAAAAAAAGGTATGAATTAAATTTTGGAGGGCTTAAAGTGGTCTCTGTCCCGGGCTCTGTTGACATTTCCGTTCTTAGGCAATTAGTTTCTAAATAATTAATGAGACACTGGATTTAGTGCTTTCTCCTTTCAGCGTAAGGAAAGGAATATGAAAATATGGTGAGAGTCTCAGCAGAGTGCCTCAGTACAATATTGGAAGTAACCACTGGATGGCGAACCATTTCTTTTTTGACTACACTTGTGGAGCCCTCGAACTTTTAGTAATCCGAAATCTCCCTTCTGTCCAGTAGAGGGAGCTTAAAGCCTGAATTTTTCTAAGCAGAAAGCAGCCATAGAGAATAAAATTATTTTTAAAGCGGCTTCGAATTATCTTGACTAAGCCTTCATTTCCTTTGGAATAACTATCTCTTTCAATTTCCTTCCTCCTTTTCTCACAGGCATACCCTTACCTTCCTCAGCATATCAAAGAATTCAAACTGGCAATATATGGTTACTGCAATTTAATTAAAATTAAAAATTAAAGTTGAATACACGTTGCCTCTGACAGGAATGCAAGCTGAGAGTAACATCTCTACCTGGTTTGCTTTTATTCTCCTCTCTTTCCTTTTCTTCTGTGCTAGGAATTTCCCTACACACTCCTACGTGAATGAGTATGAGTAGGAACATTTTGGTTTTATTCTCTTCTCTTTCCTTTTCTTCTGTGCTAGGAATTTCCCTACATACTACTACATGAATGAGTAAGAGCATTTTGATAGTTCTCTAAGTATAATGAGGGTGTAGGAACAAAGATTTTCAAAGCCAATCTGATCCTACTTGATCATTAGATGAGATTGTTGTTTTCCGTAAACTCTAGGTGACAGAAGATTCCTTTCTCCCAGGGCTTTTACAGCCCTGGGTTGTTCTCATTTCCACTTCCAATTTTTTTTTTTTTTTTTTTTTTGTGGAGTTTTATCAACAAGTCCCAGTCATTAATTAATCAGACTCTTTTTATTTATTTATTTGTTTTATTTAAATGTAAGGGTCGGGGAGTGCCAGCCTAGATAATCATCCCACCCCTTTTAAAGTAAGCGATAAAATGCTACATCCTGAGACATTTATAGGATGAGAACATATATGGAACAAGGAAATCACTCATTCCACTTAGCTGATACATTTATTAGATGAGAACACATCTTGATTATGAATGAGTTCTGGACTTAGGAAGTCTGTTGGTATTGGTATATTTCACCTCAACTTTTTCCTTACAACCTCAAGAAATTTCACCTTATAAACTTTCACCTCAGGATCTTTTAATCCATAAAAAACAGCAAGTAGCTGAATGGGGGGAGATTGAAGGACATTCTCTTTCTCTCTCCCTCCCTTCCTTCCTTCCTCCCTCAGCTGTTTCTGGTAGTCAGGCCTAGCAGCACTGACCAGAAGCGAGTGTGGTGTGGTGGGAGCAAGAACATTTTCTGGAGAGTGTGGCTGGGGGCTCTAACTGTGATTTAGGGGAGGAGAGGAATCTTTGAGATTGAGCCCAATAGAATTCAGAAAATAACAGTAAGGAGAACGAGAAGCTTAGGGCAACAGAACCAACAATTTGGGATTAAAATCTGATTATGATAATAAGCTGCTAAAAATAAGATAAAACAAAAATAAAAATGAGTAAGCAGAGGAAAATGAACCTGACCACAAGTAGCTACTTTGGTGGAAAAGAAAATCTGGGTTCATATTTAGAGGAAGATAGTGTGGTTAAAAAAAAAAAAAGCTACTCCTATCCCGAAGATTATAAATGATCACAAGTCTCAAAAGAGTTATTGGAAGAACTTAAAAAAGGAATCCAAAAATCAAATAAGAGAGATCAAGGAAAAATTAGAGGGGGGGAGAGAGTAATCCAAAAAAATTATGCAAAAGTTAACAAATTGGAAAAACATATCTACAATGTTAAGAAAATTACTTCTTGAAAACTAGAACTGGGCAAGAGGAGTTGAACAACATTATAGAACACTAGGAAATAATAAAACTAGAAAAAAATAGGAGAGAATCTGAAACTTTATCAGAAAAATAAGTGACATGGAGAACAGATTAAAGAGAAACAATATAAGAATTGTTGGACTACCTGAACAGTTATGACCAGAAAAAAAGAATCTTGTATACAATTGTACAATAAGGTATTAAGGAAAATTGCCTTGAAATTCTAGAACAAGAGGATAAAATAGAAAAAATAATCTATCATTTATCACCTGAAAGAGATTCCAGGAGGAAAACTTACAAGAATGTCATAGCCAAGTTTCAAAACTCCCAGGAGAAAATATTGCAAGCAACAACCAAAAAAAAAAAAAAAAAAAAAAAAAAAAAAAAACCCAAACCAAAACCCAACATGATTTAAATACAGTCAGAATTTCACAGCTTCTGCTAGCAGCTTCTACTTTAAAAGACCATAGGTCTTGGAAAATATTTTGAAGAGCAAAAGAGCTGGGGTTGTATCCAAATCCCAAAATAACTTACCTAGCAAAATTGAGTTTAATCCTGAATAAAAAAATAATTAGATATTAGATGAACTGAAAGGCTTTTAGGTATTTGTAACAAAAAGACTTCAACTCAATGATTTCAACTTCAAATTCAATACAAAAGCTCCAGAAAAAATATAAAGGAAACATTAGAGACTAATCATAAGGACTCATTAGAATCATATTGTTTACTTATATATATCAAAATGTTATCAGTATTCTTAAAACTGTCATCATTACTAAAATAGTTTGAAATAAAAATAAGGACTGAGTTATGTATGATGGGGTGATTCTAAAAAAAAAGAATTGTTGTTTTTGTCCTTATTTTTTTGAAGAGGATCATGACATCAGGGAGATGATGCTACCACAGGCAAATGAATTGTATTTAAGTGAGGGAGGGAACAATTATAGTATAAAAATGGGGTATGAAATAATAAAAAGAAAGCAGGTGGGGGTGGAGGGCTAGTAATGTTGGAACCTTTTATCTGGATTGAAGAGGAAACAATGTGTATATTGGAAGAGTGTAGAAGTCTTCTGAATGTGTAAAGGTGAGAAAACTAGGGGAGAGGATGGAGGAGGGACTTTTAGTGGGATGTGTGAATTAGTATTTGGGAGGATGGGGGAACTTTTGGAGGGATGGTTGAAGTGGGAAGTAGGGGACTGGTGGGAAAGATAAAAGAATATGATTTTAAAAGTCTGAGAAAGAAAATACTAAGTAAAAAGATGGAGATTCAAATTTTGAATATAATTATAATTTTGAATGTGAATGGGATGTTTATGGTAGCTCTCTTTGTGGTGACAAAGAATTGGAAATCACCAGGATCTCTATCAATTAAGGAATGACTGAACAAGTTGTGGTGTGCGGTTGTGACAGAATACTAGGTACTATAAGAAATAATGGGTTCAATGATCTTAGAAAGACATGGAAAAATATGCATGAAATGATGAATGAAATGAGCAAAACCAAAAGAATGTTAAATACACTAAAAGCAATATTGTTGTAAGAATGACTCTGAGGGGCAGCTAGGTGGTGGTGGTTAGAGTACAGCCTTGAAATCAGGAGGACTTGAGTTCAAAGATGACCTCAGATACTTAACACTTCCTAGATGTGTGACCCTGAGCAAATTACTTAATCCCAAATGCCTCAGCAAAAAAACCCAAAAGACTCTGAGTGACTGTCATTTTGATTATTATAAATACACAAATTAAAAATAAAGGACATATGAAGAAAGATGCTACCTACATCCAGAGAACTGATATATAAAAGTAGAGAATAATTTTATGCATATATACATATATTTATACTTAAATATACACACACTTACATTTACACATACCTATTGTGACTAATGGTAGACATCCTGAGGGGGGAGGAAGAAAAAAAAAGAAAAGAGAAATTTACATGATAATTTTGTTGTATATTTGGAGGGAATAGCAAATTATGCATAGTAGGTTTACAGTTTCATGTCTAACCATCTTTTTTATTGTACTGTATTGGAAATGCTTATTTAGATTGAATTTTTTTTTTTAAAGAAGCACTTTGTGATTGAATCTATGTCTTTTTTGTACTTTGGAAGGCTGATCCCCAGATTTTTTTTGTATTTTGTGGTTATTTGAAATGGGATTTCCCTTTCCATTATTGCTTCTTGGATTTTATAAGGAAATGAAGTTGATTTTTAAGAGTTTATTTGTAGCCTGTAACCTTGCTGAAGCTATTAATCCTCTCATTAGTATTTTTGCTGATTTCCTAGCTATTTTCAAGTGTACCATCATACCTTTACCTATCATTATACCTTTGATTTCTTTCCTGTCTTATTGCTATTGTTAAGCATTTCCAAAGCTCTATCAAATAGGAGAAATGGGCATCTTTGCATCATATAAGCAACTAGGAACTTAATAATCATACTATCTAGAGATGAAAGGGACATTTTAGATCACTTATCCCAAATTCTTAATTTTATAAAGTAATGGCTAGAGAAAATAGCTTAAGCTTTTAACTCATACTGTTGGCTAGAATTTACAATGTGTTGTATCTCTATAGTAGTGTGAGAGTCTTTAAGGGCAGGCACAGGAAAAACTGAGTCTTTAAGATATCACATTAGGACTGCTTAGTCATAAATTTGAGACTATGGTGAAGATAAGAAGTTGGGAGAAAGGCTATAATTATTCATGCAAACATAATTCAGCCCCTACTTCTGGGCTGTTTATGGAGTTTTTGCTTTGGGGAGAGTTTTGCTTCGGTTCTGAGTCTTTCTATATGATTGACCCAGTTTTTCCATTAGGGAACAATTTAGGAGAGAGAGGGAAAAAGAGCATAGGAAGGAGGAAGTGGAGAAAGAGAGAGAGAAGGGGAAAAGGATGGAAGGAAGAGTGAGAATAGGTAAGGGTCCTCAAATTACGCTCCTGCAGGCCAGATGCAGCAGCTGAGAACATTTATCCCCCTCACCCAAGGCTATGAAGTTTATTTAAAGGCCCAGAAAACAAAGTTGTTTTTTTTTTTTTTTTGTTTGTTTGTTTTTTTAACTATAGGCCAGCTCTCGGCCCCCTATTTAAAAAGTTTGAGGACCCCTGAGTTAAGAGTATCAAGTAATGGTAGTATTGCTATTTCAGCCAGAAATGAAGTCAGGATCTGGCTGATCCTGGATGGAGATGGAAGTTGTGAGCCAAGATTTATGGGGAGCATTGCTGTTGGAGCATGTTCCAGAGTGTCGGTGGGGTGGAATGCTATCATATAATTAGGGCGACCAGTTGTTTTGGGGAGGGAGGCTTGTCTTCCTCTTGTGATTTTTTACCTTTTAAGTTAAATGATGGCATTCTAGGTATGCAAATGGAACAGGAGTAAGTAGGAGATTTTGGGAGAAAGTTGGACCTGATAGTTTTTACTTTAAAAAATTTACCTTTGCTTGAAAAAACTCACTTAATTGTTAAAAATGTCAAAGTTGGAGTCTTATGAAGTGAATGAGAATAGGACATGTCCTAATGTTGGGTGGGGGCAGAGCCATTGACATTTCTATAATTTTAACATTTCAGGGACATTTTACATTTTCTCATATTCATGAACCAAGATTTAATTGGGGCTTTATCACTGGGAGAAGAAAAGTCTAAGAACTGGTAGACTGAGAGCCTTTTGATAAGCAGTGGAAATATTGAGGCCTTTGAAAAAACCTTCATTATCTGCTCAATATCTGGTTAAAAAGCCTTTGCTGGGGTAGGCAGACACTAATGCCATCTGATGGTCAAATTATGGACTCCACTTCCTTTTTAGTTCATTAACCAATTGACAATCTTTTTCTGTAGGTTTCTGAAAGCAGAGAAATAAACCAGGGATAGGATTCTATAGCAAATGTAGCCTTGGTGTGCACTGACCCTACATCAACTGTCTCATTTTTTTTGGCTCAATGGGAAGTGTATAAGTTTACATAGTGCTTATTATGTGCCAGATGCTGTTTCTTTTTAAACAAATATCTCATTTAATTTTTTCAACAACTCTGTTAACACCTAATTTTATAGATGAGGAATTGAGGTATACAGAGGTTAATTGATTTGGCCACGGTCCCATACCTAGTAAGTGTCTGAGGTCACATGTGGACTCAAGTCTTCCTGACTCTGGGCTGAGTGCTCTATCTGTTGGTCTAGCTAGCTACCAATCTACATTACGAAAAAGTCAGGTATAAGTCAGAATAAATGAACAAAAAAATAAACCTAATAGAAGGTTAGAGCTGGAAGGGCCCTTAAAGATTACTCGAGCCATCTCCTCTTTTTCGTGATGAAAAAATTGAGACTCAGAGAAAGATACCAAATTGCCACAGATCATACCTAAATCATAATAAATGGCAGGACATGGGGCATGACATAGACCTTTATTATAAAACTCTTTCTTGTTTCCCCATTCTTTTCAACCCTCTCTGATCCCCAAGTCCCTGCTCAGGAGTCTGTCTTTGATCCTATGTTTATAGACTCATGGGAAGTGCTATCACTCAGTAAAGAGGCCTGGAGGGGAACCTCATGCAATCCATCTGTAGTTGGAGACTCAGTATTGGGGCCTGTAGGGACAGATGGAGAGACACCTGGACTACCAGCAGTGTTTTCTGAAAACTCTGGGGATTTGGGTGAGACTGGGGCAACAGGTGAAGCGGAGGAGGCTGGAGGTAAAGGAGAGGTTTGGAGCATGGGGGAGGCTAGAGGTATAGGGGAGGCTTGGAGCATGGGGGAAGCTGAGGGTATAGGGGAGCCTTGGAGCATGGGGGAGGCGAAGTACATGGGGGAGGTTTGGGGCCTGGGTGAAGAGGGGGGTAAGGATGAAGAGGTGGGCATGAGTGAGGAAGGTGCGAACAAGGTTGAGGGAGAAGTGGAGCTGATTTCATGAAGTGGTGGCTCCCAAAGTTTGGGTCCATCAGGTCCCCGTTTAAGCCAGTCATGGATTTTGCCCATTTCCCTGGTGTCTTCATGCTCCTGGCGTAACCGCGTCCGCTGCTCCAGCAGCTCCTGCCTGGTATCGTGCAGCAGCTTTGTCCGGAGCAGGAGCTCCAGGAGCTCCTGCCTGAGACGGCGGTTCTCGGCCTTGATAGACTGAATGTGTAAGACGAGGGAGCGCGTGGCTTCTCGCTCCGCCTTGCGCACCAGCAGCTGCAGCTGTTGCCGGGCCTCCCGCTCGTAAGCCGCCTTGTCCTCCAGGAAGCGGCCTTTCACCCGATGCAGCAGCTGGGTGTGCTCCACCCGCAGGTGCAGCAGCTCCCGCTCCAGCGTCTTGATCCTGGCCAGCTGCTCCAGCTGCAGCTCCTGGGAGAGTGCAGGGGACCACAGAATCAGCCCCATGGGATTGACATGCTCAGTCCCCTTTGTGCAAGTCCCGAGGATTTATCTAGGTTGTTTCATATCCAGACCTTTGAGCCAGCGTCTCTGATGTTGAGGGGACAGATAAATATATGGGGACAAGAGCCACTCCACTCCCTTGCCTTTGCGAGCCATCTCCGAAGGCGCTGTAGCGTCCTCATTATCTGATCTTTCCCCTGCCTCCTTTCCCTTTTCCCCAGCCCTGTGTGCTGTACCCCGGTCACCCGTGGGTCACTGACCTTGAAGGGCTGTAGACGTTCCACCTGGTACGCCATGTTGGCTGAGCGGGCCTCCATCTCTGTGAGCTGGGAGCGCACTGCACCCTCCCGACCCTGGTACAGGGTAGTGAGTTCTTCTTGTTGGAAATGCACCTGAGCCAGGTCTGCACGATTTTGTGCATCCAGTGTGATGATGATGTTGGCGCAGCGCTGGGCCCGTGAGGACATATAAGCTGCATATTGCCGGTTCTCCTCACGTAGCTGGGCAGCCTCCCGGTCCAGGAAATCATTCTCCCACAGTATATTCTGCACACGCTTCTCATAGGTTTCTAGCTGCTCAGTCAATGCTGCATACTCCCGCTGCAGAAACTGGTAGCGCTCTGATAGCACCGGCTCTGTGACATCTATGCCTCCTGGACCCCGGCGGCCTGCGCCCCCACTCTTCTTCTTTGAGGCCATGGGGCTGGACCTGTGGGGACATGGGGAACTTCAGGAGCACTGTTTAGGTCATTCCATCCCCTCCTTTGTGTTCAGATATCATATGCATCCTTCTAGGATCATCCCCTCAACACTCTGTGCTCTTGGAGTCATCCTACCCATTCCTTTATCCTCCTGAGGTTGTCACCTGCACCAAGATCATCTAGTTTCTTGTTATCCCATCGTTATTATTCCCTCTCCCTTTCCCTTCTCCTCCTCCACCCTCAGTCTTTCAGGATGAACCCTTTCATTCCCAGGTGCCTGTTAGAAATAAGAAGTAGGGATAGGGACTGAACGGGAGGAAGAGACAGACAGATATTGAGGGCTCAGGGGCTACTGACCTGTTCTTTGCTGGGCTGGTTGGAGCCTGATTGAGTTCATAGGGTCACCTCATTTCTAGCTCTTCACTGCTTGGAAGATCCCTTCCTGTGGATGTTGACAGCCAATTCCTTTAGAAGGGATTGGAGTTCTGTTGCTATAGAGAAAGGCAAAAGAACTCCAAGACCCTTTAAACATCACTATTACTATTGCATCAGCCTTGGTCCTGGCTCCATTCACCCTCATCACAAATCCCTGGTTATGTAGTGATCATTTGAAGGGAGCACCCCTGTGTACTTTATTTTTTATCATTTTTTTTTTGGTTATACATGTATATTCACTTAAAAAATACACACTTTTTTATAAATTGTATTGGGAGAGGAAAACTCAGAACAAAAGGGAAGAAACATGAAAGAAAAAAAAAAACCAGAAGAAAAAGAAAAAAAAAGTGAACACAACATGTATTGATTTATAGTCAATGTCCATAGTTCTCTTTCTGGCTGCAGATGATATTTTCTATCCAAAGTTTATTGGGATTGCCTTGAATCACTGAACCACTGAGAAGAACCAAGTCTTTCATAGTTTACCATCCCCAAATTTTGCTGTTACTGTATACAATGTATTTCTGATTCTGCTTGTTTTGTTCAGCATCAGTTCATGTAAATTTTTCTAGGCCTTTCTAAAATCAGCTTGTTCATTATTTTTTAATAGAACAATAATATTCCATCACTTTTATATACCATAACTTATTCAGCCATTCCCCAATTGATGGACATTATTCATTTTTACAATTCTTTGTCACCACCAAAAGAGCTGCTACAAATATTTCACACATTTCACACATTTTCACACATGTGGGTCCTCTTCCCTCTTTTATGATTTCCTTGGGATACAGACTCAGTAGTAGCACTACTGAATCAAAGTCCTTTGGGCTGTGGGCCCATTGCTACAATGGTTATATCAATCCACAACTCAATCAACAATATATTAGTGTTCCAGTTTTCCCATATCTCTAATATTTATCATTAACTTTTACTGTCATCTTAGTCAATCTGAGAGGTGTGAGGTGATACCTCAAAGTTTTTTAAATTTACATTTCTCTAATCAATAGTGGTTTAGAGCATTTTTTTTGAATGACTATAGATGGCTTTAGTTTCATCATCTGAAAATTGTCTGTTCATATCCTTTGACCATTTATTAATTGGGGAATGATGTGTGTTCTTATAAATTTGACACAATTCCACATATTTTAGAAATGAGGCCTTTATCAGAAACAGTGGTTGTAATTTTTCCCCCCTCAATTTTGTGCTTCCCTTTTAATCTTGTTTGTATTGGTTTTGTTTGTGCAAAACCTTTTTAATTTAATATAATCAAAGGTGTCCATTTTGCATTTCATCATGTTCTCTATTTTTTCTTTGGTCATAAATTCCTCCCTTCTCCAAAGATCTGATAGGTAAACTCTCTCTTGCTTTCCTAATTTGCTTATGGTATCTCCTTTTGCTTCCAAATCATGTATTCATTTTGACTTTATTTTGTTATGGTGTGTGAGATGCAGGTCTATGCTGACATTATTTTCCAGTTTTCTCAGCAATTTTTTGTGAAATAGTGAATTCTTATTCCAGAAACTGGAGTTTGGGGGTTTATCAAATACAAGATTACTCTAATCATTGATTATAGTATCATGTGATCTAGCCTATCCACTGATCTATCACTCTATTTCTTAGCCAGTACCAAATGTTTTTGATAACTGCTGCTTATAATAGAGTTTTACATCTAATACTGCTAGGCTACTGTTCTTTGTATTTTTTTCTCATTAATTTCTTTGTTATTCTTGACCTTTTGTTCTTCCAGATAAATTTTGTTATTGTTTTTTTCTAGCTTTATGAACATTTTTTTGGTACAGTTTGATTGGTATGGCACTGAACAAATAGACTATCTTAGGTAGAATTGTCATTTTTATTATGTTAGCTTGGCCCACCCATGAGCAAGTGATATTCCTAATTGTTTAGATCTGACTTTATTCGTGTGTTTTGTAATTGTGTTCATATAGTTCCTGGATTTGTCTTAACAACTTTTGCATGGGGATATCTGTAGAGTGTTGGTACTGTGAGGGATGTAGAAGACCCTTGCCCAAAATGACTACTCAGAGATCATTCAGTAAAAAGTAGAAAAGTTGTTTATTGAAAATCTCCAAAGGATGAGCTGTCCTACCACGAGATAAGAAAGAGAAAGCTTGTGGTAGGAGGGCTAAAGAAGTAGTAAAGATACATAGCTTTTATACAATAGATTACATCACAAGAGAGCATTGAGAAGGGGAGGGGGAGGCATCTAATTGGTTGTTGCTATTCGGAGAGATTGGAATGGAAGGTTTCTGTTTCCCCAAAATCTCCTGATTTCTAGGAAACAGAAAATCAGGCCTTCAGGTTTAATCAAGCAGATAGTGGTCAAGCTAATAGACTAAATATCGATAAATGTCAAATACTGATAAATGTCATCAGCTCAGGTTAAGTAAATATGTTTCTAGTTGGCCAAGGCTCAAGTAAATATGAGCCTGCACATATTATACAGATCATAGGGAAAACACAGAAATGATGAAAGTAAAATACAGAAAAAGAATTCATACATTCCTGTAAGTTCTTCACCTTATCTCTCTATGCCACACAGAACCCTAGGTGTTATATCTATGAAGACATTTTCAATGAGGTTTGTGGCTATCTTATGTTCCTCTAATACTGGCATTATTGAAATAGAAGAGTCAAGCTTTGGGTCCCTTAAGAGACTTGGTAATTGTTTGGTAATCAGGAATCTGTGGTCACACAGGTCACAACCCAGTGAAGATTCTCGTCACTTTTTATCAGGGTGTATTGTAATTATTTCATAAATGATCTTTCTGGCTCAAGTGTCTCCCCACAAGCCAAAGTGATTTACTTACCATGTCATGTCCCTATTCAATAAATGGTAGTGTTCTATATTAGCTCTAGGATCAAATATACATTGGGCATTGAGGCTTCTACTCTCTTTTTTTGGGAAGAACTCTAGAATTGAAACAAACCTAAGTTTTTACCTCCAACCCACCTTAGGCCCTGGGATAGATTTATAGAAAGGCAGACAGTTTGAGGAGGAGAAAACACTTGCCCTATGGCTTTGGGATTCAGGTACCTTCAGGACTGAGAACAACCATTTCTGCATGTGTGTAGAGTTCAGAGGGTCTCCTTACATAGTATGGAAAAGGGATAGAGAAAAGACTACATGTCTTTTATACATATTTACCTGAGTTCTCCCAAATTCTCCTCCAAACAACTTTAAAATTACACCTCAAAATTAGTTTTGGAATGACAAAATCCACAAAAAGACAAAGTGAAACAGTTTTCCAGCTCAATAAGATTGGCAGGAAAAGGTTTATCATGGTGGATTGAGGGTGGACCACAGTCCAGTGGACAACTCCTGAAAAACCATCAGCAGTTTCTGGAATTCCTACTCTGTAGACAATAACTGGTCAGAAAGACATTACAAAAGTCCCTTTGCTGGCACTGGATGCAGGACTCTGTTGCATTGCCTGTATAGGGATTTGGGTCACAGTCCTAGGTCAAGAAGGACCACTAGTACACAAGAGCTTGAAGATGCAGGGAAAGAAATGATCCAAGGTGAAAAGAAGTGCTCACAAACCAGAGCACAGCCAAGAAGAGTAGCAAATACATCTCTCTAGAATCAGGGGTCCTCAAACTACGGCCCGTGGGCCAGATGCAGCAGCTGAGGATGTTTATCCCCCTCATCCAGGGTTATGAAATTTATTTATTTAAAGGCCCACAAAACAAAGTTTTTATTTTTACTATAGTCTGGCCCTCCAACAGTCTGAAGGACAGTGAACTGGCCCCCTATTTAAAAAGTTTGAGGACCCTTACTCTAGATAATACCACTTTGAATGAACTGAAAATGTACATATCCCAGCTCTAGCTCTAAAAACAACTATACAAACACCCTGTAACTTGAGACAGTTCCCCCTCCATTCTGGGAGCAGAGCCCATCTTTAATATAAAGTTAAAAGTCAAGAAATTGCCTGGAAATCTTTGGTAACAGAGAAGACCAAAAAAATAAACTCAGAAGGAGACAACAAAATTAAAATTGTATCCAAAGCCTCAAAGAAAAATGTGAATTGCTTTTAGGTTTATCAAGAGTTCTTTAAAGAATTCAATAATAATTTTAAAATCAAGAGAAATAGAGGAAAAAAAATGAGAATGATGTAAAAAAAAACTTCCAAAAAACTCAACAGCTTACTAAAGAAGGCACAAAAAATACTCAAGAATATAATAACACCTTAAAAAACAAAGTTGGTAAAATAAAAAAAGAGGAACAAAAATCCACTGAAGAGAAGAACTTCTTAAAAAGCAAAATTAGTTAAATGGAAAAATATGGACAAAAATTCACTGAAGAAAAAAATTCCTTAAAAAGTAGAACTGGCCAAATGGAAAAAAAAAAGAGTTACAAAAGCTCACTGAAGAAAACAATTACTTAAAAATTAGAATTGGGCAGATGAATGTTAATGACTCCATGGGATCTTGAGAAACAATAAAACAAAGTCAAAAGAATGAAAACAATTGAAGAAAATGTGAAATATATAATAAAATTTTTCTTTGAATTCATCAATATTCATCATGGTAGGAACATATCCATTTTTGATGGTGGTGTGGCATTTTCCTTAATAGTATTTTTTCCTCAATTACATGTAAAGATAGTTTTCAACATTCATTTGTGTTTAGATTTTGAGTTTCAAACTTTTCTCTTCCTCTATTCCCTCCCTCCTCCCCAGGACAGGAAACAATCTGCTATAAGTTATACATACGCAATCATGTTAAACATTAAGTTTCTGTAAGTGACAATCACATGGGCCTGTTACTTTGTTTGGGAAGCACACAAGTTTTTTTTTTTTTTTTTAAATTAGATTTGATATGATTGAGAAGCCTAGGTCAGTTTTCTAGTATTTCTCATGATGAAGATTACTCCAGAAAAATGTATATCCAACTCCAACTTTAGTAAGTTGGTCTTCATTTGCCAACCTTGTTTCATTCAGGGTTACTGTTTGGGTGTGATATCTGCTGAATTATCTCGCAGCAAGGGTTGTTCATATTTCAAATTTCCTGAATATTGTGTTGTCCATAACTGTGCATATATCCCATGTGCCAATGGAGAGTTTTTCTGAGAACAATCTCTTGGTCATTTTTTATAGCACAAAAATATTACATCATAATCCATAATCACAACTTGTTCAGCCATTTCCTAATTGATGGTCATCCCATGAATTTACAATTCTTCCTATCACATAAAGAGAGGCTAAAAATATTTTTGTCTATATAAGTCCTTTTCCCTTTTAGTTTTGGTAAATAGATTGGGGAGAGATAATTTAAGAATTATTTGACTATCTGAAAGTCATGATCACTTATTTCAAGAAATTATTTAGAAAAATTGCCCTGCTATCCTAGAACCAGAGGGTAAAATAGAAATTGAAAGAATCACTGATTATCTCCTGAAAGTGATTCCAAAATGAAAACTCCCAGGAATATTACCTAACAAAAGTAAGTATAATCTTTTATCCATAAATCTGGTAATATTGATAACATAGATAATGTATTCCATGCTTCTTTAATTTACTAGTGATATCTCCTTTTATAGCTAAGTCATGTATCCATTTTAAATTTATCTTGGTGTAAGATGTTGATTTACACCCTGTTTCTGCAAGACTGCTTTCCAATTTTCCCAGACTTTTTTTTTTTTTTAACCAAATAGCACATAGTAAATACTTAATAAATGTTTATTGGAAAGGATTTGGAAAAGTAGATACACTAAAACACAACTGGTAGAGTTGTGAACTTTATTATTCTGGAGAACAATTTGGAACGATGCCCAAAAGACTGTAAGGCTGTGCATACTCTTTGACCCAGCAAGATTGTTACTAGGTCTGTATCCCAAAGAGATCAAAGAAAAAAGGAATAGATCTATATGTACAAAATATTTATAGCAGCTTTTTTTGTGGTGGCAAAGAAATGGAAATTGAGGGCATGTTCATCAATTGGGGAATGGCTAAACAAGTTGTGTTATATCATTGTGATGGAATACCATTATGCTATAAGAGATGATAAGTAGGATAGTTTCAGAAAAACCTGGGAAGACTTATATTAAGTGATCCAACATCACATGAGCAGAGCCAGGAGATTATTGTACACAGAAACAGAAATAATGACAATGTGCAATGATCCAAAACAATTCCAAAGGACTTCTGATAAAAAATGCTATCCATCTCTAACACAAGAACTCATGAAGTTTGAAAATTCAGATCAAAGCATACTTTTAAAAACATTCTTAAAAAAAAAAACCCTAACATTGCTAACATGGAAATATGTTTTGCGTGTCTTCACATGTATCATTTATAACAAATTGCTTGTCTTCTCAAGGAGGTGAGAGAGGAGGAAGGAAGGGAGAGAATTTAGAACTCAAAATTCTTTAAAAAATGTCAAGAAAAAAAGAAAAGAAATACAGGGAGACATTGGTGCTACAAAATTGAGTTCTTTCCTGAGATTGAGAGAAGGTTTAGAACCCAGTCCTTCCGTAAGCATTGCCTGAAATAGTTATATGCTACAATAATGCCTAGTACATAGTAGGTTCTGTATCAATGTTGATTGAATTGGTTGCCATTCTTTAGATGAAGAAACTGGTGAAAAGTACTTGCCCAACATCTCACAACTAATTAATCTTACAGTTATAATTCAAACCCACATCTCTTGTTTTCAAGTTAGAAAACTATAAAGTTTGGGAATTGGAAGCAGCTTTCAATAATTGATTGTTTAATTCCTCCATTTCACCAATAGGTAAATTAATGTTTGAGAGGCTGTGGGTCTATAGATAATAGAGAGCTATTCTCATACTCAGGAAGACTTGAGTTGAGTTAGCCTCCAATACACCTGGGCAAATAATTTAATTCCTCAGTCCTTCAGGCAACTAAGGACATGATATTTGTAAATTCCTTTCATTAATGAAATAACAGGCCTGGTCTGAAAAAAGCATTATGTGTAGGAGAAAGAAGGGACTTAGTAAAAACCATATGATGAATTAATGTCAGAATTGTAAATGAGGTCAGGAATCTGTCGAAGGGTTGGGGGGAACTCTAGGAAGACAATACTGGAACAGCTGGGGGAACTCATCTTGGTGGTAAGGGGAAAGCCTTCAGATGGTCCTGATGGCCTTCAACTTCATTGTATCAAGATTGGTCTTCCTGTGGCTCTATGAATTGTCCCCAGGGAACAGATGGGCTATACTCTAGGGAATCTATACTCCAGGGAATCTATACTGTTCCAGGCCATACAATCTCTGACCCTCAACACACCCTCCTACATGGAGGGTAGGGATTGGAAGAAAGAAAGAGTGGCCATTATTTCTATCTTCCTCTACTCTGGGATTCAGGATGTGGGGCAAATGTGTGGGGACATAGGTGTGAGGATATTCTGCCCCTGAAGAGGAATGAAATGACTACTTAATTTTACCGCAAATAGGAGAACAGGTATATTCTGACACTTATCCCTACCTCAGTGTTAGAACAATATACTTCAAAGAGTTTAAGAGAAAGGTTAGGTGATATAAAATTCCACAAGGAAATAGAAAAAGTTTCAAAAATGAAATAAAGAAGACATGTTAGAAATAAGTACAAAGATAGAAAGGACTCAGGATTGTATGGAGTAAGTTGTTTTATTTATAGTTCTTGTAAGAAATGGACTATCCAAATTTATAGATGGGGAAAGAACCTTCTATTTCCCATCTTGAAATGCAAGGTCCCTCCCTCCTTGACCCAATTATCTGGGGATGACAAAGTTAAGAGATTTCTTGTTCCTCCCATTGCATGTTCCTCCTTGACAAGTTCCCCCTCCCTCATCATAAAACTCATTTTCAAAAATGGCTGAAAACTCTTCCTTTGGGGAGGAGAAGTTAATATTAATTAACTCATGGACCAACTAGGTAGTACAGCACCAGCTCTGAAGTCACGAGGACCTGAGTTCAAATCTGATATCAGAAACTTAACTCTTCCTAGCTGTGTGACCCTGGACAAGTCACTTAAGCTCAATTGCCTCAGTCAAATATATATATAAACTCACTAGGCATGCATATTGACTGCTTGCAATTATCTTTCACCTACTTGTTTTGGGGTGATTTTTATCAGTTTTAAGTTCAGTGGCTTATTATCTTGTTTTATACAACTAACTCGGTCAGCTGACATGACCTTTCTCTAAGTTTTTGTCTCTATGTGGAAATAACAATTTTGTAGGTTGTTCACAGACTTACACTAGTGATTCTGATGAAGAAGTCAAGGTGGTCCTTTCTAGAGAGACTAATTTGAATACATATAAAAGTCATGAATTAATGTAGATTTTTTTATGGCCATAAGAACATAGAATTTAGAATTGAAACAGACCTTAGGGCTCAATTAAATTAGTCCCCTGATTTTGTAGCTACGTTGAAACTGAAAATAGAAACAGAAAATTGAAGAATATAAAAGAATGACCTAATGTTATGAGAATAGTCAGAAGAGTTAAAGCTAAATAATAAACTGAAGATGGTAATGCATACTGTATCAGCTTTAAAACTACAATATTAGAACAGTATTATTCTCCTTATTGGGGGAGACCTGAGGGCACCTTTCATTCCTTTTAGGTAATGTGTTCTGAGAAATAGGTTTTGGGTTTTGGTCTTAGGTAATTTGTGCATTTCAGTTCTAGATATAAATGGTGAAGTCCCAGACTGCAGAATCTGTGTTTTGGTGATTTTCGAGACCAGGATCCTAAGCTGGATGTTGAGTCTGCCCAGCAGTGAAGCTTAGAGAAGCCTGACCAAGAGGAAAAGAAATCTAAGGGGATATTGGCTTTGGAACTTGATGGAACTAATTCTTTACATGAGTGTGAACCTAATCTTTCTCCCTTCCCCAGAGAAGGGAAGGAGGGCTGTCTGGAGGGATAATACCCCAAGTCTTAGAGTGAGAGAGGGAGGAATGTTTATATTTGTTCTTACTATTCCTCCAAAGTAAATGTTTCTTTGTAAAAACTAATCTGACTGTTAAGTAGTTAAATGGAACTTGGGTGGTTTGATTCCCCAAAATTGCAATGGTAAATTAAGGGACATGATAGCCTCATAAGGGTACCAGAGAACTCTGCAGGAGAGGCAAAATGTAATACACCTGGCTTTTAGGCATGAAGACAGAGAATCCGATTTAGAAACTCATGAAGCAAAGTAAGGAAGGCTTTTTTCTCTTCCCACAGAAAACTGATCTCCAAATGCCCAATACTCTGGTAGTTCCATAAAATGAAGAAATGAAATTAGTTTGGTTTAATCTATTTTAATGCCAGAGAAACTGAGATAAGACAGAGATTGGTTTTTAATCTTTTTAATGTGGAAAGTTCTGACTGGCCAACCAAATCAAACTCATGTTCAAAAATTATTTGGCCCCGAGTGACTGAAACAGGGAACTTTTATAGCTACGATCTTATAGGGGAAACAAAGGCAGATAAGAAGGGCAAGGACACTGGGTGACTGGACAAGCCATAATTCCAGGAAAGGATCATAACTTAGGCCTGATAGGATAAGGGTCAAGATAAGAAGGTTTGGGGAAAGAGACAGAGAAGGGAGGGATAGTACTCAATCCCTCACGAGGAGGGGGAATTATCCCAGTAAATATTGAGATAATGCACCAGGATTTATGACTCAATGGTATGCAAAGAATGTTCCTGACTCAATTCTTCCAGTCCTAATGGCAAGGAAAAAGGGAGGGGGACTATACTATTTTATTCAGAGCATAACACTATTAGTTTTACACTAAAGAAATGGGACTGTTTTAGATAAAGAAACTTAGGAAGGATGTGATATTTGTCTTCACGTATTTGAAGGATTGTCATGTAGATACAAGTTTCTTAGCCTCAGAGCTCAAAATTAGGAGTAATGAGTGGAAATCACAAAGAAGAATATTTTGATTAAATATAAATGTAGCATTTGGGATGGCTCTTCTTTCATGTAAATCCCCCCCAAAGGCAGCGTATTCTGTGGGTCCACAACTTAAAATAATAGCTCACAATGTTTTCACTCTTATTTGCCAGCAAATAAATGATTGTATGTACACAATTGGTCCAAAGCAACATATCTTAATGAAATAACATAGCAATAGTGATGAGGTTCTAGTGACAGTCAGAGAGTTGTGAAAATACCCTTTTAGTTGGAGGTACAGGTTCTTCATGAAAGAATTCATGAATCCAAAAAGTTTTAGGTGGCAAAAATGGAAGTTTATTGTTGGATGAGAAGTCAGCTTTGCTAGAAAAACTGACTTCTTTAGTGGCAAAATCCTATTAGGGAAATGGAGGCTAGCACTGAGAAAAGAATGTTTTCTCAGCAGGCAGGGGTCCTTGTAGCTATACCAAAGAAGCAGAGCATGCTACTTTTGACCTTCTGCAAAGAAGTGAGTTTAGAAATATCCTTTAATAGGAAATTATGAGGCTCCAGCTTCAGGTTGAAAAGAAAGCCAAAGTCCCCAGGCCTAGATCTCCAATTGAATGGGAATCACTTTTTGAAAGTTTCTGGAATTTGGAATTTCCTGAAAATAGTTTGTATCTTCAAAAGATCAATGGGGTGATTTGCCTTAGAAAAGGCCAGTCTGAGAAATACAGACTCCACAGAGCCTGGGAGACCCTGATCTCTCAGATCAAAAGAGGACACAATTTCAGAGTGATAATTTTACAGATTAAAGGGAACACAATTTCATATCCCTGTCAATAGGATATCATTTCATTAAATCTTAGACACTCTCTTCAGTAGATACACATATCATCAATGGAAAGAGTAAATGCTCTTAGGTATCATGCATTAGGGAGCCTAAATGTATGGTTAAGGTATATAGATAGAAGGACATATACATAGGGAAGCATTATAGCCATAGGGTGGGGGGTTGTAGCAGTGTTTTTTGATTCTGTTATATGCCCTGTATTTCTATTGTTTCCCATGTCTCTTCCTCTCCACTAGATTTTTACTATTGCTACCTACTTAACTGTAGTCTTCATTTTACTCCAGAATCAGTGTTTTAATTATTTTTTTATTTTAAAATTAAATGTTTTTAATTAAAAAAGTTATTTTGGCAAGAAAAGCATGTCCATACTAAGTTGTTGCACTAAGAACAAGTATTTTTTTCTTCTGTTAGCTCTAAGATTCTTTGTCCCAGGACCTAACCTCTTTTGGAACCTAGATTGTAATGCTGGAAAAATTGAGGCAAGATAGAGATTAGAGAGTATTTAATAATTATTTAAAAGGGAGAGATTTACTGGGACCAAATGGATCCATGGTTTTGTCCCAGGGCTGAATGAGACTATCATCTCCAAGAATACAGCAAACAATTTGAGTTCTCAATGACATATATACACATGGTTTAGACTCAGGGATAGACTGAGTCAGGGGTGGAGTCAGGGTGCTGAGAGAGGGAACAGGACTCTAACAGGGTGGGGTGAGGCACCAGTGATGGGATGACATAATGGGGGGAGGAACCCCAGAGATGGGGAGAAGCATCTTGATAAGACAGTATCTGATATTCTGATAGCTTGGGATTGGGGAGAGGCATTCTGATATTCTAAAACATAAGATCTTTTATCCTTATCAAATATTCTGATTAAGAGGGAGGGGTGGTTTTGCAGGATTGAGCAGAACAATTACAAACTGAAGCAGAACAATTAGGGAAACTGAGTCAAGACAATAAAAGAGAACTGTGGCATAACAAGATCAAGCAGCCAATTAACTTAAGCCTTTAGGCATTTAGTCTGTCTTTTAAATTCAGTTTCTCCTGCTAGAGGGACCCAAGAATTTGTCTCAAACCTTTATCTGATTTAGGGCCAAAAAAATTCTTTTAATTATAGCCAGTTCTAAATTGTCAATCTGCATTCACAGAATCACAGAATTTGGGAATTGGAAGGGATTTAAGCATCTTTGTAGTCCAGAGATTCTTAATCTGGAGTCTGTGAACTTGTTCAACAATATTTTGATAATTATATTTCAATGTAACTAGTTGCCTTTACATTTCTTTGTATTTTATTTTATGCATTCAATAACATTTTTTTTTTTTTTTCTGAAAGGGGTTTCATAGGCTTTACCCAAATACAAAAAGGTTCATGGCACAAAAAAGATTAAAAATCTCTAATCTAATCCATTCTATACACAAAAGAATTTCTGCTAAAATACACCTGACATGCTTGTCCAGTCTCTGCTTGAACATCTCCAAGGAAGGCAGCCCTACCACCTTTTTTATTAACACATCTTACTTTTGGGCACCTTTCAATGTTAGGAAGTTTTTCTTTATATCAAGGCTAAACTGGTCTCATTACTCCTAATTCTTCCTACCCCTTCCCTCTTTCCCCCTTACCTGACAAACAGAACTCATTTAATTCTTCCTCCAACAACAACTTTTAATCCTGTTCCCCTTGAGTCTTCTGTGCTCCAGGCTAAACATGTCTAATTCCTGCAACCCATCCTCCCATGTCATACAATCAAGACTTCCCATTGCCTCCTTTTAAACATTCAGTATCTTATAAATGTTCTTCCTCAATAATTATCAATTATATAAAACATTTCTCACATAAAACTTGGGGTACAGCTTCCCACAAATACATTTTTGGGAAGAATTGGCTTAAACTGAGAGCACAAAGTAGTGGGGCATACATAGAGAGAACATATGTGGCAAAGGAGTAACTCACACTTTAGGGTAGGGAAGTCCTTAAAAAAATTTTTTTTTATGGATGCCTCATGAAGTTTCCCTTGAGTATAGCTCTCTGCACCAAAGGGTCTTCTGTGACTTTCTAGAGTGCATAGCCAATATTTCTTTTGGCCACAAAGGATCAGTTTCTAGGAAGTTGCTTTCCTCACTTCATCTGGTCCTAGAAGTCCTTTCTTTCTTTGCAAGTCCTCATTTGACTCCCCTTATATGAATATCTCTCTGTATCTTTTTGTCTTTAGTGTGCTTCTTTGCTCAAGGCTTGAAGCATTGTTTCCTATTTATTGGCCTAGTAGTTTTGATCCTAGATACTTTCAAAGATAGATGGAGAGAGGCGAGAAAAGTTTCCTTTCAGGGGTCTGTTTTCTCTGCTTCTGATTCTAGAACTGATGAACTTTGAACAAGAATGCTTTCACCCCATGACTGAGCTAACTTAACTCTGAAATGCTAACTGTTTTTATATGTAGGTCCAGTAGTTTCTCTGATTCTTTTGGCCAATCACAAGATGTTTCTTGTATCTTCTGTCTTCATCCAGTGGCCAAAAGTCTATATTTTTCTATAAATGACTAAAAAGTTAATCATATATTTGTAGGAAAATTTCTTAACACTCCTGGTCTCAGGGCACAGGTATGTCTTATTTATTTACAAAACCTAATCATATCTAGTTATTCAATTGAGAAGTCTGGACCTTTTGCAACTACATTATTTGGGGTGAGAGTGGATTCTCTCTTCCATCTCTTTACCAATGATGAAACTGAGATCCATAGAAGTTAAATGCTTTGCCTAAGTCACAGTGCTATTAAACAGCAGTAATGGGATTCAAACTTAGTCTCCTGGTTTTAAATCTAAGTTTCTTTCCACTTACGAGACTCCCTGGCATCAGGACTGATAACAATAAAAGAAAACTCTCTGAAGCCTCCTTAAGACTTATGCCATCCCCTGGTGATTATCTTCACTGCATTCACCACTATTATCCCAGTCTATACTTTGACAGCACAGTGCCTGGCACATAATAAGTACTCAGTAAATGCTTGCTTGATAGATAAGAAACTTGCTTGAGTTCACATAATCAGAAAATATCAGGTCAGGATTCAGAAACACAGGTCCTGTCATCTTTTCTCTATAGGAGAAAGCCTTTCCAGGGGGCACCATATTAGATCTGTCCTGGCTTTCCATGGAGATCAAATAGGAGAGAATATTTATGGATTAGGAAGAGTGGGGAAAGGGAAGGAAAATGGAAAAAGGGAGAGAGAAAGTAAGAAAGAAAGAAAAAGAGAAAGATAGAAAGACAAATAACTAGAGAGAAATAGAGACATGAGAAGAGGCAGAGAGAAAGAGAAAAAGAAACAGAGA
Organism: Antechinus flavipes; assembly: GCF_016432865.1. Classification (NCBI taxonomy): domain Eukaryota; kingdom Metazoa; phylum Chordata; class Mammalia; order Dasyuromorphia; family Dasyuridae; genus Antechinus; species Antechinus flavipes. The sequence goes on from NC_067398.1 coordinate 650,535,100, forward strand.
CAGAAAGAGAAAAAAGAGAGATAGAGAGAAATACAGAAACAATGAGAAGAGACAGTCAGAGAGAAAGGCTCAGAGAAAAAGAGAGAAAGAAATAGAAAGAGGCACACAGAGACAGAGGGAGAGACATAAAGAGGAGAGAAGCAAAAGTGAAGAGAGGAGATAATTCTGTAGGGAGAGACAAAAGTCCCTGAAAAAAAAGTCAGAGAGAATAAGTGCAAGAACAAGTGATAGAAAGGAAAGGAAAGAGGACAGATGAATGAAAGGAATGGAGAGAGTAGCATACTCTCTCAGGTTCACGTTACCTTTTTAGTGCCACTGAAGTAGTAGGTAGCAATCATAGATAGCAAAAATAGGCAGATGAATAGGAGTCCAATTCTGAATATAGCAGCAAAGAGTAAAATGAGCAAATCCACCCAGTTGCAGTTCTCTTTGTAAACAAATCCTGGGGTCAAACCCCAGGGCCCATCAGCAGGAGCCCTGTCCTGGACATATCTAGATCACTGAATTCTGCTTTCATGATAGATCTGTAAGTCCCCAGTCTCATTGATCAACACTGATCCAAGGCAAGGCTGCACAAGGCATTCTAAGTTAGGGCAACATGGAAGTAGAGGGATTAGGGGAAACATAAGGGATCAGAGTTGTATAGGAACTGTGGAGCCTTAGGCTTATTTCATCACGTTTGCTTCTCCACATCTCCTTCTCATATGCCTCAGCCCTTACCTCCACATCTGTGCAACACTCACAGATAACAAATGCAAAAGGCAATTTCTAATGCTGAAGTTACAGCCAGGATCCCATTTGTTACCCACGGCCAGGGAAAGAACTGGAGAATATATTCTGAAAGAAGCCCCAAGGGGTATGACAGTTTAGTTTAGTTTTGACATCCCTAATTCTCTGCTATACATACCTCTCCTCCATCAGTTACAGAAAGACTTCTCTTTATGTCTGCTCCCACTCCAAGTTTGCAGTGCCTCACTCTCAAATTACCTCATATTTTCTTACATATTTTGGATATAATTTGATAGTTACCTTATTGTTCTTCCTCTCTCAAATCACACCACACCCTAATCCTTCCTTTGTAGAGTTGCCAAAGTGATTTTCCTAAAGCAAAGGTCTGTATTACCTCACTATTCAATAAATTCCTTTATTTGGGCGAGCTCTTCCAGCCTTGCCTTATTCTACTTTTCAATCTTTAAACTTATTCCTGACCTTCATTTACTTTGTCATCTAGCCAAATTGGTCTACCTACTATTTCTTACACCTTCCATCTTTATGCTTTTGTACAGGCTGTCTCTGTGTCTGGAATGCACTCTCTGCTTTCCTCTTCAGATTATAACTGAAGAAAATGAAAGGGATACTCTATCACCCTTATCCCTACACATAGCAGAAACTGCATAAATAATTGGGGCTTTATCCATGTGACTGAATAAAAGTGTTTGAACTCTGAAGGAGGTTAAGGATTTGACAATGTGGTGAGGAAGGAATATATTCTATACAGGAACAATGCCTGTGTAAAGACACGGTGATGGGAAATACCATGGTGAATTCAGAGAACATTCCTATGTGGCTGGAATGTATAATATATGAAGAGGAGTAATGGGAGAAAAGTCTGTGCTAGAATAGTATTCAGGTTAGACAGCAATTTATTTGAAAAAGATCTAGGTTTTTTAGTAGACAACAATCTTAATAGGGGTAAGGAATGTAATGTAGCTGAAGAAAACAATTAGATTTTGGGTTGCATTAAGGATTTTTTTTTAGGACCATGGAGAGAATCCTGCTTTTATACGCTGCTTCCACCAGTCCTCATCTGGAACAATGCTCAGTTCTAGGCACTGCAGTCTAAAAAAGACATTTATGATCTGGTGAGTGAATAGAGGAGGGCATCAGGCTGGTAAAGAGACCAACCAGTTTTAGAACATATTTTTATATGAATATAAAATTCTAATAGTGTATTATACTGATGATAAATTGTTGTAATCTCTTTGTTATTATTTTAATTAAGATTTTTGCATCAATATTCATTAGAGAAATTGGTCTATAATTTTCTTTCTCTGTTTTGGCTGGTTGTATACTTAAACCATTTCATACAATGACTGATAACCCAGTGATTGATATATAACCTTCAGGATCTCTCATCCAAATGAGAAGTTACTTATATTTTAGCCTGTACCAATCCCTAGGAGTAATAACCATTCAATACACACATTTCTAATTAATTTCTATTTAATTTCTAATGAATACACATTGCCCCCAGAGCTAACCTGTCTTAAAGGAGCTCATATAAGGAAATTGTAAACAGGGAAATGAACTTTGGTCAAAGTAGTGATAAGGATTGTGAATATAGTCATAGGTCAATAGTCTGTCACTTCATTTACACTATCACTGGTAGTAATGATTTGATTGTTGTTTCCAGGACAAGAACAAGAGGTAGAATACAGTTGGAGATGGAAGTAAAGATTAAAGTCACATTGGAAGAGCAGGTAGCCCTGGAATCCTGTGGATTTCTTGATGGTATGTGAAGTATGGTTTGGGGGTTAGTTAGATATGGCAGATTGAGAAGAGTCTTAACTCACTCATGTACTCTTCCACCAATTAGGATGGCTCAGCTCCAGGACAGTTTGCAAATTGAGTAGAACTCTAGCAAGAGACTCCCAGATCTATTAAGGAGACTTAATTGGGACTGCTCAATTTATGGGCTACAACTTTAGTGACAAAAATCTTCATGATTTCATTGATAACACCAATAATTGTGCAATGGAATGTCCATCTTGGCAAGAGCTACTAAGTAGATTAATGTAATAAATAAACACTTAAAAACAATTAAAAAACCCTCATATGTCCTGACCCAATAGCTTCATGTTTCAGCTTTGACCATAGTCAGCAGATCTTCAAATTTTCCCACAATCTGGTGAATACTTGTTAAATGAATGAAAAGTTCACTAAGAGACAAAGAGACTTTATGCCAGCTCTTTTGCCTTTATTGTGGGCATAGGCCTTTGTAAGTAATACATGGAGAGAACCCCAAATTTTTAAAAGACAGGTTATATGCATTTATTAAATTATGGGTAACAAGTATTAATATTTATCTAGTGCCTTAACATGTATAATGCAATTTACATAATTGATCTCATTTGATCCTTGCAATAGCTATGAGACATAAGTATGAGAAGTATTTTAATCTCCATTCTATAGATAAGGAAACTGAAGTTAAGCAAAGTTAAGTAAGTTGTCCTTGGTCATCTAACTAGTAAAATTGCAGAAACAGGACTTGAAGCTAAGCTTTCCTGATTTCTAATCTGACACATGTATTCCGCCATGTATTCATCTCATACTTTAATGAGAAAATACAGATCATTCACTAGGAACTCCCTCTCTTTTCTTTCTCTGCCTTTGAAAAATCTTTGACTTCAGCACCTTCTTTTCTGTTCTTCCCTCCTTTACTTCAGTTTCTGATGAATAGTTTACTCTTCTCAGAGCAACATACACTTTGATTCAATTTCTTTCCATCTTCTCCAATGGATGACTCCTAAATTCATGATTACCACTAATCTTTAATCTCTTCCAATGTATGAGTTACTTCTCTGCTATTTAAAAGAAACACAACAACGTTATACATTGTTCAACAATATGCTATCAAGACTCCATGTGTAATCACTTTTCTTTTAATATTATAATTTAGCCTAGTTATAAATTTGTTGGCTATTTTTTATGATCCACACATCTTTCTACATCTGAATAATAATTTGTTCATATATCCAATTATTATTGTTATTATTATTTAAATGTTATAGTTCAGTGTAAGATATAGGTATTTCCAAGTTTTATGGCTCTTATCTTTTCCCTAGAGATTGCAACAAATAAGATTTTAGGCAGAAATGGTACAACCTCCAAATTCATTCCTTTCTTTTTGTCTAAACAGATGTTCTCCTCAGTCCCTGGCAAAGCTATTTGATTTCTTTATACATTGTCTATTTTACTCAAACCACAAACTTTCCAGGAGCTCTCAGTATTGAAAAACAAGTCAGTTTTACCATTCTTCAGAAGCTGTTTCTATGTAACAATTTTCTGAGCATCTTTTAATAGTTCTTTTGTATCAACATCAGGACCAGGATTTTGTATCAGGATTAATATCCATTTCTAGTTGTTTCTTTATGTTCACAAAGTGTTCTACCTCACTTGTTAATTTTCTTTTTTTGCTGGGATTGCTTACATTCAAATGTTTCTATATACTTCTCAAGGATGCTTGGTTTCTGTTTCAAATCTCTTTAATTTTCTCTGAGCACTAGTATTTTCCAGTCAACCTCTGTCCTCTTGCTCATGTTTTTATTAACATTAAAGCTAGTTCCTTGAGCATCAGTTTCTCACAAACCAAAGGACACTTCTTTGCTTGAGCAAACTTGTCATATCTGTGATCATCTAGCTCACATTTGTAGTAGAAAAAATTCTACTTGTATGACTGTGACTTGGTAATTATATTTTTGTATTGAATCATGATCTGATTGAAGATGACATCAAACTTACTATTTGGGGAGTCTTGAATGACTTTTTCCTCTGGTCACATCTTCATTGCCTAATACTTATCCCTTTGAATTTAGGCTTGCACACATGGATTCTACCTTCCTTTTTTTGGATATTTTCATTACTCAAGTATCCTCAAGGTCAGAGCTGTAATTGAAGATAATTCCCACTTCTTTGCTGGGAGAGTGGTAATGGTGGTCTTGCATCACATGTTTGTAATTTCTGTCTTTTTGATCTCCCCCCTCCCCCCAAGCAATACAATTTTCTCTACAGTTACATCATCCAGCAAGTTTTCTGTAAACTCTTGATTTCTTTAAAGACTCTGGTCAATGCCATGATCAGTCTTGTCTCTAATCTACCTACTCTCCAGAGTTGTCATGAAGATCAAATAAGATAGTATTTGTTAAAAACAAAAACAAAAACAAAAACACCTGGCAGAATGACTGGCACATAGTAGCACTTAACAAGTATTTCCTTCTTACCTCCCTCCTTCCTTTCTTCTCTCCCTCCCTCCCTCTCTCTTCCTTCCTCCCCCCCCTTATCCCTCATTCCTTTCTCCCCATCCTCTCCCTCTTTTCTTCCTTCCTTCCTTCCTTCCTTCCTTCCTTCCTTCCTTCCTTCCTTCTTCCTTCCTTCCTTCCTTCCTTCCTTCCTTCCTTCCTTCCTTCCTTCCTTCCTTCCTTCTTTCCTTCCTATCTATAATGTACCAGGAAATGAGGAAGCTTGACATCAGAGCTTTCCAAACCTCAGCCTTCTTACTTGAGAGAAAACTGAAGCACCTTTTAGGATCATCTGATGCATATAGCCCATCCTGACCCAGACCGAGGGATTGGTGCAAATTATTGGGGCTGAGCAGTGATGTCCCTGCTGACATAAGCCCTGCTCTGAAAGAAGATATAATAAACTCTTTAAAGGTAGAAAATGTTTTGGATTTTGTTTTTATATTCCTAGCTAAGTACTAGGCTAAGTGCCTGACTCACAGAGGGAATTTAAGAAGTCAATAACAAATAAACATTTGTTAAATGCCTACCATGTTCTAGGCTCAATGTTAAGTACTGTTGGACAACCTAAGAGAGAGATAAAGCTGGGGCCAAAGTTGGTGAATACATCTGCACAACTTACTTAGAGGCTTGGTGTGAGGAAAACAATTTGCAAATCTTAGGCTTCCAAGGAAATAGGAGTCGGGAGTTGTTATTTCCTACTGTATCAATCTCCGAATGAAATAGCACTTTGTCTCACACTTAACAGTACTCAATAATTACCTTTCCAAACATCTTATACTGTATTTCTATCTATTCACTGTATAATCTAGTCACATTGGCCTACCTGCACTTCATTGAACATGACCCTCTCATCTCTGCCTTTGCATAGGCTGCCCTTCTTGATCCTAAGGATGCCAAACATACTTTGAGGTTTCTATTAGTTTCAGAAGTAAGAATATCCATATTGTTATTATTCAGTAGAGTTCCACTCCATTTGGAGTTTTCTTAGAAAAGATACTGGAGTAGATTGTCATTTCCTTCACCAGTGCATTTTACAGATGTGAAACTGAGACAAACAGGATTAAGCGACTTGTCCAAGGTCACAGGGTTAGGAAGTATCTGAGTCATAGTTGAACTAACTTGTGAGAGATATTTTCCAAGTCATGAATGGTTTCTTCCATATTCTCCCTCTCCCTCCCTCCTTCCTTTCTCCCTTTCCCTCTCCCTCCCTTCCCTCTTCCCTATCTCCCTTCTCCCTTCTCTCCCTCCTCTCTCTTTTGCTTTCTCTCTTTTTTACTCTGTTTTTCTATCTTTTCTCTTTCTCTGTTTCTCTCTTTCCCTTCTCCTTCCCTCCCTTCCTTTCTTTTTCCCTCCTTCCTTCTATTTTTCTCTGTGTGTCTCATTCTGTTTGTTTCTCTCATCTACTTCCCACCTCATGACCCTCTCTTTCTGTCTCTTTGACTTGCTCTGTAGAAATGTTTAAATTAAAATAATCTAAACTAACTGTACCTGATTGGTGCCTAAAATATAGTGTATGTAATTTTCTTCTCTATTGTCAACATTTTCCGGAAATGTGGTGTTGGTGAGCTTTTTCTTCTCAAAACGCAGCCAGGTGATAAAAGTTCAGATCTTTTATTATCTCCAATATTGCCTGGTTAGCTTAGAGGCCTATCTCTCTGCTTGGTTCCAAGAGCTCTCTCCGAATGTCGCCAAATCCAAAGGTCTGGTCCTTCAGCCTCTGCCTCTGCTTTCTTCAGCCTCCAGCCAGCTCCACTCTTCATGTCATTCCGGTGAAATCTGACTGAGAGCCTCTGTCTGTTTCTTTTATCCAAGAGGGAGGAATTGTGGGATACGAGAGAGAGGGATTATGGGTTTTCTCCCATAGTGCTCTCTGGCCCAAAGAACTTCAAGGGAGTACATAAAGGTACATAAAGTTTACTTTGTGAAGCTGGCATACTTGTGAACTCCAATGAGTAAAGGTGTAAACACAAGCCTTGTATTAATTAGTCCTACTTAGTACCTCGTTTCAGGTTCTGCGCAAAACATCTTCTTGTAAGATTAGATCAACTCTAATTAGTTAGCAGTTTGTAAGGATTCCAACAATGTGGTATCCATAACTAAACACAGTGTTCCATATTATTTGATCAGGGCATTCTGTGTACCATACTTTTCTTAATACATTTTAAGATTATATTAGCTTCCTTGGATTTTGTTGTTGACTCATATTGTGCTTTCAGTTTGCCAACTTTTCTAGGTCTTTAATGCCATGAATTATTGTCAAGCAATCTTTCTTCTATCCTGCACATGTATAATTGTTTTTTTTTTTTAATCCAAATTCTGCATGTTACAGTAATTCCTATAAAACATGATCTTGTTAGTATCAGCTCACATTCTAGTTTGACAAGACTCATTTAAAATCCTGATTCTGCTATCCATCATGGTAAATTTCCATTTATAAATTTCATAAACATGACATAAATACCTTTATCCAAGTCCCATGACAATATGTTGGCAGAATAGAACCAACAAACCAAATCCTATATCCACCACTAGAGAGAATGCACTCAAAATTTGCTATCATCAGTTTTGGGGTTTGGTCCTTCAGTTTTTTCCCAACTCACAAAACATGTATACTTATAACCAGGGATGAACTGGAACCAACTCAAACTGCTTTTTGAAAGTCATTGTTGAATTTTCAGTATGAGAATTTAAACCTCAGAGATTGGCAAATGCTATAAATCAGGGCTGGATTTATTGCATTTACTTTTTATCTTCAGCTTTTCTTGGTTTGAACTCAATGGAACATGAGATATGATGATCACAAAAAATCTCATTATGTTGCTTAACTCAAAGTTTAACACAACTTTGGATAATTAGCACCTTCTAATTCTTTAAGTCTCCTCTTCCCTTTGATTGGAGAGCTGAAGGGTAAAACACTAAACTCTATCCAAAGGTTTCATTCACAAAAACTCCTGGACTTTACAATTCTTTCCATTTTCTTAATTTTCTTTTCTTTTTAAATCTTTTTGTTTTCAAAACATATGCATAGATAATTTTCAACATTCACCCTGGCAAAACCTTGCATTCTAATTTTTTTTCTCCCTCTCTTCCCCCACCCTTCCCTAGAGGACAAATAATATGTTAAACATGTGCAAATTCTTCTATACATATTTTCACAATTATCATGCTGCACAAGAAAAATCAAATTTAAAAAAAAAGGAAAAAAATGAGGAAGAAAACAAAGTGCAAGCAAATAACAACAAAAAAGTGTGATCCATACTTGGTTCCCACAGTCCTCTCTCTGGGAGCAGATAGCTCTCTCCATCACAAGCCAATTGGAACTAGTCTGAATCACCTCACTGTTGAAAAGAGTCACATTCATCAGAACTTGTCATTGTATAATCTTATTGCTGTGTCCAGACCTTTTTGAAATCACCTTGCTGATTTTTTTCTATAGAACAATAATATTCCATAACATCCATATACCATAACTTATTCAGCCATTCTCCAATTGATGAGTACCCACTCAGTTTCCAGTTCCTTGCCAGTACAAAAAGACCTGCTACAAACATTTTTGCACATGTGGATCCTTTTCCTTTTTTAATGATCTCTGGGATACAGGCCCAGTAGAGACACTTCTGGATAAAAAGGTATACACAGTTTGATAGCCCTTTGGACATTCCATTATTGCTCTCCAGAATGGAGTTCATAACTCCCCCAACAATATATTTGTGTCCCAGTTTTCCCACATCTCCTCTAAAATTCATCATTACCTTTTCTTGTCATCTTAGCCAATCTGAGAAATGTAAAGTGGTACCTCAGAGTTGTCTTAATTTGAATTTCTCTCATCAACACTGATTTAGTTTCTCCATTTTCCACATGTATGTCTGCTTGGTCTGTACTCCATGAAACAACATGTCTCAGTCCCAGTTACCAATTGGTGTCCTCTCTTTCTTCCTCACCCCCACCATTTTTTTGTTTTCTTTTGTGTCTATCTTCTCTTATTACATGGTAATCTCCTTGAGGGCAAGGGTTGTCTTTTTCTTATTTTTGCTTAACTCAGAGCCTAGCATATAGTAGTTATTTAATAAATGTTTTTTTTTTAATTGAATTTTCTGGATTGTTTTGGCTAAAGTAAGAGATGGAGACAATGTTGAGAATTTAGATCAAACTTGTGTTGTGCAGACATTCCTCATTTCTCCTTTCCCTTCTCCTCGCCCAAGCTCATTATTAAACATTTACCAGCACATTGAGGCTGATGACTCAGGACAATTCTATCAGTCAGGGCCTTTCATCCAGATTCTTTAAAGTTACATTTTGGCCTGTACTATCCTCTGGGAATGACAAGTGTACCATTTCTGTCATTATTACAATTATTCTCCCTTCCCATCTCTGATTCTTCCCTCTTTTCTATCCTCTCTATCTACTCTATAACCAATTTGTCTCAAAGGATATTGTATGGTATGGTAGGACAAATGGTATTTCTGGAGTCAAAGTACATTGGGTCAAACTCCAGCTAGTTATTTGACAACCTTGAGGCAAGTTATCTAATCTCTCTGAGCTTCAGTTTTCTCATCGTAAAATGAGGTAATTGGATTAGCTCTAAATCTACAACAATATGATCTATTTTTTCCTCTCTATCATCACATGCCATCATTATTTCTTATTTAGACTATTACAACAGTCTTGAAACCACTGGTCTTTCTCTTGCCCTCCTATTACTGGATCCATAGAGGTCCAGCCCCAGAGGAGCTAAGTCACTGGTTTTACAACTTCTATCCTGGATTTGGTGACTGCATTATAACTCACATATCTCAGTCTACCTAGCAACCTCTAAATATATTCCACCTTTCCCATCTTCCTGCTATATCATGGTATATAATACACAAAAATATATTTACATATACATATAGATACATATACATTTATTATATATGTATATGTATGTACATACATATATACATATTTTATTAAATTATTTTAAATTAATTAAATTAAATTAAATTTTCTTAGGAAGCAATTGGGTTTAAGTGACTCATCCAAGGTGACTTATCCAGCTAATAAGAGTTTAAATGACTCACCTAGCTAATCGGTAGGTATCTGAAATTGATTTTGAATTCAAGTCCTATTGAGTCAGGGCTTGTGATCTATTCATTGTGCCACCTAGCTGCCTCTATATTGTACTTTATTTATTTACTTATTGGCATTTACAATTTTTTAATTATTAAAGTTTTTTGTTTTCAAAACACATTCATAGATAATTTTCAACATTCACTCTTGCAAAACCTTGTGTTCCAAATTTTTTCTCTTCCCTTCCTCCCATCCCCTCCCCTAGATGGCAAGTAATCCAATATATGTTAAACATGTGAAATTCTTCTATATATATTTCCACAATTATCATGCTACACAAGAAAAATCAGATGAAAAGGGGAAAAAATAAGAAATAAAACAAAATGCAAGCAAACAACAACAAAAAAGTGAAAATACTATGTTGTGATCCACACTCAGTTCCCATTGTCCTCTCTCTGGGTGCAGACGACTCTTTTCATCATGAGACCATTGGAACTGGCCTGAATCACCTTGCTGTTGAAAAGAGCCATGTTCATCAGAACTGATCATTGTATATATATGGTACTTTAAAGTTTACTAAATGCTTTACAAGTAGCATCTCATTTTGTTCTCATAATAATTCTTGGAGGTGGGAGCTATTATTATTATTATCCCCATTTTATAGCTGAGGAAATAGAGGCTGAGAGAGGCTAGGTGATTTGCTCAGGATCATACAACTAGTGAGTAACTGTGGCAGTATTTGAACTCAGGTCTTCCTGACTTTAGCTCCAGAGCTCTGAGCACCACACCATCTAACTGCCTATTTAGCTCACTTACCATCCTGGGGACTTTCTAGTCCAAATACCTCCCTTCATTCATATGTTATCTCTTTCTTTTAGAGAATAAGATTCTTGAAAATAGAGAATCTTTTTGTATTTGCATCCCCAGAACTTAGCACAGTACCTTAAACCAATTAACAAATGCTTTTTCATTCATTCATTCATCTTTCTAAGGGTACAGTTCTGTATTTGTCATTTCCCTCCTCAATCATATTTTCCCATATCCAAACATTTAAAGTTAGCTTTCAAGATCCCTTCTTCCTCAATTTGATCCCAACCTGCTTCTCTGACTTTTTAGAATCCTAAAATGTCAAATGCAATAGTGAATTTGGAATCATGTGCATACAGTCTCATCATTTTACCAGGAAGGAAACTATGGCTGATAAAAAGAAAGATAATCACTCAAGATCTCACATAAAGTCAGTAGCAGATCAGGGATTAGAAATTTGAGGCAGCTTGATCTTTCTGAATTCAAATCTAGCTTTCAGACACTAGTTTTATAATCTTGAGCAAGTCACTTAATTTCTGTTTGCCTCAGTTTCCTTATGTATAAAAGATGGATAATAATAGCACCTTCCTCCCATGGCTGTTATGAGGATTAAATGAATCATTTGTAACATGGGCAGCTAGATAAATTGATAGAAAGCCAGACCTGTAGTTGAGAAGACCTGAGTTTAAATATGTCCCCAGACTCTCACTAGCAGTGAAATACTGGGTAAGTCATTTAACCTGTTTGCTTCAGTTTTCACACCTGTTAAATGAGCTGGGGAAGGAAATGATACACCATTGTAATACTTTTGCAAGAAAACCCCAAACGAAGTCACAAAGTGTTGGACATGACTGAAATGATTGATTAACAATAGAATATTTGTAAAGCATTAGACTGGAAATCAGGAAGACTCAAGTTCAAATATAATTTCTCCTAGATATGTTTTATTTGTTCCTAGCTATTTGCATGTTGTCTCCCCCAGTAGATTATGAATAACTTGAGAGCAGAAACTATTTTTGTTTTTAGTTTGTTTCCCTAGCATTTTACACTGTGCCCTGTGTACATTAAGTGCTTAATAACTGCTCATTGACTTGACCTAAATTTTGCCTCTGACACTTTCTAGGCAGATTATGTAATCTTGTTTAGCCTAAGTTTCCTCTAATGTAAAATAGGAATCATATTGCTAGTTCCATCCTTGCAATGTTCTCTTCAGGCTCACACATGATGATGTATAAAATGTGTTTTGAAAAGATAATGCACTTTCAGATAATTGTTAGTTGTTGTGGATCTGGGATTATTCTCCTCCTCCCCCCCCCCCCCCCCTCCCCACACACACACACAACCAGTCAGTCTCTGGAGATCAGTATAGGCAAGAAGACATGGATGATCCTCCAGAATAGTCTTTTGTACATAGTAAATGAATTAAAGTTATTTATTGAATATAGTTCATGAATGCCCATCAGATACCTTGCTCCCTCTGTTCCTTTACAACATGCAGAAGCTTCTCTTTACAATTAAAAATCTCAAAGCCTATAAAATTTATGGGAAGGACTGTGACCACTATATATTTAGTTGCTACAAGAGTGCTGCCATCTTGAGTCCTAATGTCTCATTGGGCTAGAGGGCTCTGCTTCAGAAGGAAGGAGAATAAAAAAGATCTCAGGCTCTTTGGCAATATATTGCCACTAGATGTCGCTCTCATTATATTTAATTGATAGTATGCACTTTGTTTTTGGGATCGTAATGTTAGAAGTGATTTTTAGTAACCCCTGAAACATCTAGTCCACCCCCTTCATTTTACAAATGAAGAAACTGAGACTGAGAGAAGTTAAGAGACTGGACTAAGATATTGGTTTTGGAATTTCAAACTTCTGACTCCAAATCTCATATTCTTTTCAGGTCATTGTTTTTTTCTCTCCTAAAATTAGGAAAGGTCCCACCCCAGCAAAGCAATTTGTAATTAGTTAGACTTGTGAGTATAGATTGAAAGATCTTATAGTAATTTAATAGTATTGGAGGATGAGTTTGTCTGGTTGTGAAAGTGGGGATGGGGAGGACTTGACAGGTGGGGAACAAAAACGTGCTATATAGACTTGTCAGAGAAATCTCTGGGTCTCCCTTTTATGAAACAGCATGCCATTGTATGAATATACAACATATTTTTACATAGTTCTTTTATAAGAGCCTAGGCAGATAATTGTTAATTACCTCTCACTGTTCCCCTACTTGTCACTTTTCATAATCTAAATTTGTTCTTCATTGGCTCAGCCCTCACCTACTTATCATTCTTATTCCTTCCTCAATAGGTTGTTTCAGTCACTCAAACATGTTGAACAGTTGAAACAAAACAGTTGTTTGTAAATGCATGATTAAAAAAAAAACTTTATCCCTTTGCATTATAGAATGTGACATTTCAAATCCTTCCTTCCTCCTACCTTCAAAGTGAACTCTGCATCTCAGATTATTCTCTTTTCATTTTCTTCATGCTCCCAAATTATACATGAATGTACATGTGCTTGTGCACGCACATGCATGTATATGTGTATGTATGTGTGAAAGAGAGACAGTCAGAGACAGAGACAGGGACACATAGAGAGAGACAAAAGCACAGATAGAGAGAGAAGGTAGAGAAAGGAAAGAAGGGGATGGGAGGAAAAGAGAGAAGGGAATGAAGGAGATATAGAAACAGAGAGAAAAAGAGAAGAAGAGACAGAAAGAAAGAAATGGGAAAGAGAAGAGAGAAAAGGAGGGAGAGGGAGAGAACGAGAGAGAGACACACAGAGACAGACAGACACACACACACACAGAGACAGAGGGAGACAGAGTCAGAGAGAGAGAGACAGAGACAGAGACGACACAAACACATATACCTCCTCCCCTCTTTCCCCCCACACATAGAGAAATACAGAGAAAGAGAGAGAGAGACAGAGAGAAAGACAGAGACAGAGAGAAAGACACCCAACTACACACACTAGGAGAGAGAAAGAGAGAGAGATCACTTATTTAAAAAACCCAACAAATCAACTATTATAAGCACAAAATTCCATTGCCTTTTAAAGAAATAGTTTTATAGTCCGTGGTGACTCTGGGAGGCATTATTGAAGGAGAGGTTACACTCACATCTCAACACATCATAGGAGGAAGGGACTACAACAGACAGTTGTGCCAGTTAATTCATGAACAGGTGTTATAACACAAAGCTCTCACTTCTTCCCTACTGAGTAGGGCGATGTTGTCAGTTGCCATGAACCACAAGCCACATTTATCCGAGCTCTTTCTTCTCTACCAACTTTCATCTCTAAGTTGTGGGCTGACAGATTACAGCTTCTGATATGCCTACATTGCTAGGGTCCCATTCACTTTGTGAATCTCTTCAAGGTAGAAGAGAAGAGAATTTTGAAACTTTTCCAAAAAATTCCTACAGCTATGTGTGAAGATGATTATCTCAGGTATGACCTCCTGATGCACATACTTTTCCCCAAGTTCTGATGGGAGATGTTGTGCAAAAGGAGAATGGCTGCCTACCCAGATGTAGTTCTGCCACAGTGTCTTCTGGATAGCATGGAGGCTTCCTTCTTTGTTGAATTTGGATTTAGAAAATTTAGTCTTTTTTAAAATAGTGTTTAATTTTTCCAAATACATACAAAAATAGTTTTCAACATTCTCCTTTACAGAATATTGTGTTTCAAATTTTTCTCCCTCTCTCCCTCTCTGTCCCCTCTCCAAGACAGCAAACAATCTGATATAGATTAAACATATGCAGTCTTCTGAACATATTTCCATATTCATTATGCTGCACAAGAAAAATCAGATCAGAAGGGGGAAAAACATAAAAAAGGGGAAAAAAAGCAAGGAAACAATAGCAACAAAAAGGTGAAACTACTATTCTTTGCTCCACATTGTTTCCTTAGTTCTCTTTCTGAATTTGAATGGCACTCTCTATCACAAATCTATTGGAATTGCCTTAAAAAAACACATTGTTAAAAAGAGACAAATCCATCAGAATTGATCATCACATAACCTTGTTTTTATTGTGTACAATGTTCTCTTGGTTCTGTTCACTTCACATCAGTTCATGTAAGTCTTTCCAGACTTTTCTAAAATCAACATGCTCATCATTTCTTATAGAACAATAATATTCCATTATATTCACATACTGTAACTTAGCCATTCCCCCACTGATGGGCATCCATTGAGTAATATTTCCCTACATATATATTTTTAACCACCTATTATGATCACCTAACTGTTGAAGTCATTGTGTATTAAAAATGCACTCTGGTATGATCTAGTGGATGTAATATAGTTCTCCATAAAATTTCTAGATTGCATAAATTTTAGAACAAATTTTTGTTCTTAAGCTGCTATTAATTTTCATTATTTTAAAAAAAATATACTTCTCCCTTTTAAAATTTTCTTATTTATTTAATATTTGCCCAGTTACATTTAAAACAATTTTTTTTACCTTTTTTTAAACTTTTGAATTCCAGATTCTCTTCCTTATCCCCATTCCTAGCCTCCATTGAGAAATCACATGTGAAATTATGCAAAAACATTTCCATAAAAGTCATGTTGTTAAAGAAAACATAGATCTCCCATCCCAATTAAAAAACCCTCAAGAAAAATAAAGTTAAAAGAGAGAGAGAGAGTATGATTCAATTTGTATTCAGACACAATCAATTTCTTCTCTGGGTATGGATAGGGTTTTTCATAATAAGTCCTTCAGAGTAGTTGTGGATCATTGCTGAAAATAGAAGCTATTTACAATTGATCATCTCAGAACATTGCTATTACTTTGTATACAATATGTTTCACTTTGCTTGAGTTCATGGAGGACTTTCCAGTTTTTTTTTTTTCCAAGAGCATTCTGCTTTTCACTTCCCATAGAACAATAATAATCCATGACAATCATGTACCACAATTTATTCAGTCATTCCCAAATTGATGGCCATCCCCTCAATTCCCAATAATTCTTTGCCTTGAGAAGAGAACCAGTACAAACATTTTTGAACATAATCGGTCCTTTCATCCCCCCCCCACCTCCCTTTTAATCTCTTTTGTTAAGTCAAAGGATATGCATGGATTTATAGCCTTTTAGGCTTAGAGCATATCTTTTGATCATTTATCAATTGGGGTATGCCTCTTATTTTTTATAAATTGACTCAGTTTCTTTTAAGTTTGAGAAATAAAGCCTTATCAGAGAAACTTGCTCCAAAATTCTCTTTTACAATTACTATTGCTAACTGTATTTCCTCCATTTATTTTATTTTCTTTCCCTACTTTCATTGTGCCCATCCTCAAAAATTTTTCTATTGACCACTTTCTCCTTCAATATGCCTCTATTTTATTATTCTCTCCCCTTCCTGCATCCCATTCCTCTTCTCTTTTTCTGCAGAGTAAAATGGATTTCTATACCCCTATTGAGTATGGATGTCATTTCCTCTTTGAGCCAATTCTGATGAGAGTAAGATTCACTCCACTCTTCTCTTTCCTTTCTACTGTAAAACCTTTTTCTTTTCTCTTTTTTATAGAGATAGTTAAAACCATTCCATTTCTCCTTTTCCCTTTCTCCCAGTACAGGGGACTTAGTTTTAAAAGTTCATTCTTCAACTTAATACCTGTGTGGTCTTGGACAAATCACTTTTCTACTCTGAGGCTCAATTTCTTCATGTTAAATAAGGAAGTTGAACTAGATTCCAGCTTCTTAAAATGTGGTTTGTGATCTCATATGGGGTCTTGTAATTGATTGTCACAAAATTCTGATTTATTATCAGTTTGTATTGCACAGCTATTTTATATTCTTATATATTCAGGGTTATATAAAAAATTCTCAGGTGAAAAGGGATCAGTGGAAGCCCTGAACTATGTATGTATATATATGTATATATAATACACACACACATGCACATATGTATATATACAAAATCCTTGAGGTCCCTTTTGAATAAATCTACAATCATAAGGTAGTAATTTTCCTTGAAAAGGCTTATGGCTGTTATCTAAAGTCTTAGAGCTCTTTAGGAAACACAAAATCTTCTTAAGACAAGGATAGAAGCAAAAATAAAGGACTCACGAGTAATAGTTCACATTAAAGAAATGATTTGAGGGTTTTAGTAGTCTGCAAATTCAAGATGACTCAGCAACATGAAATTCATCCGAAAATGCTAGCAAACTTGTAGTATGCATTTAAAAGAGGCAAATGTCCAGGACGTGAGAGGGAATGATTCTTCTATACGATGCCTTGGTGAGATTACTTGTAAAGAATTATGGTCACTTTAAGGTTCCACATTTCAGGAAAGATAGGGACAAACTGGAGCATGAGCAGAAATGAATAGCTAGGGTGGAAAGGAGACCATGGAATGTAAGTGCTAGTTGAAAGATTTGTTAAAGAATCATTATAAAGAAGATAACTTTTATCTTCTTCTCATTTCCTCTAATATTGGTAAGAGATGCAAAAAAATCTCAGAAGCCAATTAGTTCAAGATTTTCACTTTACTGGTAAACAAACTGAAGCCAGAAAAGTTCAATGACCTGCCCAATGTTCCATGGGAACTTTGTGGTCCTATGTAGTTTCCTCGATGGGGCTAGAAGTGGAAGAATAGTGATCATGCCATATAAATCGATGGCTGTGATAAAACGGATTATCTGAAATAAAAAGGTAACTAAGGACAAAGTCACCAAGCTATCTGTGATTCAATTTGCAGAGCTAGCATTTGCATATTAACTAGGTCAACTGACTCCTAGGAGGTCAGAGACAAGTAATGATTTACAGAGATTGTTTTATAGCAAAAAAGAGCAATTGGAAGTTATAGATACCTGTTTTGAATATAATTTAATTGGACAATGCAGGTCACCTGCCTAATTAGCTTCTACTAGACTTTCTTAATCCTATGCTGCAAGTCCAGGTAGTATCTTTTGTAACCGGAAACTGGACTGGGAAAGAAAATTTGTGGTCAGTTGTTAGCAATTACTTCCCATCTTCCTTAGAATAGTCCATTACTCAACTCAGACTCTAGCTCAAAAAAACAAAAAAACAAAAAAACAAAAAACTAGCTTACCTCTCGCTAACCTTTCTTTAGGTGCCAGAAAGGGGAACTTGGCCTCTGATCACTTCCACTATCTTCTAGAAAAGGAAATTTAGCCTTTAGAAAAATACTTTAATCTTATGATTATTTTATTCTTCTAAATTATCTTCTACTAAATGATGAAGTCTTCTCTATTCATTAAATCTATAGGTGTCCCTGACATAAGTTACTTGAACTTAGTTCTGTTAGTCTAGCTTAGCTGTTAGGACTAGCTTTTCCTAAAGAAGAGAGCCTAATCTTATAATGAAAGTAAAAACAAATCAAATTAAAAATAGCTGATTTCTTTTGTCAGTTGGTAGAGAACCACAAAACAAGGAGATCATAGGCTAACAGAGAGGAAGAACTCTTTTTGGACATCTACAAGTCTCAGAAGTTTTGTTATTCCATCTTCTTTGTGCATCTAGTCTTATGTGTTTTGGCAGTCCCTTCCTAACCCCTTCTCCAATGCTTGGGGAAAACAAAAAAAAAATTCCAAAATTTGTCCTTGGTTCCTTGGATTTCCCCTGGTATCTCTCAAACTATTGAGGAACCAAAACATTTCTTTTCCATTTTGCAAAGCCTCATTATGAAACTGAGAAAATAGAATGTTAGCAAAAATTCAGTTTAGACTACCAATTCAGATCATATAGCATGGTAAAAATCTCAAAAAGGAAACATGACTTAAAAATAAATGTTCATATCTTTAAAATGTTAGAGCACAAGAAAAGGAGATAATGTTTACATCAATGACCTTAACTAATTAGGGATAGAGATAATCATAAAAGATAAAGTAGCTAATTTTTATTACATAAAACTGGAAAGTATTTGATAAATACTTAAAATGCATAGTAGGTGCTTAAAAATGTTTATCGATTGACTGCAGTTTGAATTAGGACAGAATGAGCTAACTGGGAAAAAAAGTGCAAGAAATTATTTTGATAAAAATCTGATAATGAAATATAATAATAAGACTGGCCAATGAAGGCCCTGTCCTTAAAGCATGCTCATCTTTTATATACAATTTTCTTTGTAGTTCTTTGTTGAAATGTTTGTGGTTATGAAATGGACAATGGCCCTCCTTTCCGCCTTGGGCCAGCAGAAGAAAGTTTGCTCAGCTAGACTGGGGGACTTCTTTTGCACTTCAAAGGGCCAGCTCAACAATGCTCTTAAGGGTGGTGCCAGGAGGGTGGTACCGAGAGGGTGGTACCGAGAGGGAAAGGGTGGTACCCCGAAACCCTCTATTTATGTTAAAACATCTGCCCAGGTGGGATTCTCCTCTTATCCTGTAAAACCCCCTATCTTCCTGTTGTAAAATGCAAATCACAGATTAAAATGTAACAAGCCGGACAAAAAAAATGTTTATAAGGCTGTCTTTAGTTCTGTAAGGTATGGAATTCGATCAGAACTCCATCTCGAGCTAGGTACCAAATAAATTCTAAATTTTCCTCATTGCGGCTGTCTTGAATTTTATTGCCTGGGCTATTTCAGTTACTGATGAATATTAGTATCACAATAAAGAAGCTGATAGGATTAAAAATATATCTATGATTTTCCTCAAAAATTAGAGCTTTGTCCAGAGTTTGGAGAAAGGTTACAAAAGGCAAATTAGGTCTAAACCCCAATAATAGTAGCATTGGCCATTTACATAATTTTACAAAACACTTCACATGTGTTTAGTCATTTGAATTCTCTCTTCCTGTCTTTCTTGGTGGGCTCTAACCTCTACTTTTACAATTTTGCATTTTCCACCCACACTCTGACCTTTTTCCTTTAAGAGGAGGCAATATTTTTACCCCACAGATTGGTGTCTGGAGACCAGCTGTTACTTCAAAGTAGATGAGAACAATTTCTCAAAGGGTACTTCATAGAGAAGGTAGTAAGTGGTAAGTAAGAGAAGTGAGTGGTAAGATGTGGGAAGGGTCAGGGAAATAAATGCAATCAATTATATTACATGTTCCCTCTCAGCTTCACCTCCCCTTCCCAAAATTCTGACTAAGAGCAGGTTTTAGAATCTGAACTGAAGGACATCAGGTCTGTTGTTCTTTGCTCTGGGATGAACACTGCCATTTTGAATGCATGAGTTCACCAAAAACTATTTTTCCTATTATCCACTCTGTGGCTACAATGAAAGGCTGCGGTCATGGTTATAACTTCACTTGTTTTTGTGCCATCCCTAAATCTTCTTCCAGTACTGTTCTCTCATCATCTTCACTTCCAATCAAAGAAGTCAGTAGGCTGATTTGAATTTTCTTTTCCCCTCTCTATTGTCTATGGGGTGAGTAGAACATGGGGAAAGGGTTTTTTATCTAGCTCTTTACCTTCTTTTCTTTTCTTTTTAAAAAATTTTTATTTAATAATTACTTTATATTGACAGAATCCATGCCAGGGTAATTTTTTTACAACATTATCCCTTGCACTCGTTTCTGTTGTGATTTTTCCCCTCCCTTCCTCCACCCCCTCCCCTAGATGGCAAGCAGTCCTATATATGTTAGATATGTTGCAGTATACTTTACCTTATTTTCAAAAGAATTTACTTCTGGTCACCCAAATGGACATTTAGGAGCTTTGTATTTTAATCCTATTATGTGAATGGTATAAAGATCAGGTTGAAGTTGTCTGGGAACTACTATTTGGTTGGATGGTTACTCATCCAAAAGTGATCCATTCATTCATCCCTCTTCTTGGGGTGATAAGTTAGTATCTGAACGAGATAAAATGAGATCTTTCAAGACAGTTGTGAAAATCGAGTAAGGCTTCATCTATTTCAAAGTTTGAGTAGGCCTGAAGGACTTTAAGTCAAGGGCATACTTAAAGTGTCTCCTCCCTGCTATCTTAAGGACTTACTTAAAGTCTCTTCCTGCTATCCCCTCCCTGTTAGCCCCCTAAGGGCATAGTTAAGTCCCCTTCTTGTTATCCTCCCTATTTCAGCCAAATATGGGCAACTATGTACTTGTTGGTCAAGTTCAATTTCTTGGATAGTTCCCGCGTTTAGAATGTAAGATCCTCAGCCAATAAGGATGAGGGTCAGTGGTGGGAGGGGGAATTTGTGTTAGGGATAAAAGCACCGAACCTACCCCCTACAGTGCCTCCTCCCTTCGATTGTCTGCTCGATGGGTGTGACACCCGTTTTCGAGAATGTAAATAAACTTTGCTTTGCTTCTAGGGATCTATCCAGTTGTTTCATTAATGGTTTCTGACTCACACATATCTAACCAGAAAAAGTGACACCTTTTTCATTTTTTAAAGGTGACAACATTATGCTTTGATCCACATTCTGTCTCCACAGTTCTCTCTCATTTTTTTAAAGCTTTTTATTTTCCAATATATATGCATGGATAATTTTTCAACATTGACCCTGGCAAGATCTTGTGTTCCAAATTTTCCCTTCCTTCCCCCCACCTCCTCCCCTAGATGGCAGGTAATCCAATATATGTTAAACATATTAAAATATATGTTAAATCCAATATATGTATACATATTTATACAATTATCTTGCTGCCCAAGAAAAATCAGGTCAAAAAGGAAAAAATGAGAAAGAAAACAAAATGTAAGCAAACAACAACAAAAAGAGTGAAAATTCTGTGTTTGAACCACGCCTAGTTCCCACAGTCCTTTCTCTGGATGTAGATGGCTCTCTTCATCACAAGATCATGCGAACTGGCCTCAGTCATCTCATTGTTGGAAAGAGTCACATCCATCAGAAGTGATCATCATATAATCTTGTTGTTGTCGTGTATAATGATCTCCTGGGTTCTACTCATTTCACTCAGCATCAGTTCGTGTAAGTCTTTCCAGGCTTCTCTAAAATCATCCTGCTGGTCATTTCTTACAGAACAATAATATTCCATAACATTCACATACTGTAATGTATTCAGCCATTCTCCAGCTGATGGGCATCCACTCAGTTTCCAATTCCTTGCCACTACAAAAAGGGTTGCCACAAACATTTTTGTACATGTGGGTCTGTTTCCCTCCCTTAAGATCTCTTTGGGGTATAAGCCCAGTAGAAACACTGTTGAGTCAAAGATACAGTTTTTGAGCATAGAATGGATGACATTTTTTTTTTATCATAAATGTATTGGAATTTCCTTGAATCTCCTTATAGTTCAAAAGAACTAAGTCCATTACAGTTGATCAACATATGATCTCATTGTTACTGTGTCCAATGTTCTCTTGGTTCTACTTATTTCACTCAGTGTCAGTTAATGTAAGTCTTTCCAGACTTTTCTGAAATCAGCCTACTCAACATTTCTTACATAATAATAATATTCCATTACAATCATATAGCATCACTTATTCAATCATTCCCCTGCTGAGGAGTATCTACTCAATTTCTACTTCCTTGCCACCATAAAAAGGGCTGTTACAAACATTTTTGCACATGTGGCTCCTTTTCCCTCTTTTATAATCTCTTTGGAGATCTTAAAGAAGGGAAAGGAACCTGTATGTGCAAAAATGTTTGTGGCAGTCCTTTTTATGGTGGCCCCAAACTGGAAACTGAGTGGATGCCTATCAATTGGAGAATGGCTGAATAAATTGTGGTATATGAATATTATTGTTCTGTAAGAAATGACCAGCAGGATGATTTCAGAAGGGCCTGGAGAGATTTACATGAACAGATGCTGAGTGAAATGAGCAGGACCAGGAGATCATTATATACATCAACAACAATACTATATGATGATCAATTTTGATGGATGTGGCCCTCTTCAACAATGAGATGAATCAAATTAGTTCCAATAGAGCAGTAATGAATTGAACCAGCTACACCCAGCAAAAGAACTCTGGGAGATGAGTATGAATCACTACATAGAATTCCCAATCCCTCTATTTTTGTCTGCCTGCATTTTTTTTTTTTTCACGGAAGAGTGTGTATTTTATTTTATTTTTTTAAATAACTTTTTATTGATAGAACGCATGCCAGAGTAATTTTTTACAGCATTATTCCTTGCATTCACTTCTGTTCCAATTTTTCCCCTCCCTCCCTCCACCCCTTCCCCCAGATGGCAAGCAGTCCTTTACATGTTGAATGGGTTACAGTATATCCTAGATACAATATATGTGTGCAGAACCGAACAGTTTTCTTGTTGCACAGGGAGAATTGAATTCAGAAGGTATAAATAACCCGGGAAGAAAAATAAAAATGCAAGCAGTTTATATTCATTTCCCAGTGTTCTTTCTCTGGGTGTAGCTGCTTCTGTCCATCTTTGAACAATTAAGGCTCTCTTTATCAAAGAGATCCACTTCTATCAGAATACATCCTCAAACAGTATCGTTGTTGAGGTATATAATGATCTCCTGGTTCTGCTCATTTCACTCAGCATCAGTTCATGTAAGTCTCGCCAGTCCTCTCTGTATTCATCCTGCTGGTCATTCCTTACAGAACAATAATATTCCATAACATTCATATACCACAATTTACTCAGACATTCTCCAATTGATGGGCATCCTTTCATTTTCCAGCTTCTAGCCACTACAAACAGGGCTGCCACAAACATTTTCTGCCTGCATTTTTGATTTCCTTCATAGGTTTATGTACACTATTTCAAAGTCCAATTCTTTTTGTACAGCAAGATAACTGTATGGACATGTATACGTATATTGTATTTAACTTACACTTTAATGTATACATGTATTGGTCTACCTGCCCTCTGGGGGAGGGAGTGGGGGGAAGAAGGGGAAAAATTGGAACAAAAGGTTTTGCAGTTGTCAATGCTGAAAAATTACCCATGCATATATCTTGTAAATAAAAAGCTATAATAAAAAAAGATAATCTCTGGGATACAGACCCAAAAGAGATACTGCTGGATCAAAAGGTACGCATGATTTTAGAGTTCTTTAGGCATAGTTCCAAATTGCTTTTCAGAATGGGTTGGATCATTTCACAATTTCACCATCAATGCATTAGTGTTCCAGTTTTCTTACATCCCCTCAACACTCATCATTATCTTTCTCTGTCATTTTGCTAATCTGAGAGGTGTGAAATGATATCTCAGAGTTGTCTTAATTTACATTTTTAATCAAACGTGAATTAGAGAATTTTTTTGGGATATAACTAGGAATGGCTTTAAGTTCTTCATCTTAAAATTGTTCATATCTTTTGGCCATTTATAAGTTAAGGGATATCTTGTATTCTTATAAATTTGGGTTAATTCTCTAGATATTTTATCAGAAAAAATTGCTGTAAAATATCCCCTCCCCATTTTCGGCTTCTCTTCTAATCTTTACCGAATTGGTTTTTTTGGTGCAAAAACTTTTTATTTAGTGTAATCAAAGTTGTGCATTTTGCATTTCATAAGGATCCCTAGTTCTTCTTTGGCCATGAATAACATTGACATTTTTTTTAGTCCTCAAGAGAGAACAGTACCTCATTCTGGCATGAGAGTATGATCAATGTGGCCATAGGTTATAAGATTGAGAGCCAGAAAGGATTTAGAGATTATTTGATCTGATCCACTCTTCCAGTCCCCCCTCCCCCCCCAATTAAATAGTGTTTTATTTTCCCAATTACATCTAAAGACAATTTTTAACATTCATTTTTGATATAAAAATTTGAGTTCCAAATTTTCTCCCCCATCCTCTTCCCCTTCTTCCTCTTCTTCCTCCTTCTCCTCCTCCTCCTCCTCCTCTTTCTTCTCCTTCCTTTTTGTCTTCTCTAAAACAGTAAGGAAATTGACATAGGTTTTACATATATATATATAAACATGACTAAAATGTCACTAATAATGACACAACATGACTAATATGAAAATGTTTTTTTTTTGTTTTTTGTTTTTGTTTTTTTTAATTTTTTATTTAATAATTACATTATATTGACACTCATTTCTGTTCCGATTTTTTTTTTCCCCTCCCTCCCTCCACCCCCTCCCCTAGATGGCAAGCAGTCCTTTATATGTTGGATATGTTGCAGTATATCCTAGATACAATATATGTTTGCAGAACCAAACAGTTCTCTTGTTGCGTAGGGAGAATTGGATTCAGAAGGTATAAATAATCCGGGAAGAAAAACAAAAATGCAGATAGTTCACATTCGTTTCCCAGTGTTCTTTCTTTGGGTGTAGCTGCTTTTGTCCATCATTTATCAATTGAAACTCAGGTCTCTTTGTCAAAGAAATCCACTTCCATCAAAATATGTCCTCATACAATATCGTTGTCGAAGTGTATAATGATCTCCTGGTTCTGCTCATTTCACTTAGCATCAGTTCATGTAGGTCTCTCCAAGCCTCTCTGTATTCATCCTGCTGGTCATTTCTTACAGAACAATAATATTCCATAACATTCATATACCACAATTTACCCAGCCATTCTCCAATTGATGGGCATCCATTCATTTTCCAGTTTCTAGCCACTACAAACAGGGCTGCTACAAACATTTTGGCACATACAGGTCCCTTTCCCTTCTTTAGTATTTCTTTGGGATATAAGCCCAATAGAAACACTGCTGGATCAAAGGATATGCACATTTTGATAGTTTTTTGGGCATAATTCCAGATTGCTCTCCAGAATGGTTGGATTCGTTCACAACTCCACCAACAATGCATTAGTGTCCCAGTTTTCCCGCATCCCCTCCAACATTCATCATTATTTTTTCCTGTCATCTTAGCCAATCTGACAGGTGTGTAGTGGTATCTCAGAGTTGTCTTAATTTGCATTTCTCTGATCAATAATGATTTGGAACACTCTTTCATATGAGTGGTAATAGTTTCAATCTCATCCTCTGAAAATTGTCTGTTCATATCCTTTGACCATTTATCAATTGGAGAATGGCTTGATTTCTTATAAATTTGAGTCAGTTCTCTATATATTTTGGAAATGAGGCCTTTATCAGAACCTTTAACTGTGAAAATGTTTTCCCAGTTTGTTGCTTCCCTTCTAATCTTGTTTGCATTAGTTTTATTTGTACAAAGGCTTTTTAATTTGATGTAATCGAAATTTTCTATTCTGTGATCAGTAATGGTCTCTAGTTCATCTTTGGTCACAAATTTCTTTCTCCTCCACAAGTCTGAGAGATAAACTATTCTATGTTCCTCTAATTTATTTATAATCTCGTTCTTTATGCCTAGGTCATAGACCCATTTTGATCTTATCTTGGTATATGGTGTTAAGTGTGGGTCCATGCCTAATTTCTGCCATACTAATTTCCAATTATCCCAGCAGTTTTTATCAAATAATGAATTCTTTTCCCAGAAGTTAGGGGCTTTGGGTTTGTCAAACACTAGATTGCTATAATTGACTATTCTGTCTTGTGAGCCTAGCCTTTATATGAAAATGTTTTAAACGTATTTTCATATTAATCATGTTGTGGAAGAAGAAGCAGAACAAAAGGAAAAAACATAGAAAAAAGTTAAAACACAACACTTTAATCTGCATTTAGATTCCATCAGTTCTTTCTCTTGAAATATAGTATTTTCCCTCATGAATCTTTTGGACTTATCTTTAACTTACTCATTTAATAGATGAGGACAACTGAAATCCAGAGAAGGTGAATAACTTATCTAAGATCACACAGGTAACAGAACCAGAGCTTGAGCACAGGCTTCCTGGTGCCATATGATCTCTGTGGGTTAGCTCACCTGTCAATAATATTAACTAGGATTTAAAGGTGAAATAGCTTTGAATTGAACCTAGAGTGTTTCTGGGAGGCCATCTGTTTAGCCTCCTTTTGTTCTCATATTCTTGGACATAGAGACGATGTTGTATCATGATAAGAGCACTGTCTTTAAACAGTGATTCTTTAGAATCAAAAGATTTGTATTCAGATCTTGCCTTTGTCACTTAGCAGTTGTATGATGTTAGAAAAATTATACAGCCTTTTAGGCCTCAGTTTCTTTACCTGGAAAGTGAGGGTATTGGACTAGATAACTTGTAAAGCCTTTAAATCTATGATCCTCACTTCTTCTCAATGAGGAAAAATAGTGTAGGAAAATGCTCAGGGACTATTGGAAAAGATAATTTCTTCCAGCTCTCACATCTCCTTCTCCGTTGTTTTCAGGACTCTTTGTCTAAGAAGGGAAAAGATATTAAGTCTGGGGTGAGTCTCTTTCTCTGTCACACATGTAAAGCTTAGGGGTCTAGAATGTTTCCTGAAATACAGGTTCAAATTCCCTTAGTAGGTCATTGCTTTCAGCCTTAATAGGTAGAAATAGCTCCCTGATCCTGATTCCTAAGTTAATGAGTTGGGGAAACTATGGTGGGATGCTACCAAATGAGTGCTTTTACTCCTCCCACAATAGGGTTTTTCTTTTTAAAATACATTTTATTTATTTCAATTTTTAAAAAAAATTGAATTCTCAATTCCTTGCTTCAGCCTCTTCTGCCCCTATTGAGAAGGCAAGTAAAATGATTTTGGGATTGTAGGATGTGTTCAGGGATGGCTAGTATTTCTAGTGTAAGGGCTGCCAAATCCTTTTCAAGGCTGCTTTCCATTTTTGGTGTCCACTTGATCTACCCAAGAAGCCAGTGTATTAAATCAATTAAGGGTGACCAAGAGATCCCAAATCTTTTGGTGAATTTGGGGGTTGTCTGTACCAAGAATAGCAAAATTTCTCCCAGTGGAATTTGTTCTACTGTTCCTGAAGGGGGTTGAAGCAAACACTGTGAGGTGCTTATAACTTGGTAAGACATTGAAGACATGATCCTGAGCCATCACCAGTCATCTCGACTCTAACTTGACATTGGGCTTTGATGACTTTGGAAGAGAGACTGAAGCCATGACTTCAGCATTCCTAATTCACTTAAATCTAATTCATGTATGAATAAAAATAGATGGTATCTATTCCATTTACTATTTGCCCCCATCTCAAAGTACTGTGGTAACAGATAATTGATGAAGCAGTAGGCTATAGTCACAATCTTGAAGACTATAGGATTGTCTTCTCATTGGAAGCATCAGTGGTATTTGGTGGTCTTGTGGGTGTTTGAGTAGCTCTTTAAGGACTGCAATGCTTACTTCCTAAAGTGAGGAAGTGTCTAGAAAAGGTGCCATAAAAATTGTCTATTTTATCCAACTCTGGCTTGTTTACTAAAGCAGATAGCGATCCTACCTTATGCTCAAACCACAAAATAATGTGAAAAAACTTCTGTAAAAATTGTGTAAAAATGTCTGTAAAAGTGTAAAAAAAATGTGTAAAAACTTTTGTAAAAAATGATTTCACTCAAGGCAGCTAGGTGGCACAGTGGATAGAGGACCATCCCTGAAGTCAAGAGGACTTGAGTTCAAATTTGGCCTCAGACACTTAAAACTTCCTAGCTATATGAACCTGGGCAAGTCACTTAAACTCAATTGCCTCGCAAAAAAAAAAAAAAAAAAAAAAAAAAAAAAGAGATTTCACTCACCATCAGTATATGGGCTATGTACATGTACATACATATACATGAACAACATGAAATCCAGCAGACCTGAAGGACGAACAGCTATTTTTGTGAGAGAACTCATAGATATCACATCCAAATAGCTGCCCTGAGTAAAACAAAGCTGACAAATGAGGATCAATTTACAGAAGTTGGAATTGGATACATATTTTTCTGGAGTGAGTGAAGGGGAATGCCATGAAGCCTGTGTAGGTTTTACAATAAAAACTAATCTAATCAATAAACTTATATGCCTTCCTAAATGGAGTGAATGACAGACTCATGACAATGTGATTGTCACTTGCAGGAAAGTACCATTCTAATATCATCAGTGCCTATACTCTTAGCTTGATGAACTCTGATGAAGACAAAGAAACATATTATGGAGGCCCTCATCATCAATGTGCTAAAAGAGGACAAATTTATAATTCTGGGTGTCTTTCATTTTCTTGGGAGGAAAAGAGTTGGAAAGAGCAACAGCAACAATCATTTGCTATTGAAGACTTGTGCATCTCATGATCTCATCACCAATCTCTTTTCCATTTACCTAAACACATACAAAAAGTATGAATGTACATTTGTAGCAAACCTGTGTATTTGAAAGACTATGTCATTATAAGAAGAATGTAAGAAGTAATTACCATGCTGTTTTGCTCTTTTCATAATTTTAATTTTTTACACATAGATTACTGTGTGGTTTTTCCTCCATTTTTATTACTTTCATTTTGTTAAATCTAGGGAAATTCAGCTGTAGAATTGCTAATTCCTCATTTTCAACCAGGTTGCCATTTAGCTGTTTAAAAAAAAAAAAGAAAAAAAAAAGAAACTTCCTGTTCATAGGGTTAAAAGACTTTTTTTTTTTTTTGCCTTTAAATTCTTTTGACAAGGAGTAATTAAATCATTCTTTTCCATCATAGAAATCATCTTTTTCATTTTAGAGAAATCTCTTAAATTGGTTGAGAAGGAACTTTTGGTGGCTCACATTGTGTCAAGGAACCCATCTTAAGCTCACTCCTATGATCGGTAGAGTTTGGGGAAATTATTTCCTAATGTTGAGCTCTGACAACGTCTGCTTGAGAGAGCAATAATTTGGGGAAGAACTGACAGCCTTAGGGGGAAAGATTCCCTACCACAACAGAGAGCTATCAAACCATCCTGGGAGCAATCCTACCATCTTCTGACCTGAGAAGATGGCTCATTTTAATTCTACAGACATGAGGAAAAGAAAATGTTATTTTCATTTTCATTTGTTTAAGATTAAATCAATTATTGACAAAGTAACTTTTTAGAAAGTTTTAAAGGAAAGTAAGTATACATTTTGCTGAATGTTTCCTTATAAAGGACTATTAAGGTATAGTTGTCCAGTCTTAGGACCCTAGAAGTTAAACCCAGAAATTAAGAATTGGAAGTATTGGAGAATTTGCCAAAACAAATACTTGAATATTATAGTGTTAGCTGTAAGAAAGATATTGTCCACTTTGCTTCATTTTCAAAGTAATCTCCAGTACCTTCAGTTGGGGAACTTCTCAGAAGGAATAGCAATAAGGGAGGAATCTAGTTCAGTTCTCTTAGGGGAAGTTCCTTCAAAGAAGTGCCACTTCTAGTTGGGGATGCCCTCAGGAGAGATAGGATCAGGCAAAAGGGAGCAATTCATCCTACAGGACCCCAGTTAAGGCAGGGTTGGACTCCTTCTCAGAGGGATGACTAAAGAATGAGTTACTAAGTTGTTTAAAGTTTGCTTTGAGAACTCCTTACTAGTGGAAAGCATCTCCACTGATATCCAGAATAGAACAATCCCCACAGGGATATATATTTATTGTTGGGTAGGAGGAGGCACACAAGCCAGTTACTTAGGGGACCCAGGGGGAAAGAAGCACTGTATCAGAGGCAAGAGAAAGTGTGAATGGAAAGAGAACACAAGGGCTGGTCCTTGGCCCCCATGGAAGAACAGAAGATGGCACACTGTAGTTTTCTTTGGCAGAGGACAGAAAAGGATAAGGCAATGTGTAGTAGTGGAAAGAATACTGGACTTGGAGTCAAAGATCTAGGTTGTTCCCTCTTTTACTTATAACTATTACAAAGACTTCGGTTCAAATGTTCCCTTTTTCACTTATAACTACTATAAGTTTGAGCAAGTCATCTCCTTCAGTTTCCCCCTCTATAAAACGACAGTCTGGACACTATGACCTATAATGTCCCTTCTAATTTAAAACTGTATAGTCTTATGATTCTGTAAATGTCCCTGAGGGGTTTCATCATCAGCATAATAGCTATTTATATAATTGCTTGCATTTTCATAGAACTTTAATATTTTCTTCTGATCAACACCTCTCTCAATCTGTCCTCCTCTTTTGCAATTTCTCCTCCCTTTCTTATTCCTTTCCCTTACTACTTCTGGTCTCCTATTAACCTCCCCTTTTTCTTTCCCCCTTCCCCTCTTACTTCTATGTAGAGTGAGACAAGTTTCTATATCAAACTAAATATGTCTGATATTCTCTCTTTGAGCCAAATCTGATGAGATTAAGGTTTACACAATGCTCATCCCCCTCCCTTCTTTCTCTCAACTGTAATTGGTCTTTTTTTGCCTCTTCATATGATCTAATTTACCCCATTTTACCTCTCTTTTCTTTTTCTTCCAGTACAATACCTTTTTCATGACTAGTTTTTTTTAATATCATCACAATAAAGTCAAATTACATCTACATCCTCTAAGTATACCCCTAACAAAGAAACAGTTCTCAAGAGTTAAATATATCATCTTTCCATATAGAAATGCAAATATTTTAACTTTTAAAAACAGTTTTTTCCTTTCTTTTTTACCTTTTTATGCTTCTCTTGAATTCTGTTTTTGAAGATCAAATTTTCTGTTTACCTCTGATCTTTTCTTTGAAAATAATGGAAAATCTCTCTTTTCCCCTGAAAATGCTTAATTTTGCTGGATAGTTGATTCTTGTCTACAGTCCACGTTCCTTTGCCCTTTGAAATATCATATTCCAGACTATTTGATTCTTTAAAGTAGAAACTACTAGGTCCTGGGTAATCATTATTGTGGCTCCTCAATATTTGAATTGTTTCTTTCTGACTGCTTGCAGTATTTTTTTCCTTGATTTAATAATTATGGAATTTAGCCACAATATTCCTTGGAGTTTTTATTTTGGGGTCTCTTTCAGGAGGTAATCCATGGATTCTTTCAATGGCTATTTTACCCTTTAGTTCTAGAATATCAGGGCAAATTTCCTTGATGATTTCTTGAAAGATGTTGTTTAAGCTGTTTTTTTTTTTTAAATCTTTTTCAGATAGTCCAATAATTCTTAGATTGTCTCTCCTGGATCTACTTTCCAAGTCAATTTTTCTGATGAGGTATTTTACATTTTCTTCTTTTTTTTTTTTTTGGTTTTGCTTGACTGATTCTTGATGTCTCATTGAGTCATTCATTTCCATTTGTCAATTCTAATTTTTAGTGAATAATTTTCATCAGTTAGCTTTTTTTTTTTTTACCTCTTTTTGAATTTTATCAATTGAACTTTTAAATGAGTTGTTTAGTTCAATGGATTTTTTTTCCATCTCTCAAAATTCTGTTTTTTAGGGATTTGTTTTCTGTTTCCATTTCACTAATTCTATTTTTCAAGGAGTTTTCTTTTACCATTTTGCCAAATCAATTTTTTTAAGGAATAGTTTTCTTCAGACAATTTATTTGTTTCTTCTTTCCCCTCTCCCCTTAGATTCTTATAAGGATCTTTTCATAGGGAAGAGAATAGGAGGTTCCTTATTCAAGTACTCACCAGCAATGGTGAGTTGGTTATTCTATCCATGTAAGTAAGTAACCATGTATATTTTTGTGCTCTTATCATTCCTCACACTGATGGGAATTCTAATGACACCAGTATGATTGTCATTTTTGGTAACTTATTCTTAGGATAGAATGGTCTCAGGAAAAGGAAAAATTCAACCCAAGAAAAAGTTTTGAGACCCTGCCTGGTCTAAGTAGGCAGAGACTCTTGGCAGAGATACTGGAGTAGTTTGATACTGGATATTTAGTTTTCCTAATTTGGAAATATGGCACCTAGCATTTACTCAGATTTAAAAGTCCATCTCTATGTTATGCCTGACAGAATATCCCCTGAAATACAGGTTCAAATTCTCTTATTATACCCTTGCTTTCTGTATTATTAGTTAGAGTCAGTCCCCTGAATTGAGACCTAAGCTAGTGAGTTGGAGAAACCATGTTAGGATGGTGTCAAGTGGGTGCCTCTGACCCTTTTCTCACAGTGGGAACCTTCCTTTATTTCTTAAAAAAACACACTTTAACAGTCATTTAAATTTTTTGGGGGTTCCTTCCCTTTAGGGGCCCCCCATTGAGAAAACCAGGAATATAATTTCAATTTTACATATAAAATTATGCAAAATATTTCATATTAGCCTTTTTGTAACAAAAGCAAAAAAATAAAGGTGAAAAAAGTATGCTTTAATTTCACACAAAATTCATTAGTTTATTTTTCTAATATAGATACCACTTTTCATCCTGAGTTCTTGAATAATTGCATTGATCAGAGAAAGTCTTTCAGTTAATCATAGTTGCAATAGTGATATTACAGTGTATAATGTTTTCTTGTTTCTGCTCATTTCACTTTTTACTAATTCACCAATTTTTTCCAGAATTTTTTTTGAAACCGTCCTGCTTAACATTTCTTATATTACAATATTATTCCATCATAATCAGATACAATTTATTCAATCATTGCCCAATTGATGGGTGCCCCCTCAGATTCCAATTCTTTGCCAACATTAAAAGAGTTGCTACGAATATTTTTGTATGCAGAGAGCCTTTTTCTTCTTCTCTGTTTTCTTTGGAATGCAGATCTGTTAGTGTTATTGTGGGGTCAAAAGATATGCACAGGTTTTTTTTTTTTTTAATACAATTTTTTTCAATTACATGTTAAGACAATTTTCTACATTTATTTTTTATATTTTGAATTCCAATTTTTCTCCCTCTCCCCTTCCTTTTTACCTCTTTCCCAAGACAGCCAGCAATCTTATATAGATTATAAATGTGTAATCATGTATGACATATTTCCATGTTAGTCATATTGTGAAAGAATAAACAGAACAAAAAGAAAATAAAATGAAAATAAAACAGAGAAAGTGAAAATAACATGCTTTTATATTCATTTAAACTCCATCAGTTTTTTCTCTGGGTGTGGATATTATTTTCTGTTATAAGTTTTTGGGAATTCTCTTGGATCATTATATTTCTGAGAAAAATTAAATTATTTACAATTGATGATTGTACCATATTTCTATTACTGTGTATAAATATTATCCTGTTTCTGTTTACATGACTTTGGATCAATTCATGTAAGTTTTTAGAGGTTTTTCTGAAACTATTCTGCTCATCATTTCTTACATAACAATGATATTCTATAACAATCACATACTACAGCCTGTTTATCCATTCTTGAATTGTGGGCATTCCTCAATTTCCAATTCTTTGTCATACCTAAAAGAGCTGTTATAAATATTTTTGTACATATAGGTCCTTTTCTTTTTTCTTTGATCTTTTTGGGATATAGACGTGGTAGTAGTTTCACTGGGAAGTACATACACAGCTTTATAGCTCTTTGGTCATAGTTCCAAATTGTGCTACATAGTAGTTGGACCAGTTCACAGCTCTATCAACAATTCATTATTGGGTCTTGAAGTTGGGAGGATTTGAATTCAAATCTGACCTTAGACACTTAACACTAACTGTGTGACTCTGGGCAAGTCACTTAACTCCATTTGCCTTGCCAAAACAAATATACAACTTCCCCCTTCCCCCCCCCAAAAAAAAAAAAAAAAAAAGAAAGAAAAAAGCCTTAGTGCATTACTGTTCTGATTTTTCCATCTTCCCTCCAATATTTGTCATTTTCCTTCTCTATTACAACAATCAACCTGATAGATATGAGATGGTACCTCAGGATTATTTTATTAATATGACATCAGGGAAGCACAGAGGGAGGGGCTTTCTGGTCTCTTCAGGGTCAAAGAGTATCTTTCAAGGCTTCCTGTGTAGTCCCATGGTGAACCCCTGAGTCACTGAAGTTTTGGGTGCTGGTCCTGGGCTTAACTCAGATGTGTGACAGCAACCTGAGGAGACAAAGCTTCTTAAGACAAGGTTGGTGGCTGAGTTATGGGGTTTCTGGTTTGTGCTCCTAAGTTGACTAAGGATCTTTAGGAAACTGATTATTACTTTCAATTTCACTTTTAGTTTTACTGAGACCTCTTTATTGGGTTCCTGTGCTAGATGGCCTGATGCTGAAGTGACTACCCCTGGGGAGGAGTTCTTTGTAACCTTAGCTGGCACCACTGTCTGCCCATCTGGAAGCAACACTCTCACAGAGCAGACTCAGAGGTCAGGTCAATCTCACTAGAATTTTGATCAGAGTTTATTAAATTGGAGTACATGAATTCCCAAGGAGTCTGTGGAGGGTTTTCAGAAGGCACCATGAACTTGGTTGGAAAAATAATTTCATCTTTATTTTCCCTAACCTCTAATTGAAATTTAGGCACAAATAGGTAGGGGAAGAGGGACTGGAGAGCACAGCAAGGAAGGGTAGGACTAAAGTAGTGGTCACGAAGAGGAGCATTATGGCCTTTCATCCTTTGTATCCCTTCTAGGAACTAAAAACAAGGGAAGGAAGGAAAGTCTGTTTTGTATCAGGGTTATTCACATTAATGGGGGATCAGAGCTCTGAGAAAGTAGAGAGTGAAAAATGGGTGATGCATGGGAGGGGGAGTAGAAAAGGAAAACAGAGAGGGAAATTCAGAGTTGAAAAAGAAAGGGAGATGAGAAAGAGTGAAAGAAACAGGGAAGAGAGAGAGGCATCAGGAAAGAAGGAAGAGAGAGAAAGAGAGATCAAGATGGAAGATATAGAAGAACTGAAGGAAGGAGGAAGGGAGAGAGGGAGAGGGAGAGGAAGAGGAGAGGAAGAGAGAGAGAGAGAGAGAGAAAGAGAGAGAGAGAGAGAGAGAGAGAGACAGAGACAGACAGACAGACAGACATTCTTTGTTTTTGACTGGGGAATTTATTGGCAGTGGTAACACACTCCTGAAGAATGCTTTCTTCCATTGAATGGCGCTCATCTTCCTCCATACATTCACCTAGTAATGAATTTTGTACCTATTGTGTATCTTGTTCACAGAACAGCCTTATCTCCCCACCTATCTCCCAGCTCATCCCAAGTATAAACAAATATTGCCAATTCCAGCTGTAATTGCTTCCCTTCCTTGCTCCCCACTCCCAAAATACAAGTGAATTTCAAGACTCCAGTCCCTCCACAGCTTTTTATTGGAGAAAGGCAGACCAATCTGTGTATGCACAG
Source organism: Antechinus flavipes (assembly GCF_016432865.1). Taxonomy (NCBI): domain Eukaryota; kingdom Metazoa; phylum Chordata; class Mammalia; order Dasyuromorphia; family Dasyuridae; genus Antechinus; species Antechinus flavipes. The sequence continues at coordinate 650,570,752 of NC_067398.1, forward strand.
CTGTGAATATCTGGAATTACCTTTGATTTGGCAGCAGCACAGTCTTTTGAACAGGGCAAGAAGTGTCATAGTCATTCTCCAGGGCAGGAAAAGTGAGATCAGAAAGGCCATCCAATCCATCCAGTCTAGTTTGTCAGACTCTTCCTTGTGAGAAAACCCTGCATAACAGCTGGAATCATCAGTTGCATTTGTTCTGGGTAAGTTCTTGACCTTCTCTACCCAATACCCCTAAAGCTAGAAGGGCTGGGATTATAGGTTTCAGTTCCCACTCCTTCTAATGATCTGAGCCCCAGCCAGCCTCCCCTCTGGAGCTTTGGCATTGCTTAACACCTTATGCTCTCTAAATGTTCATCCATCCTCATCCCCTTGATCCCTTCTCTAAGGAAGACTTAAGACAAATGGTGGATCCACAATGGAGGCTTGTAGAGGTATTCGGAGACCAGCCCTGTAATGGGGCTCAGAGTCTGGGGGTGAAAGGGGACTGAGTTTTAATAGTATCCCATAATTTAACCCCATCCCTGAGCCCATCCTTTCTTACCTTGGCATCGTAGCAGGATCCACAGGAAATACAAGGCAATTTCAATTTCAAATGCCCAAGATACAGCCAGGATACCATTTCCTTCCCATAGCCAGGGACTGGTCTGGGTAAGATGTTCTGAAAGAACCCCCCAATCCTAAGAAAAGACTGTGAGCCTAGGGTCCCTCTGCATTCAGTCCCATAACCCCTAGAAAATACCACGACATTCCTAGATGAACAAAGCAGATGCTGAAATCAAAATAGACTTCATGATATCTTTCTGATATGTAAGAGAATCTCCATTAATCTCTGAACCTGTAATGATTCAGTCTAGGTGCCTGGTGCATTAGAGGTTGTCTTATTAAACAAGAAAGAAGGGATGAGAGCATTCTAAGAGAAGAAGGTTCTGGAGAACCCGCATTAGGTTATCTGGGAAGGCCTGAGACTGAACAAGGCTGGCCCTGAAACCCATCAAATAGGGAGAGCAAATAGAACTATCTTCATACTATGATATATTGGAGAAATTTTGTGAGACCCAGAGAATTTCTATAACTTTTCATCTTTTCTTCCCAATGTAAGGATGGGGGTTGGTTGATTCCTCAATAACAATGCACAAACAATTCAATCAAACTACTTTAGACTCAGTGTGAACGTTTAGGTTACTTATCTGATAAAGTAAAATGACACTAGACAGGAATTGTGTTCTAACTGAATAAAGAATTTCATCAAATCCTCTGGGTCTATGTAAAAGTTAGGTGGAATCAGGGAATTGTAGATATTGCAGAAAATATAGATTTCCAGTAAAATCCTTAAGGAGTAAGCTACCTATGAGGAGGGAGATAGCTCATCCTCAGTCATGATCAATTCTTTTTCACATACCCTGTCTTATTCTTGTCTTTGCTCAGAGGAAGACCTTGGGATCCTCAAAGAGTCTGGAGAATTTGAGGTTTCCTATTTGATTATCAGTGACCTAGAATTATCCTCCTGGGACAGCAATGGCTGACAGAAGTATCTGTATTAAGGATTGGTGTTAAGTTTGACATAGATTCAGCAAATTGGCAAAGATCTTTTTTAGTTACCTTTAAATGGGAGAAAGGAAATTCCATCATCTTTTATCTGTGAATTATATCTCTGTCTCCTGTGTCCTCTGAAGTTGAACTCACTTTCCCCTGAACTGTGTATAACATGTCATAGACTTTTGGGATGGAAATTTTGTCCAATTGTTCATACTACCTAAGTAAATACTGCTTTCTTAAAGCTATTTAAGGCTGGTTGACTTCAGTTGTTTTAGAAACTGATCATCTTGAGGAGGAAGCACACTGGTGAGGGCTTGAGCCAATGACATTAGAGTCATCATCAACTCCTTAGTGGTACTCCTAGAATCCTAAAGGGGAGCTATAACCTTACTTTAGGACTTAAGACCAATCTTGGGAATTGAGATAAGGATTCTTAAAGTATATATATATATATATAAAGTTTATATATGATATGTTAAAAAGTGTCCAAAAAAGGAAACAATATTGAATTTATATTCTGACCTGTGGCAAAAGATAACAGGGACCAACCTTTTTTTTCTTCTCACTTTGGTTGGTAAATGAAGATCCAGTTAGCTTTTACTTTGAACCTGTAAAATGTTTCATTTCTACGGGCCCTCTGGATTCCGTAGAAATGGAATCCAGAGGGCCCATGAGCTTACCACAGGGTTATTGACTCACAATGATATTAAAGACAAAATTGTCTGAATGCAAATCTGAGATAGAAACTGAAAAACTGGAAGACTGGGTGAATTTTTCATGACTCTTGCCTCTTTGGGAAGACTGCTTACTTTCCATTCCATTTTATTTCTTCTAAGTGATTGGGAACAGAATGGGTGATGACTCCGATCACTGAACTCCTGAATAGCTAAGACAATTGGGATAGATCTTCCAGAGCTAATATTGGCTGAAGCAGAGGCTCTGCAATGGAGTTGGGACCAATGCATTAGGCAGATAAAATGGATCAGAGAGCTGAGTGAGAGACAGAGATGCTCCAGACCACTGGAAGCTGCTGTGAAATCTCAATTGCCATTGACTTTAGGTTCAATTCACTGACACTTCTCTTTTGTTTTTCTGATTCCTTGTCTTTTTCAAATTACTGAGTTTTGGGCCAGGTGACAATTGTGTTTGTCCTTCTGCTTCTTGATTAGGCACTATAGGAATGAAACTGAAAGTGTATACAGCTGGTTTCAGATTAGTTGCATATTTCCAATCTACACTTGTACACTTCCATTGGGCTAGAATCAGTTACTATATTTTACTGAACAGTAACATCTAATAGTGGAAATTTGAAAGCATAAAATCACTTCAGAAAAGGCATTATTTGCACTATTTGGGATCCTGCTGAAGTAGAATGATTTTCATTTTTTTACTTTACTTCTAACTAAATTAACTAACTAACTAAAGGATTAGTACTAAAGAAAGGAAAAAAAGTTCTCAGTATTTCTATCAAGTTCTAGGCAGTAGATTTACTGAAGAGATGGTAAAAGAAGATCCCGGAATGAATAATATTGCCTTCTTCTTTTAGAGTCTTCTAGCTGACCAGAAAGTGTACTGTTATCATGTTACAAGTTGTACAGGAGAATCAAAGTTGACCAAGAGTGAGAATTTTTAGAATCACCCTTTTTAAGATTTTGGCCACAGAGATATTGGGGAGAGGGGCAGTGCATTGGAATAAGTGACCAGAGCCTAGTCAGGTTCCCAGGACTCTTACGGTTCTGAAAAATTTGTGCTATATTTGCCCAGAACCATTTGAAGGATCACAAAAATGCCCTCCCTCCAGTTTGTCTTCATAATTACCTTGGTATCGCAGAAGCAACCATGTGAATAAGCCAAATGTCAGTACCCAGACAGCAATTATGTATACAATGAAGAGGATCATCCAGAAAACCAATACCGGTTTAACTTCTTCACCTAAAATAGTGGGAGAAATCTCATGCCAATCAGTCTCCCCTAGTTGCTAGAACTAGGGTTTGGGATGAGGAAAGTTGCAGCCTCTTCACTCCCCACTCAGAAAGCACATGATTCCCTTGGTTTAGGAATACCCTTGATGAAGTCAATTTTATTTAGGGAGAGGTATTTTGGTCTGGTCAAATATAAAGGAAGACCAGGTTTGTATCATGATGGGCCTATGAATAACTGTTGTTAAAATATCTGGCATATGAAGGGATGTTCCATAAGGGACTATATCAATTTTTTCCAATTAATATTTCTGAATATATATATATTCCCTTTCTTTTATTGGTAATATGTGAAGATGCACTCAATCTGAAAGGTGAGCAGAGGATAAATAAGAAGGAAAAAGGAATATTATAATAGACAAGGACAACAAGTTATGAGTTCTGGCAGCAATAGTCAAAAAAGAAATATATATGGTGGAGCTGATCTTGGGATTCAGGGTATCAATCCCAATCAATCCGTATTAGGATTGGGATCACTTATGTGCAGGAGACTTGGCACTTTGAATTGTAATTTAGGTGTCAAGGAAGGTGAACAAAACAGTGAAAGATAAAATCTCTGAGGCCCATGGATCTAATCTCCTGGATTAGTTCCAAAAAGGAGCTAAACCAATCATTCATCCCATATTTCTCCATCTTGTCCCTGGAGAGAAACCTTTTCCAATGCTTTGATTAAGTCTGGATATATTATATTTATGGCAATTTCCTAAACTACCTTCTTGAAAATATTTAATTATAGCTATTCTCAACAATATAACAATCCAAGACAACTCTGAAGGACTTATCACAAAAATGCTATCTATCCCCCAGAGAAAGAACTGATAGATTTGAATACAGATTGAAGCATACTTTTAAAACTTTGTGTTTCTTGGGTTCTTATTCTGATCCATGTTTTCTTTTCCAACATGACTAATATGGAAATAAAGTTTGAACATAACAACCTATATCAAATTCCTTGCATTCCCAATAAAGAGGATGGGAGGGAAGGGGAGAAATTGAATCCTGTAAATTATTTTTACATGTAATTGAAGAAAAATAAAATATTAAATGAAATAAGAAAATATTTCAGTTAGAAAATAATATATTAATTCCAGAATATTACCTTAGTGCAATCAATATTTCTCCTCTAATAATTAATTACGAAATAATGCATGTTACATGACTATTATGTAAAAAAAAAGCCTCAGATTACAAACTGACTTCATGTCTCTTAATTTTACTAACTCTTGCCCCAAATGTTCCAGTATCAGCATTTCTGGATTCAATCCAATACCTTAAAAATACTTTAAAGCCAAACATGTTTCCTGTTTGGAAAAGTTTAGGAAGTACTAATTTCTTATGCTGCTAACTATAAATGAAACATATGTTCTGGCTTTCTGTGGTCTAGAGAAGGGAATGATCAAGGGAATGTTGGCTAGGGAATTTGACCACGAGAAAGTAATGTTCAATATCCAACATATAAAGGACTGCTTGCCATCTAGGGGAGGGGGTGGAGGGAGGGAGGGAAAAAAAATTGGAACAGAAACGAGTGTCAATATAAAGTAATTATTAAATAAAAATTAAAAAAAAAAACAAAAAAAAGAAAGAAAGTAATGTTCAACCTTTTATAACCCTTCCCCTTCCCCTAATTCTCACTTTTTTGATTCTTACTCTTTTTTCCCCCTAAGGAACCTACCTCTGGAGACTATTTTCAATTTCTCCTCCTGCTTCCTGAGGTCCCAGCTACTCAATAATGACTTTTATTAACACCATGGTCTCCTATGAGTTACCTTCACTTCCTCTCTTACACATTCATTTCTTCTCATGTGTTATCTTCCTTTATTAGAGTGTAAGCTCCTTGAGGGCAGGGGCTCTTTCTTCTTTTTTGCTACTATTTATAATTTCAGTGATAAGCATAAGGCTTGGCACATAGCAAGGATTTAGTAAATTTTTTATAAATTATGTATTTGACTTCCTTTCCATCATCCATCTCTTAGCAAATTAATTCTTAAATATATTATCTCTTTGGCAGGAGAATAAGCACCCAGTCCCAGGTCCATATTCTCACCTGAGACTTTTAGCATTACATCAGCTTCCTTTTGATCAAAACCATTTTCAAAATAACATTTGTAGGTTCCTTCATCCAAGAGTCTCACATCCCGTATCTTCAGAGTGACATTCCCACTATAGATAGAATCTCTCACCAGTTCTGTTCTCCCTTGGTAATTAGGGTCCTGTTCTCCAAATTGATCTTCCCCATCTTGATAGAGATGAACTACCCGAGTAGATTGGAACCAGGCCACCTCCATGTGCTCTGCACTTTGTGCTGGGGAGAGGTAACATGGCAACTCTGCAACTTCTCCCACTGAGACCTGGATAGGTCCTGTAGGTCCAATAACTGTGAATCTCCCTGTTCAATCAGTTAGGAAGAAGATGTCAGGACTCAGAGAAGAATTCAGTAGAATTAAGAGGCCAACCTTTGTGGCATAGTTAGGGGAGAAGAATAGGGTTCCCAGGTCAGATGGGAAACAGGGAAAATGAGAAAGGAGGGGGCAGAAGGAGAATGAAGGGATCTCATAGAAAGATGAAGAGAAGAGAAATAAAAATGGTAAAAGTATTGAGAAATCCCCAAAGTGGAGAGAAAGGAAAACTAGTAAAAACCTCAGGAAATGATGTTGAGAAGAAAGGGGTTGAGATGTCAGGCAATGAGGAAATGGTTTAATGGAAAATGATGAAGGTTGGGATAGACTCTCTTCAGTCTCACTCCTTAATTCATGGAATCCCACTACTAGAGAAAAATATTCATACCTGAGGCCATTGTGGATGTCTCAAGGAAGAAAATGGGGACAAAGAAACTGAATAAGTAGCACGAGAGGCTGATTAAATCCATCACACCTAGGAGAGAAAAATAGAAGGAAGCATGAGGAAAGGTCAATGACTAGAATGGGAACTAGGACTAGGAATCACAGTGGTAGTGGTCATGGCTTCAGGAGTCAATACAATTTGCAGAAACAAAACCTCACTGAATATCAGTGGTGGAGAGATGTTCAGAGGTCACCTACTTCAACAATTATCCCAATAAGAATTTCCTCTACTATAGGTAGTTATTAAACTTTTGAAGTAAAATGAAGGATAGCTAACCACATGTTAAAGCAATGCATGCCAGTTTGGGGCAGTTCTATGCCAAGGAGGTTATACTTAGGTTACAGAAGTAGCACATATTCAGAGCATCTTTGAGGCTACTCTATATGTAAGAGGCTGAGGAATGTGCTTTTAGATGACCTGTGATGATGTGTAATGAGGAAGTATGTTAGAATTGAGAAGACCTGTATCTATTTTGTAACTGACTCTGGCCTGTTCAGATCATGGTGGACATTAGCCCCTTTGAATGGCTGTGGTTAGTGAACCATAACTTGGAGGTGCCTTCCAAAAACTTTAGCCTTTGCTTAAACTAGACTTGTACCCAGCTACCTGACAGGGACTCCAATTAACTGGAGGGTTACTTTGAGGTCTTTTCAGGATTAAATCTACCCTTGACTCCATCAGACCCAAATCAAAGTTTGAAGTTCACAAACTTAAATCAGGAAAATAGCAATCAGACTTTATCCTAGATAAGATCACTTTGGGTACACTGAAAGTTTGCTAATCACCCTGGGATCCCTGAAGACCACTGAATTCAGTATTCAGAGAAAGCAGCATCAGGAACACAGAAAATAGAAAACATGACCAAATAAATTCCATTAATACTCTCCATAAGTGAGCAGAGTTTTTGGATAGTATAAATGATTAAGGGAATAAGGCTTGAAGAATAAATTAATTAATAAGATTCTACTTATAATGAGCTATTATGGAGAGAGGTCAAGATACAAACTCAAAATAGTTTGTATTTACATTTACATTTTTAAATGTAACCTCCTTCAAAACACTTACAAGCAAAGCTCAATTTCAAAATAAAGTCAACCTGAATTGCTGGAAGAAATGGAGAAACAGATTTTGAAAAGAATTCAAATGATTTTATAAATGAAATGAGGTTGGGTTAAAGAATATAATAGGAATTTGAGGTTTGAAGGAAAGATATGTAAGGACAACTAACAATTTAATATAAGAATTGTAGAACCTTAACCAAGTAATTTGCTTCTTGAAAATTTGGAAGAACCAAACAAAGTAATGACTACAAGAGACACCATGAACTATCAAAAATATTTCAAGAGAAAAGGATTCTGGGAAGATGATGGAATAGGTCAGAAAATTTCAGGTTCTCTAGATTTCTACCCACAAACATAAAAAATTTGTACCTCAAGGTGAACATAGTGAACTAGTGAAAAACAAAGAAGACTCAGGTCTTCCTGGGATAACCTGAGGTGATTGAAGAAAGACCACGGTTTAAAGAGTTTGAGAATCTCTGGACCAGAAAATTAATTTGAATTTAATAAAAAGGATGCTAATAACAACAAATGTAAAATAATAGAGATAAATGCAAATTCTGTTATACATGGGTTCAAAAAATTCAACATCACCTTAATACAAAATAAGGAGATATGGTTAGATGGCAATTTGTCTGAAAAAAAATGTTGCTTTTAGTGGAGTGCAAGCTCAACATGAGTCAACATTGTGTTAAAGCACCATAAAAGTTAATTTAATCTTGAGTTACATTAAGAAAGGCATAGTATTCAGGACTAAAGATTGCTTCCCTGATTAGACTGCTGCTGAAGTATTGTGTTCTGATGAGAAAGCACAATGAGAAGTTGGAGAAAGTCTCAAGGAGAGCACTCAAAGTGGTGAAGTGTTTTGAGATTATGCCATTTGAATATCAATTAAAAGAACTGGGGATATTTAGCCTGAATAAGAGAAAATTGGCAGGAATTGAGAGATAGGCATAACAGCTGTGTTCAAGTATATTCAATATCTTTTACAACAAAATCTTTTCTTTCCACTCATGTCACACCTTATTTCACACCCTTATCACCTCTTACCTAGATTATTGCAACAAACTCCTACTTGGTCCCCCTCTCTCATCACTTTAGTCTATCACACACACTATTAGAAAAGGAAGAAGGAAAATAAGCAGCTGAAATGTACCTATTATGTGTCAGGCATTGTGCTTTTTACAAATACTCTCCTATTTGATCACAACTCTGTGATATATGTGCTATTATTATTCTTATTTTATAGTAGGAAAAGTTGTGGCAGATAAAGGTGAAATGACTAGTTCAAGGTCACACAAAGTGCAAAATAATCTGAGACTAGATTTGAAGTCAAGTTTTCCTGATTCCAGTTTTAGTGCTCTAACCACCATGATGTCTAATTGCCAAAGTAATTTTGTTTAAATACAGATCTTACTATGTGAATGATTTATTCAACTAATTCCAGTGGTTTTTCAGTACCTCTAGGATTAAATAAAAACTCTCTTTAGTTTTTAAGCCTTTTACAACTGGCCCAATCTATCCTTTTTTTTTTTTTTTATGCTTGAAATTTTTTTTATTTTGAAGGATAGGTTGTATAGTTTAATGAGTCCAGGGATTAGAAAATTGGGATATATGAAAAATGACTCTAGTTACAGAGGATGGAATTTTTTACCTGATGGGTGACATTTAATGACTTTTAAGGTCTTTTAGAACTCTTTCTGATTCAGTTATATTGGCAGTTTTCATGCTCATTAATTTAATTGTGTGGAAACTTATATGGATTCATTATAAGAAGAAGAACAAGCAACCCAGATTCAAAGATAAAAAGCAGGATCTAGGAATATGTTGTAGAACATGTCTACAAGAAAATAGATCCAAGAGGGAAAAGGGCTTGGTGGAACTAGGCTATGAGTGACATTTGGATCTGGCAACAGGAAAGAGTGAGTGTTCACAATTATCTCTCTGATCCTTGCTATGTAGCTTAAGGGTTCTTAACCACATTCCTGTAGTCTAAGGATCTTTCTGAATATTCTCACTATCTTTGATCTGGAGTTATATGCCTGATAAACCCACTGTACACTTTGACCTTTTGGTCTCTTAAATCCCTTTATTTTCTTGGGTCTTTCACTCACTTGGCCATTTTAACCTGTCAAATTCTCTCACTTTCTAAGTCCTTAAATTCCATAATTCTTTCAGTTGCTCAGTTCTGGTCTTGGGGTCCCAAGTATGTCTTGGTGGGGCTTCAGGCCTCCCAGGGTAGGGTTTGTACACTAGTTTCATTCTGTGAGAATCTAAGTCTCAAAGTGTCATTTCCAGTCTACTATAGAAAAGAAATTTGACAGCTGGCTTATTTCCTCATTATACCTTGTCTTTTCTTTTGCCTTCCACTAACCTCAACACCCACATAAGATGAAGAACTTAGAATAGGCCCTGGCACATAATAAGTACTTCATAAATGCTTGCCTTCCTCCCTTCCTCCCTCCTTCCCTTCTTCCCTTCCTTTGTTCCTTCCTTCCTTCCTTCCTTCCTTCCTTCCTTCCTTCCTTCATTCCTTCTTTGCTTCTTTCCTGTTATAGGAAATTCTAGATAAGGGTCTCAGAGGCTCTGGTAGCATTCATGGTACTGTGGAGTCTTAGAGTTTGAAGTTTGAAGTCTCTTTAGAGATCATGTAGCTTAATACCTCTTAATCCTTTATTGGACCCCTATAGCTATCACACACATTTTTACAAGGGAGAACTTGAGGCCCAAAGAGGGAGCTCACCTATGGGAGCTCTCTCACTCAGACAAGGGCATCACTAGACATTTTGAGTTCCAAAACAGGTTTGCTTTCTCCTTACTACACAGAGACCTGACTTGGATCCTGGAAAAGCCATACAAAGTGGGCCAAATTTCTCTGTGCTTCATCCTACTATGAGCTCAGTGTGTGTGTGTGTGAGTGTGTGTGTGTGTGTGTGTGTGTGTGTGTGTGTGTATGTGAGAAAAATTTACATACAAAAGAGGCCAGAGTGATAACTTTGGAAACACAGGTGCCTATTGTATAGGGAGAAAAACCAGAGGCAGGCAGTAGAAAACTATACAAGGAAAGCTAGGAAAGGAGCCCTGAACCTGGGCCCTGACAGGCAGGATGTGGTTCACATTGTCAGCAGTCTAGATGCAACATGGGTGAAGGAGGAAGCTCAAGACCCTTCTTAAAGGAGAAGTGAAACAGGATGTGTTAGTGGAAAGTGGAACAGTTCCTGTCTGCAAATCAGTGTTGACTCCAGTTTTAAGAAATGGTCTCTGGGATATTGGATTCTTTTTCTAATATAAGAGATGATTTTCTGGGCTGCATCAGAGGAAGTAGTTTTCATACTGCAAATTCCCTACACCTATGAAACAAACAACAACAAAAAGTTTTCTGAGGGGCAGCTGTGAATTAGTGACTAGGACATAAAGGGTCTGCCTTGGATTTAGAAAGATTATGGTTGAAGTCCTTTCTGCGAGCCATAAAGATATTGGACCTTTTCATACCCAAGTAAACTCACTGAGATTGAGTGGCTGACCTGCATAGACAGAATTTTCACCCTGTTTGACGTGCGGGCCAATATCCCTTCTCCCCACCCTAGAGTTTTCTGTAACACAGCGCAAAAGGACAATAATCATATTCCCCTGAATCTAAGGAAAGTGAATAGCATGGAATCCAAAAATATGGTCCCCCAGGGTAGCAGTCAGTGACAAAGAGACTTCCCCTATGTTCAGCTGCTTTTGGAGCATCCAAGTCCAAATCATCGAGCATATACTGAATGACAATTACATAAAAGGCCTACATAAAAGGCCTTATTCTCGGCATCAGGGGAGATAGGAATGAAGTTACTTCCCTGTTCCTGCCTTGGAGGACTTTCCAGTTTTATTGAGAAAGCAAGTTTGGGACACAGTGGCTATAGTGTTGGACAACAATGAAGAAGGAAGACCTGAATTTGAATCTTGACTCAGATACTAGTTGCCCAGGTACCCTGGGCAAGCTATTTAACTTCTCTCTGCCTCAGATACCTTATTTATAAAATGACCATAAATAATAGTACTGACTTCATAGGGTTTTTTCAAGAATCAAATGGGACAATGTATATAAAGTGTTTTGAAAACTTTACATGCTTTTCGAATTCTCAGTATTCTTTTGATTATTGTTATTAGCTGAGCCACTGTTGTGAAATGAGGCTAGAATGGTGGCAGTGTGGGGAAGGGGTAATGTGTAGAGTGTAGGGTGTAGTAGAGACATCTAATTGTGAATATCTTTGTGGTTAATGATTTTGTATTTTATCTTATGATCCAATGAGAAGTCCATGGATGTTGCTGAGGAAGTCTAATCTGATTAGAGCTTTTTTTTTTTTTTTTTTTTTTTTTTTTTTTAAGAACATTAATGTAGCAGACTGGAGAGCAGGGAGGAATAAGGATCCCATCCATTCAGAAGCCTTCACAACCATGATCTGAATGGGTCAGATCCATACTTACTTGTTGAGTCATTTGGAAACCTTGAATGCTGGTATCTAATTCACAATGGAGAGAGTAAACACAGCACTGAGAGAAATATTTCTTTCCTTAGCTTCCATGGAAGGGCAGAAGTTGAAACAAATGGCAGGGAATGGAGAGAAGAAAGAAATGGTAAGGGATGATAGAGAAGAGAACATCTGGGGCTCTGAAAGACCTGGTAAAGTCCTACCAGCTAGATCAAAGCAATCAATTACCAAACATTCATTAAAGTCTACTATGAACTGCGATAATATAAAAAAAAAAACACCCAACAATCAGAAAATACTAATAAAACTTATTTTTTAAAAAGTTTATTGAATGTGAGGCACTGGGGTTAAAAAAAAGCAACCAACCAACAAACAAAATAGGAAACAATCCCTACTATTGGGGAGCTTACATTCTAAAAAGGAAGACTCAGAAACAATCTGAGGAAAGGCTAAAAAAGATTGTCTTGCTTGGCAAGCAGCAAAATTTGAGTGATCCTACGTTTGGTGTCTCCTTTGCCCACTGTGAGTGGTGCATTTAACACCTCTGGGCCATTCTACCAAGTTGATACAGACAACTGAATCCTACTTCCTATAATATACCCAGCAAATGACCACTCTTATTCTTATTGGAAACCTTCCAGGAGGCAGAATCCACTGTCTCCTGAGGGAGCTCATTTCACTTCGGGTCAGCCCTAATTGTGAGGAAAATTTTCTTGACATCAAACCTAATCTTATCTCTGGGCAATTTCTAGTTATTTCTCCAGTTTTTTTTTTTTTTTTTTTTGCCTCTAAAAATGCTGATGAATTAGTTCCTGTGAATTAAGGCAACTATGAATTAGTCTCTTTAGAGGCAAATCCCATTTTCTCTTTTCCTTGGAATTGTTTCCTGTTATATCTTTAAACTATTCCCAGATTTCTTCTCTTGTATTACAAACAGTGAGAGGGAGTAGTACTGTCCTTTACAGTTTCCATCATTTTCATCCCAGCAAGCTACTCCATCCCCTTTGATTGAACATTTGATGTGGAAGGGACTTTTGAAAGATAAACTGCTTATTAAGGCAAGCCAGGAACTTATTAGCTGCTTTGCTCTAGGATAGAGATGAAGAGGAGGATAAAACCCTGAAGTGGTAGGGGGAGGGGAGAAGAAGAGAGGATGATAAGAGAAGAGAAGGAAAAGGAAATAGGAAGGGAAAGAATTAGGAGAGATCATGAGTTGAAGTAAAGTAGAAGACATGATAAGAACATTGCAGCAAGACTTAGGAGAGTAACAGAGAATGGTTTGGGGTAAACTGAAGAATCAAGGAACATAGTGTTTCTGTAACTCCATTTTTCAGCCTTCAGATTGATGAGGTGAAGTCTAGTTTTCAGGGCTCCCAGTATGGGAACAAAAAATATGATGAAGTTTAGGTGTTGGAGTTCCCTTTTATAGGGAACCAAATGATAAGGTCTAGATTTGGGGAACCAAAATGAGATTAGGATTTCTGGTGGTCGGAGTTAAATGATAAGGTCTAGTGGCTGGTTCAGAATCCAGGGAAGCAAATACCCTTGGCATTTAGCACAAGAGTAGGGAGTTTTGGGGAACTCCCTTCTGCTGGCACAGGGATTGTCTGTAAAGGAATTTACAAATCCCAAAACCTAGATTGATAAAAGAGGTTTATATTGTGATTGGGAAGTAAAGTTAGAAATCCTGACAGAGAGGCATAAAGTCTGGTTAGGGAAACAGGTGAGGATAAAGAGAGGGTAGCACTGGAAAAGAATATTATTTCAGTGGGCAGAAGCCTCCTTGGCATAGCATGGCATGTTTAGAACCTCTGCAAAGAGAGGATTTTATATTGGCTCTTTTATAATAGGAGCTTTGGCTACAAGCTGAAGGGGACTAGTGGGTAGAGTCCTAAGTTGGCTCTATCTACAAAATGGGTTTCAGCTTGAGCTGGAATTTGAGTAGAATTGAATGAGTTTCTTTAATTGAACAGGGTTGGAATTCTTTTAGCTCAGGACTGAACCAACCCCACCTAGATAACAGAATGAAGTTGTTTATCTTGTTTCCCTCAGGCGAGGTCCCTCACTGAGGCAGAGTTGAAGAAGATTTTTGAGTTTTGGGATCCCTTCTTCAAGATGTAGATAAAAACAAACTTTGATATTTATAATTAATGTGGGCTATCAAGGATTAAAGAAGTAATAAGGACACTGAAGAGAAAAGAGCTTGAGGGGAAATCTCTATTACACTTAAGAGAGGACTTAAGGAAGAAGACAAAGAAAAAGTATTAAAACATAGAGGAGGACAGGGGAAGAAAAAGAGCAAAAGCAGATGGAGCAAAAGGAGTTTGAAGGGAAGGAAGATTAAATAGGAAGGTTAAGACTGTGTCAGGGACAAAAGTATGGAAAAGCAAATGAATATGACTGGGGGGGGGCAGATAGGCAGAGTTGGTTTCTGTAAGGGACACAAGAGATCAATGACTATACAGGGATATAGAGTCAATGACTGTGACAAAGATAAGGATATGTTTGATGGAGGAGGTCTGTGGGGAACTCACCTTTGTGAGTATAGAGTCATTACTTACCTTGTGATAATTCCAAAGGCAACCTCTGCACTGGAAGAAGAGATCTGGGGCCAGGTTAGAGGTAACTTCTCTAAATACAGAGAGGTCCAGAAGTTCCAGGGCACGATTTGTATGGATGGTTGGGGCTTCTGCTACATGGTGAAGATTTCTGTTTTGCCTGTTCTGTCTTTCAGTTCTTCTGACACCTTGGGGGTAGAGTAAGGGAAAGTGCTTTTCTGTAGGGATATCTCCTTGTTAGAGGAAGAGAGAGAAAGGTTCTGCTGCCTTAACTCTCTTTTGTGACTGAATCTACAAGGCGCATCATGATGGATATCTCTGACCCAGAAATAGAAAAAAAAAGTGAAACAAGAAGGGGGAGGATCCTTTCTGAGTGCTTGCTCTGAACTTTGGGTTGCAGTCCATCCCCACTCACTCCAGCCTACTTTACTTCCCTTTCTCTTTCCCCCTTCCAGTCTTTATTTCTCTGGCCCCTCAAAACTCCAGTGATTCTGGACAGGAAGAGACTGTCTAAAGAGCCACTCCCTTAGTAGTTTCTATAGGCCAGCAGGATTGGGCAAAGTGAGGCAACCTTACTTTCTAGCTATGGAATTGCATAGCTGCTTTTCCCCCTAGTGGATCTGACTCCATTCTGGGGATCATAAAGCTTTCTTAATATTAGGCATTGATCTAAATTATAAGGGGAAAAAAAGAATTTTATTTTAAAGAATATTGCACGAGACTGTGAAGGGTTTCAAAGATTGTGCTGTTAAGATGACTGATATCAAAGTGGGTGAGATAACTCAAGCAATTTTGATGTTATAACTGCAACATGAATTCCTCCAAGAGAAACTGAAGGCATCTATTCTCGAGTTCTACAACTTCCTCACTTCTTCCATCTTCTAAGATTTCCTTACAAAAACAATCTATTCATTTCTTCATACAGGTTCCTATAGTTTTTCTCCAAAACACCTAGGCCTGGGAATTTTTGTGCTTATAAAGATGGGCCATGTGATTCTTGAGCTTCCTGTTAGATTGGACACTTTTACAGAGATGGAATCAAGTCTGATCTATTTTTCACTCTTTTTCCTCTCCCCTCAGAACCCTGTAGAGGTCCCTTCCTAGGGAAGAGTATAGGATATTCCCCACGATGACTTGCTGGTGAATTAGTCTATCCATGTGATTGAATGAGCCACCCAATATATTCCTGTGCTCTGATCATTCCTCACACCAAGAGAAAGTCTGGTGTCCCCAGTTTGATGAACCTGAGACAAGATTTCTTTTGATGACTTATTCTTAGGAGTGGATAGCCCCTGAAAAAGAAAGGATCCAACCCCCCAAAAGGTCTTGAGAACCTTACTTGATTAGTAGACAGAAAATGAGTGTCTCTAGAAGAACTAACTAACTCAGCCCACTCTGCTCTTTTTCCAGACTTCTTTATTTTTGTTGTTTTCAGATACCCAGGGTCACAATCTCTGCCAACCTTTTTTCTTCTTTTCTATTCTCTTTCTTTCTCTTCCCCCATCTTTTTCTCTGTTTCTCTCTGTGTGTTTCTTTCCCCGTATCAGTGCTTCTCTCTTTCTGTATCTGTCTGTATCTCTATATATTTTTGGCTCACTTTGTGTCTGTGTGTCTTCCTCTCTGTCTCTGTTTCTTTGTGTGCCTGTGTCTCTCTCCTATCAGTAACAAATATATTGCTTCTGCCTCTACAACATTTTCCCTTTCCTTCCACTTATATAAACAGCATTGTTTTTCAGGTCCTCATTTTCTTTCAGCTGGGCTGTTGTGATCTCCCTGTTTCTCTTGATTCTGTTTCAAAGTATCCTTTACATAAATTTCCTAAAGTATATCCCTGATTGTGATAACGTTTTTCTCAATAACCTTTAGTACTTTCCCATTGCATGTAGCACAAAATAGAAATGTCAGTCTTTGGTTTAATATTTAAAATCCTCCACAATTTGGTACCCACCTCATTATCCAATCTTATTTCACATTACTCCCTATTATAGTAATTAACAGCTTGTATGCGGGATTTATTGCCTAAGTCAGTGACAGAAAGAGAGAGAGAAAGAGAAAGAGAGAGAGAGAGAGAGAGAGAGGAGGGGGGAGGGAGAGAAACACACACACAAACACAGAGAAAAAGAGATACACATATAGAGAGAGTCAGAGAGCTGAAAAGAATCTTGGGAATAATTTAGCTTAAACTCTTTGCTTTACAGATGGGAAACTGAGGTCTGAAGAGATTATATAATTTATTGAAAGTCACATGGGTGGTAAGTGTCAGAGCCAGGATCCACACTGGTTTGTATTTAGGCAACCAAGAAATGACATAAACTTACTAAGCCTTTAGAACCAACCAACTTATGAGAAATTTCTCAATATCTTTTAAGACAAAAATGTACCTAATTGTGGGAGGCTTAGGGTTTTGCTCCTATAAGAGCAGGATTTGTCAAGTGTAGAAACTCCCTCTTCCAGTACAGTATAGATCAGTCTGATTACTTGGGGCATTAAGATTTTAAATAATTTGATGATGGTTACACTAGTATGTGTCAGACTACACCATGGCCTTTTAGTTCTTTTATTACTGCACATGAAATCTACACCATATGGCCTCTTAGTTCTTTTATTACTGCACATGAAGTCTCACAAAGAGAGGATCAAGAATTAGAATGAAATACATGGAGGAGCTTGGGAGAGCAGGTACAATTAGAAAAGGACTATGAGAGCCATCACTGTGAATCTGGGTGTGCTGGTTGGTCACGTCTCCATGGAGAAGTGTCAATAGATGGAAAGAGTCAGTAATGGTTCTTTGGAGAGGTACAACTAGCTTTGATGAGTTCTTTTTTTCTTTGGGTGAGTGGGTTCCAGTGACTTTTACACATAGCAGCTTTCTGAGACAGTAGCAGGACATAATGAGTTTTATAGTAATGTTCTCTGCAAGATGAGTTGGGATAGTTTCCCATCTCTAATTTCATAGGCAGAAAGAAAGGTAGTAGATATTGGCTATTGTTGGGGGACCAACCAAAACAAATATGAAACAATATAGGTCATCAGTTTTCAAAAGAAAAAAGGTCATAAACAATGTACAGAGTATAGACAGCTTGCTGGCTGTCTCTTAAGGACCTAGATCTGAGGAATTTTCCTCTCTTTGTAACTACTCTACATTCCAGACAAACTGGACTATTAATTTAAACAAGTGTTCTTGGCATTTTGAATATTTTTTTGGAATATTTTATCCCTTCCTATTACATTTAAAAACATTTTTAATCCTTTAAAAATTTGTTTCAAATTCTCTCCTTCCTCTTCCTGAAAAGGTAGACAATTTGATGTAGATTATATTTGTGCAATAATATAAACATATTTCCATATTAGTTATGTTTGAAAGACCTCCCCCCATTAGGTTAAGATTTATGATTTGCTCCTATAGAATGACTCACTCTCACAACAAGACTAAGATAAGAAGTTATATGAAAATGTGTAATAACAATGAATAATAAAAAAGGAAAACAAGAATTGACAGTGCAATTCTTACAACAAAAATAATGCATGCTATGATTAATATAACTAGTATAATACAAAGAGATACATAGATTAGAGGAGAAAAGAAAAGAAGAAAGAATACATCACCAATTCGGGGAAGCACCAACTTTGCAGACCTCTGGCTGGGGAATCCTGGATTACAGCCTTGCAAGTTAGGACCAGGAGGGTCTAAGGAAGAGCATCTTCTCCATGGGTGAGATTCCAATTTGGATATTAATTTATCACGACATAAATAGCCCAGGGAACAAATGGGGCTAAATACCAGTAATCCTGACTTCACTTTTTTGAGCTAATCCAGATGAGTGGCCAGTCCTGTCAAAGTCTGTCAAGAATGAAGTTTTACTCCTGGAGTGGCTAGTTCCAATATATAGATAATGTGTCCTTGGTGGATTTGGCCAGAATCCACCCAGGATATTATTGTTTAAGCTGTATTTGTTCAGAAAACTGTTCGGTCCTGCACACATATATTGTATTTAGGATATCCTGTAACCCATTCAACATGTAAAGGACTGCTTGCCATCTGGGGAAAGGGGTGGAGGGAGGGAGGGGAAAAATCAGAACAGAAGTGAATGCAAGGGATAATGCTGTAAAAAATTACCCTGGCATTCATTCTATCAATAAAAAGTTATTAAAAAAAAAAGCTGTATTTGTTCCCAGTTATTTAGCAGCTGCAAAACAGGGGTGAATAATAGTTCACTGCACTGTAATTACCCCATGGGCACAGAGGGAAACTGAGAGTAGAGGCTTATAGAATCTTATGGTATACCTATATCTTTCATTCAGCCTTAAGATTATGTGGATCATGGGCCATTTCTGGTTATAGTGTTCCCATTTATGGTATAAAGTGAGTGTAAATTCTTTTAATTCTGATATATATGTATATATTGCATATTGATAATAGTAATAACAATATAGCATATAGCAATAGGGGATCAGCTAAAAGAGAGAAATATCATTGAGCAGTAGTGGATTTAAAAAAGAAATCATACCAGTGATGATTAGTATCAGAAGTAACTGAATGTGAAGCACCAACTAATCTGCCAACCACTACGTGTGTTTGTATATCTAGATACCAATATCTAGGACCTTATCTTGCTAGATAATCCTCAGTCTCTTCCTAAGGCAATTCAAATGGAAGTGATTCAGTTTTTTGGCATGAAGCTAGTAGACTGTCACATAGGCATATAACAATGATGTCAGCACACTGGCTCTGTAGATCGTCAGTGTGCTAGGCAGTCTAATACCTTTCTTCACCCACACTTTCCTTCAGAGCCTTCCAAATACTGATCTGGAACTGGGAAATGGGTGTGTCAGTCTCATCATCTATGTAGACATCCCTGGCAGGTATGCTGCCAAATAAGTGAAGTTATTCACAGAATTTAAAATTTCTCTAGCGAATCTGCTTCAGTCACCTTCATGGCTGCTATAACAAATTCTTCTCATCTGTCAATTATGCTGGAGAGTTGTCTTTACATGTTTTGGCTAGACACTCCCCACCTCAATTTGATGATGGGTTTGAAATTCCCCAGTTGCCCTCAACTTGGTTTAGTCTATCTGCCAAAATGATTTACCAGTTTGTGGCCACTGCATATATTGGAGCTTCTTGTAGCCACAGGTGAGAGTTAGCTGGATCAGGTGAACTCCAAAGATGAAAAGCTGCCCCAAGAAGAGTTCAGAAGCTTTCACATTAAAAGTATTAGTGTTCCACGAACACCCTTATCTCCATCATTGCTCACAGATAGCTTTGTTTTATATATCTTCCTCCCCACCAAGTCATGGGGAAAAGTTTATTGTAATTGTAATGCCAACTGAAGTTCCAAAAAGACTTAATCTGTTTTATATATCAAGGGCATAAAGGAGTACTTATGATCAGTCAGAAGGGAGCTAGGGTTCTGGTAATAGTTTCAGGATAAAGAGAAGTGTTTATGGTTTCTCACAAGGGCAGCTAGATGGCTCAGTGGATAGCATACTAGTCCTGAAGTTAGGAGGACCTGAGTTCAGATCTTGACTCAGACACTTAATACTTCCTAGCTGTGTGATCCTGGGCAAGTCACTTAACCCCAATTGCCTCAGCAAAAAAAAAAAAAAAAAAGATAATTAACAGCTAGGTAAAAGAGTACAAAAAATACTAAATAGCTCCTTAAAAGCAGAATTGGTCAAATAGAAAAAAAGAGATATAAAACTTCACTGAAGAAAGTAAAAACTTAAAAGTTACACTTGCTTAAATGGAAGTTAATGACTCCATGAGACAGCCTTGTAATACTCACATTGACCATTAGCAAATGTTTGCTTCTGTTTATATTGTATCATTCGACCTGAAAGAGCTCTGAAGGCTGATAGTTGCATGTATAGAGAGTCTGTTGCCCTACTCTCCATGTTCTTCCAAGTCATAGTAATTCTTTGTAATTGTAATCTTTTCTTGGAATTTTCTCAACTTTTTTTATTCTCTTCTTGCTGGGGCTTTTTCATGAACTCCATAATCTATCTCTACACTTTTACTTTTCTCTTTGAACTCTTCCAACATACTACCTTGTGATGACCATGTATTTTAAAATCAGCCAGAGTCAGGAATTCAGGTTAAGGGAAAATCTTCAATCCTTATTCTTTGTGGAGGTCAAAGCTGCGACAGGACCCAGCCAGCAATTTCTTTCTGCCTCTCTCTCCGCCCCTCTGCCTCCACCCACCAAAATCATCATTTCCTATACAACACATCAGGACTTGCACAAAGAGTGGGCAGGGGTTATTCTTTCTCCAAGCATATATATTAATAGAGTATGGTCCAATTACTATTTAGCCTCACGTGCTTGGGACCTCAGTGCATCAACTCAAGCTTCAGCCCATTACATCTCCTGCTTTCTTTTGTTTTAGAACACAGGTGGTCATGCCATCCCTGACTCCTCAGGGAGGTCAGAGCTCCCAAGGGGAGGTGATCACACCCTCTCTGACTTCTCAGGAAAGGAGGTGAAAGCACCAAAAAGGAGGTGATTATGATCCCCCTGACTTTGCAGGAAGGGAGGTGAAAGCACTAAAAAGGAGATGATCATGCCCTCCCTGACATCTCAGGAAGGGAGATGAAAAGCACCAAAGGGAAGTGGGGGTTGCTAGTGGGTTTCTGGGCTGAAGGGTCTAATTATGCATAAACCCATCAGCATGGGAGATATTACACAAGCACATAGCAATAACGCAGAGGCTATTAGTGATGACCCTCCCCTCAGTCAGTGCAGGCTCGATGTGGTATAACAAACATGAATTGTACACGCAAGTAGCGGTATAACAAACAATATAAATCAATATGGTGTTGTAAAAGATTGCCATAAGTCCTAGAAGGAGGGTATGCAAACAGCAGTCACACAAAAGCCTTTTTCAGCAGCCAAGAGATAGTCCAAAACCAATCTATTGTCCATTGCTTCACATGTCAGGGAATCCAACGATCCCCCAAGTTTTTGAAGTCCTGCAAAAGTCTTTTTATGTGTTAGAGAATCCAATGATTCCAGCAGATTTTGAAGTTCTGTAACAATCTTATCATTTCTCAGAAAATCCAATGATTCCTAAGGGCTTTCAAGTCTTATATCTCAGAGAATCCAATGATTCCTGAGGGTTTTCAAGTCCTACAACAATCTTATATCTCAGAGAATCCAATGATTCCTGAGGGTTTCCAGTGCTACAATTTTCGATGTCCATAAATCAAACGCCATAACTGCCATGCTCTTTCAATGGTGAGCACAATCATCAACAGAACTACCGATATTTCTTGGGTCTTCTCCATCTCTCTATGATGGACAAGGTGAATACGGCTCGTTGGCACCCATCTGAGTCCTTCTCCACCTGATACAAGCAAACCCTCTCCCCCAAGCAGTTAGCCTATCTGGTCCCTTCCATTCACCACTTTCTGGGTCTCTCCATATCACCTGGCAATTATCTAAAGATAATGGAGCTGCTCCATGGGGAAAAGTTTATTGTAATTGTAATGCCCTTCCAGTGGGTTATAAAACCTGTCTGCCGGAGCCAGTGCATCTTTGTCAAAAATCAAGAAGTTAATAGTATAAAGGGTTAGATTTAGAAGTTCTCTAGGGTTACCTGTGGCTCCCCCTTTCTTTTGTTTTTGGAGGAGCGTCTTAATGTCTCTGTTTCTCCTCTCTACTATTGCCTATCCTTGAGGATTAAAAGGTATGTCAGTGGTGTATAAAATCTTATACTATGCACAAAGGTGTGCAAAATGTTTGGAAGTATATGAAGGACCATTGTCTGTTTTTATTGCTTGTGGCACACCCATAATGGCAAATGCTTGTGTGAGGAATTTAGGGACCACCTGGGCTGTCTCTTTTGCTGCTGGTATTACAAAAGTGAATCTTGAAAAGGTGTCTACCACAACGTGGATAAAAGACAGACAATCAAAAGATTTATAATGAGTCACATCCATTTGCCAGATTTCACTGGGTCTCAAACCACGAGGGTTCTTCCCTGGACACAATGTAGGAGCGTGGAAAGGAAGGCAAGCTGTACAGGTTTTTACTATGCTCCTAGCTTCCTCTCTTGTTATTCCAAATTGTAAACATAAAGCTCGAGCAGCCTGATGATATTTAGAATGAGATGCCTGGGCTTCTTGGAATAAAGGAGTATTGATCAACATAGTTAGAAGGCTATCTGTCTTTGAATTACCATCAAAAATGGGACCTGGAAGTCCACTATGAGAGTGGACATGCAAGATATAAATCTTACCTGGATGTATTCTCACTTGCTCTTGAAGTTCCTTAAAGAGCTAATATATATTAGAGGCTGCAAATTTTATTTGGGCTGTGGCAATTCTTTGTACCACACCTACTGAATAGGCCAAATCAGATATTATATTTATGTCTCCTGGATAATAAGTAAGAGCTAGAATGATCGCATACAGTTCATTCTGCTGAGTGGACTGAAAAGGAGTTCTGACGACTCTCTTTATAGTTAAGTCATGAGAGTATACAGCACAAATATTATGTTTGGATGCATCTGTAAAGATAGTTGGTCCTTTAAGAGGAACTTTAGAAACTTTTTCTTCAAGAATCCATTGCCAATTACGTAAAAGTCTGGTTATCTTTAATGGAGGCCCATGTGTAAAATTTGGAGCCATGGCTAATAAAATTTGCTACTCTGGGATGGTTTCACAGCACATATTAATTTGTATATTGGTATAAAAGGTGTATATTTTGTCAGGTCTTGTCCCAGATAATTGTACTGCTCGCTTAATGGCCTTTAATAAAATTCTAGCCACAAACACTGGGTAAGGAGTAAGGCTTTGTTCTGATTATGCTGGCAGGTTCACCCACTCTATCACACTGTCTCCTTGATGAAGGACTGCTGTGGGTGCGTCTTGTGTGTCAAAAACTGATATTTCCAAGGGTTTTTGAGTGACTATTTCAACCACATTGGATAAAGCCAGTTCAACTTTTCTCAATGCCTCTTGAGCTTCTTTTGTAAGCTGGCATGGTGAATTTAAAGCACTGTCTCCCCTTAAAATGTCATATAATGGTTGTAATTGATAGGTAGTCAAGCCTAACACTGGTCACATCCATTGGATATCTCCTATCAATTTCTGAAAATCATTTAAGGTGTTTAGCTTCTCTGTTCTTAAGGACAGTTTTTATACTGTACGCACCTTAAGGTATACTTCATATCCTAAATATTGAAAAGGGGCATGTCTATGAATTTTTTCTGTAGCTATGTACAATTTGTAATTCCTTAGTGTTTCTATGGTCTTTTGTAGACATGCTTCTAACATTTGTTCCTCAGGTGCATATCCCAATATATTATCCATATAATGTAATAGCATAATTTTTGGAAATGCTTTTCTTACTGAAGCAAGAGCAGCAGCAACATACATTTGACACATAGTGGGGCTATTTTTCATTCCCTGTGGCAAAACTGTCCATTTATATCTTTTATAAGGCTCAGCTAAATTAACACTGGGCACTAAAAAGGCAAATCTTTTCACATCCTCCTTATCCAGAGGGATAGAATAGAAACAGTCCTCAATATCTATAACCCAAAGAGGCCATTCTCTAGGCAATTGAGTAGGAGATAGAAGTCCAGGATGAAGAGTTCCCATAGTTTCCATCTGTTCATTCACCTTTCTTAAATCAGCCTCCATTTTGCAGATTTCTTTTTTACAACAAACACTGGGGAATTCCATGGACTTAGAGAAGGTTGTAAATGCCCTTGGTCAAGCTGCTCCTGTACTATATCTAATAAGGCCTGAATTTTATCGCTACCTAAGGGCCACTGTTCTAACCACACTGATACACCAGTGTGGTTAGAACAGTGGCCCTTAGGTAGCGATAAAATTTTCCATTGGATAGGAACAGGTGAAAGTGTTGGCAGGCCTGCAACAGCAGCCCTGCTTAAAAAACCGAAGTACTCATTTTTAACTCTAATTTCTGTAAAACGTCTCCTCCCCACAGATTGATGGGGATTTTTTCAACTATAAAAGGAGTAAAAACTCCTGTTTTGCCTTCAAAAGTCCATCTCATAAGGGCAGCACTAACTTCAGCTGTTATTGATCCTCCTACGCCAGACATGTAGGTGTCTGCTTTAATCTTTGGCCAGTGACTGGGCCAATTGGCACTTCTAATGATTGTACAATCTGCACCTGTGTCTACCAATCCTTCTAATGGTAGGCCATTTATATAGATCGTGAGCATAGGTCTGTCAGCTGTTACAGCTGCTGTCCAGTATATTCCTGGATTTTGTGGTCTGGAGTCAGAATCTGAGTGACTATCACCAGGTTGCTTATTTGGATTCTGTATAAGTAAACCTGATGTTACTACTTCTCCTGGGTGATAAGTCACACATTGTCTACCTGTATCAGTGACTGGGATATTATCTACACATTCCCCAGTTTCCCACATCAGTGTATGGATGGACACTGTTTTGTATATACAAAAAGGAGGTGAAATGGTCAAGCCTACTGTGCCTGGAGGTAAGGGATCCATAGGCTGGAGAGGAACAGATTTCACCTCTCCAGGGGTACATACAGCTGCATACAACTCTATTCTTCCCAATTGTAATCTCTTTCTCCCATCAGGTTGCTTCCTGGCTTATTGATTGTATAATCCCTTTCTCCCATCATATGGCTTCCTGACTGATTGGTCATGTCTGGGTACTGGACTTGTAGGCACTCTCTGGGTGCACCATTGGCTACATCATGCCCCAAGTGTTTTTTTGCCATTGGGTCCTGTGGCTGGGCCCCTCATCCTGTTTCCCTGAATCTGTCTACATTCTGAGGCCCAATGGAAGCCTCTGTTGCATTTTGGACATGGGATATTGGGTCTTGTTTTCCCATCCTGTTTTCTCATTCTCTCTCTATGCTAACATTGAGCTTTCAGATGCCCTACTTTACCACAGGGAAAGCATTGACAAGTCTCTCTGGAAGTCCCTTGCTAGAAGGGACCCTGTCTTCCCATGTTGGGATCTTGGGACGTCTGCATCATAGCCTGGGTATAAAAGGCATTTGTGCCCACTGTGTCTTATGAGGTCCTCTAAAGGAGCATCCTTGCGCAGTCCTAGTATAATTCTTTACAAACCTCATTAGCATTTTCCTTAGCAAGTTGCCTTATCAAAATGTCTGTTACTACATTTTCCCCATTAGTTCTTGTGATAGCTGTCTGCAAACATCCCACAAAGTCAGCAAAGGGTTCATTTGGTCCTTGTGTTATTTTTGTGAAGGCCTCACCCTTTTTGTCTTTATTGTGGAGAGAAGCCCATGCTTTGATAGCATTAGCAGCAATTTGCTCATATGCTTTTATGGAATAATTAATCTGTACTGTGACGTCTGCATAGGAACCTACACCTGTTAATAGGTCACAGGTGATTGTAGCATGAACTGCACTTTGACTGTTTTGTTGGGCTTGTATCCTACAGAGCTCACTATATTCAGAAAGCCAGGTAGTTTTGTCCAGGTTCTAGACATACCCTTGCTATAGATTTCTAGTCATTAGGGGTCAAGATTTCAAAAGCCAAATTCTGTAATAACATCTTAACATAAGCTGATGTAGCCCCATAAAAAGTGCAAGTCTTTTTCAGGTCTTTGAGGATTTCTATATCAAAAGGAGCATATTTTCTTCTTTCTTGACCCAAAGAATTAAACTGTTGAATTACAGGAAAAATGTGATGTTGAAGTTCTGTTACATCTCTCCTTTCCGCTTTGGTCTTAATAAATCTCTTTTGCTATCTAGTTATAAGAGCGGCTGGATGCTGGGGGGGAGGTGCTGGTGCTGTCACTCCCTCCCCCCTCCCCCCCTACTACCCCTCCTCCTTCTATCCCAGAGGGTGGAGTTGATGGAGGAGAGTCAATTACCTGCTCCTTAGGTGGGACTGAAGCTGCCTCAGGTTCACCACACCCTTGAGCCTCACTTGAATCTCCATGCCCTGTGGGGATATGATCATTAATCTGTTCATTGTCTTCCTCCTTTAGCTCAGGCTTCCCCATTTGGCTATTCCTAGAGCTTTTTTTCTTTCTTCTATAAATCATAGGGTTCTTCAAGGCCAACTGTATTATATTGTATAAATAGAATGACTCGATGGAAATTGAATGAGGACTGTTTTCATTGTAATATGCGGAGAGCTGTTGCCCAGTTAATGTTCAGTTATCTTGAGAGATTTGCTCTTCCTCTAAGAACCAAGGGGAGGTGGGTTTTAATGTACCCAGAAGTCTAGCTATCTGTTGCCAAGTTATAAGTAGCCCTTGTCCTTCTATCAGCTTAAGCATGCTTTCTATAGCGTCACTCCTGGGTGGGGGTGGGGGGTTGGGGAGGGGGGGATGGAGAATCTTTAGCTACTATCTGTTGCATTTCAGCCAAAAAAGGTTACTAGTTTAGTTTTTTAAGAAAATAAGATCCCTGTTTGTCTATTACAATGCTCACCTAAGTTCCTGGTCGTCAGAGACTTCTTCAGTGAAAGTAGGGTCCTTGGTTCTCACGCTTGGGCGCCAAACGTGATAACCATGTATTTTAAAATCAGCTAGAGTCAGGAATTCAGGTTAAAGGAAAATCTTCAATCTTTATTTTTTGTGGAGGTCAAAGCTGCAATAGGATCCAGCTAGCAGTCTCTTTCCGCCTCTCTCTCTACCCCTCTGCCTCCACCCACCAAAATCATCATTTCCTATACAACACATCAGGACTTGCACAAAGAGTGGGTGGGGGCTATTCTTTCTCCAAGCATATATATTAATAGAATATGGCCCAATTACTATTTAGCCTCACATGCTTGGGACCTCAGTGCATCAACTCAAGCTTCAGCCCATTACACTACCTCACTCCACATTTTGCTTCAAGGTTCTTACCTTTTCCCCTTTAACCTGAGATTTAATCTCTTCTACTTTACTCTCTGCTGTGCTTTTCTTCAACTCCCTTATCTTCTTTATGTATTTGATTCAATCTATTGAAATCAACAATTAATTTAATCCCTAAGTAGGGTCACAAACAGCCTGTCACTGAAAAATGATTTTATAACCATATTCCCTCATCTTAATCTTCTGGAGTGAGGCTGGGGTCATTTCCTATCAGGATTTTAGGATGCTCTGGATGTTTTTAATTTGAGTCTTCATTCTATTATGTTCTTATTACTGTTAATTGCTAGTGATCAGAGATCCAGTTTTATTTACACAATATCAATTATCTCTTTAAAAAGGGATATTTACTAAAATATTTCAAGAATAAAACTACAAATGTTTTCTTCTACCACCTGAAATCTTCCCTATTCCACCTCAGTCCCTGAGAGAGTGGAATCAAATTTAAAACAGTTTTTATGTAGCGATTTTCTCACCAAATTAACTTCCAAATATGTCACAGCCTATGGATATATCCATATGACAACTGACCTTGGTCACTTAGGTTTTGGGGACTTTACTTTGTACTGTATGGATTTTGGCAAATCTTTGCAAGGGTTCTAAGCATCAAGTACCCTGATAGTGTCTTTTAAAATTCACAGCAATTAAGTCATCTCCAAGACTCTTTCACCTAAAAGAAGGAAAGAAAACATTCTACAGAGATAGAAGTACTAGCACAGTCATAACTTCTCAGTTTCAATGTAACTTTAAATGAAAAGCATTCTCCAATTCCTACCCATCTAAAGGCTCATAGCAGTTCTTTCTTCTTCTGAAACATAAGTTGTAAAAGGGCAAATTTAGACTAGGTGTATAGGAAAAACTTCCTAAAAATTATAGCAATACCAAAGTGAAAGGAGTTGTTGTGGGAGAAAGTAAGTTGCCCTTCCTATTGCTCTTTAAGCAAAGACTGGCTGGGAGCCTTTGTAGGGAGAGTCTTAGAAAAGATTCTGATTCACGTGTTGAACAATTTCTCAGGGCATCCCCTCCCTCCTTTGGTGTCTTTGGCCTCTTTCTTCCTCTGAAATTCACTCTATTCATCTATTTGTTATTTCTTACAATAATGTAACATTTCATTATATTTGTTTTTTATTGATTGGGCATCTACCTTGTTGCCTTCTAGACATTTATTCAAGTCATCAGTTAAAGATGCTGTGGGCTGGAAATACAGATTCCCGAGGCAGCCTATTTGAGACCTTGAAAGCTGACTTTAAATCACTATAAATATTTTTTTGTATTTAGCTTTTAAATGATCACTTAATTGTCATTATTTTGGAGTAGTGATTTATCATTTCACTTGATTAGAGTTCTAAAAACTTCTTGAAGGACAGCCAGGAGAAAAATATAAACAAATTTGATTCTCCTACATATTTTCCTTTAAATGGAGTTTCTAGAATAAATCAGTAAATGAGAAGAAGAGGCCAGAGTGGTGGGGTGAACCTTCAGGATGAGTCGATCAGGGATAGAGTTAATTTCCAGGGGAAAAAGATCACAGAGGCAGAATGAACTTTGGGGGTGGTGGTGGAGATGAGGAAGGTGCTGGGGCATAATAGAGAGCATTTGGAGAGGCAGGAGTGTATCTCAACTACATCTTCCTATCCTTTGACCATTTATCAATCGGAGAATGTATGCCATCAACTCGCATCCTGTATTGTTATAGTCCTCAGCTATTATCTCAGAGGATGTGGCCCAGAAGGAGGAAGGAGGAGAATGAGGAGAGGAGTTTGGCAGATGAGTAAGATGTTGGGAGTTGATGATTTATTCCAATAAGAGAAGAATAACTGGAATGACGAGGTTTGAGGTAGGTAGAAGCAGGGTGTGGATTGGAAGATACCCACTGAGAGAAAGATTTTGTCATTCCTCTTCTGTCTTTCTCATTATAGTTTAGGATTCCAATTAAAAAATTCCAGAAGACAAGGTCTGCCTTATACCCACTCCCAGAGGCAGAAAAATCAGAGGAATCTGGGGGCAGAAATATGTAGAAAGTAAAATTAGAGGGGAAACTAGATAGCTGGGAACAATGGAAGACTTAACACACATAGGCCCAACTTCTTACCTAAGTATTCAGTCAGAAATTTCCTGTCTTTGTCACAGAAAGGGGAATTCAGTCTCATTTCAAGAATGAGAGGAAAGCAATGGAGATAGCTGGAACTGAAGGTGAGGTAAGATTTACAGCCAAATGCAGAGGTGAGGAGGGAGAGGGAGAGAAGAGATGAGAGGGAAAGGAAGAGGGAGAAGGAGAGATTTGAAGGACAGTGGAATGAAGAACAGCAAGCTTGAAAAAAGTAGAAGGGAATGAGGATGATCTAGAAAAGAACCTGGAAAGACCGGAAAAAAGCAGTCACAGGATATAGACAAAGGAAGGACAACATATTGGGTCATGTCTTGCAGATATCAGAGACAGGTTTGGAGCAGGTTTGGAAGGTGTTGATAGGAAGTGTAAAGATCTTGTCTCAGTTCCAAGGGCCTCCCTTTTTTAGTTGCTGAGAACAAAAGTATCTGCCGCTGCCCTGCTTTGGGAAAAGGAGGAGATGCCAACCCAGCTGGCATCCAGGCAGAATCATCTTGTAGAATGTAAAGATAACTCCATACATAGTTTATGAAGCACAGGTACTCAGCATAGCCTTAACTCAGCTCAGCACAGAAAAGGAGGTAAGAATGCCTTTGTAAAGAGTTGATCCTGAATTGTATGATATCTTACTTTAATAGCACCATGATTCTCCCTTTAGGTACCTATGGCATGCTCTCCAGACCCACTAAACTGGAGATCTTTTATGCCCTGAACTACCCCTATTGTGTAGGGACTCACATTTCAGCTCCTTTGGCTGGCATTAAATTGTCTTTCACAATCAAGTCCCTTTAAAGTTTGATATCTTGTTATTCCTCTCCATACTCAGACGTCTCAGAAGCCAGAGATGTAGAGAAATCTAAATCTGCTAATTCTTTCAACATGAAATGGAGAGGGTCACAGTCAGTGGGGAAACTCTGGGTAAGGTATAAGACCCTTCAGCCCAGAGGGAACCTGCTAACAATGTCTGCTTCAGCTCCCCATCTCCCCTAAGGGCTCTCGGCCTTCCTGAGAAGTCAGGGGGAAGTGACATCCTCTGTTGAGATTGAAGCAGAATGATATCAGGTGGAAGAGTGATACCAGGTGGCAAACTATATACAATGCATGTTGTTTATGTGGTCCCACGTGGGCAGTGTTGTTTTGTTACATTATATAAAGGGGAAAGTCCTTAAAATAAATGGACTCCATTTTCCCACCATCCTTAGGAGTCCCACTTCTTCACTTCTTCACTAGAAGGTTATTTTAATCATCCCAGTGTGGGGGCTCTAGAAAACAGGACACAACAATGAAAGTGGATGCTTGTGGAATTGTATCAAATCTTTTGTGCGTGTGAAGGAAATCCTGGATCCTCACAGACAGGTCAATTTCTCAGGGCATCCCCTCCCTCCTTTGGTGTCTTTGGCCTCTTTCTTCCTCTGAAATTCACTCTATTCATCTATTTGTTATTTCTTACAATAATGTAACATTTCATTATATTTGTTTTTTATTGATTGGGCATCTACCTTGTTGCCTTCTAGACATTTATTCAAGTCATCAGTTAAAGATGCTGTGGGCTGGAAATACAGATTCCCGAGGCAGCCTATTTGAGACCTTGAAAGCTGACTTTAAATCACTATAAATATTTTTTTGTATTTAGCTTTTAAATGATCACTTAATTGTCATTATTGTCCAGACAGTCTTTGGTTTAAGTAGTAAGGGAAGTAAGAAGATACAGTTTTTTTCCCTGAGATTTTGTAATATTGGTGGGGGTATATAAAATAATAGCCTAAGAGTTTCATAGAGTGAAATGAAATATTTTTAAAGATGGGGGAAATCTGAGCATATTTGTAGTCAACAGAAAGGAATTGGTAGGTAATAAAGAGACTGAATGAGACAGACAGGGTTGGGATGTTAATTGTGGAGGCCATTTGCTGGAAAGGATGGAAGGGGGATGGGTTTAAGGATTACATGGAGAGCTTTGTCTTGGGATGGAGAAAGGCTTCCTTTTTATCAGTGGCTAAAAATAGGAGGAAAATGTGGAAGAAGATGTTAAGAAGTTAGAGGAATAAAGAAGGGAGAAGAGAAAGCTAATGTGGAATGATCTGCATTTTCTCAGAAAATATGAGAGTATGTTTTCAGATATGACAAGAGGTCATATGGGAAGCTTGAGAGAAATGAAGGTTTGAAATGGCCACTGTTGGAACAGAGAATTAATTAGAAATTAGTAAAAATCTTACCTTGCTGTGTTAAAGGCGTGGCTGCGTTTACAAAATATAAATTTGTTTTTTGAGAAAATATGTTTTAATTTATTAAATTAATGTTATGCCACAGTTCTCTTTAACTGTCCTGACTCAGTTTCCTTGTACAAGTTTCCCTTGTCTCAGTCTTCCTAATTACTCCCCTAAGCTGTAAATCTCCCTCTGGTCCATGAAGGCTGAGGACCAATTAGTCTAGGTTACAAATTGTTAGCCTAAGCAAGATAAACAAGAGAGTAGACTTCCTGATTATCTTCTGTCCTTGAGAATTTACAACATCCCTCTAAAATATTCCAAGATATTTCACTAACATCTTTATCTCTGGGTATTCAGACATCCTGTCTCTGGGTTCCTTTTTAATTCACAGCCTTTTCCAGCTGGGCTTTCCCACTCTCCCTCTTCTTTGTCTCCAAAAGGTATATAAAGGTTAGAGATTCTCCATTCATTGCTGGAGAATGGAGGCTGGCGGTGGATGCTGGACGCTGGATTCTTTGAGATGATAGTCTCCTCCAGACCTGGGACCAACATGAATTCCTTGGTCCCAGTATATCTTTATCTTTGTCTGACTGGATAATTTGAGACGAGAGTCCTGTCCAATCAATCTTACTCTCCCATTAATAAAATATTAAAAACTCTCTAATCTCTCTCCTGTCTCAGTTTCTCTGGCATTACATTAACAATATACACTTTCTTTCCCTCTCACTTCTCTTTTCCCTATTGAAAAAGAATTAAAAATAAAACTCTGGTAACAAAAAAAATACAGACAAGAAAAGCAGAATCCCACATTGGTTCTATGCAAAAAGTGCTGTCTAAATCTATACCCTGAGTCTATCATCTCTCTTTCAAATGGTGAATAGCATGGGTTCTCCTTGGGTCATCTGAAATGATGGTTGTTCACTGCAGATAATATAAATATGCAATGGACTTATTCAATAATTTCTCATAATTTTTTCTAGTTGTATTCATGTGAATAGCCTTGTAAGTAAGAACAGAAATAATCTAGAAAAAGGGTTTGATAAAGCATGATCAGCAGTAAGATGAGGGAAAGGGATTAAAGAGCAGAATACAGTGTAATATTTAACCAATTAAAAATAGAATCAAGGTTAAGAGGGGAAGCAAGTGAAGCTATAGTAGAGGTGATAGCTTGAGAAAGTACTAAAGCATACTTATGGTATCACAATGGGTACTCAAGGTAGAAGGAAAAGGAGCTAAAAGATCTTTGGAGTGAGGAGGAGTGAGTTACAAGAAGAGAGGATAACAGTTTTGTTTTGATTGTGGAATTTCAGAATTCTTGATCATGAAAGTAGAAGTTTGTGAGTAATGGCAAATTCAGAGGTATTCCAATCTTTGTCCTTGTATGGATGAGTTGACATGGAGAATTAAGTCATGGGAGTTAAATAGACTTAGAAATTGAGAGGTTAGAGTTTTTGAAGGACTAGCAACATACATACTAATATGAAAGGAGCATACTGTCATATGAGTATTCCTGATGATAATGACAAGAACTGAACTTTTTGAGAAGGGAGGGAGGATGATCTGGCCAATAGGTCAACTGATGTGTTACATATTCGAATAGAATGAAATTCAAAGACTCAAAGACTCAAATTCTCTTTTCAAGAATGACTGAGTGTTCTCTAGCAACAGAAAGAGTATTGCAATGATAATGGGAGTGAGTAGTACTCTAAATTCTTCTCAAGGATAGTGAGGTTGTGTAGTATAACAGAAGGTACAAACCAGTATTTAAAAGGACATCCAAGGAATTCAGTATTCTCTAGGGAGGGTAGTGTCAGTAAGTGCCAGAAGATGGAAGGAGTATGAGAGATTGAAATCTATAATCAAAGCCATTTTGTGAATTAAAGGGCAGGAAGCAAGAAAAAGGTCTAAAAGGATCAAGTTAATTAATGAAAGGGAATTCTGGAGGGCACAATTGAAAGGAGGACAGAGCTTTAATAGATCCCCTTTATATATGAAATCTTGTTTGGAGGTGAATGAGGACCATGTTTCACTTAACTTTGGTGGTAGATTTGGATCAGTTGCTTAGGGTGCTATATCCATGTAAGATACCAGGTAGTACTCAAAGCTTACTACACTCATTTCCTACTTATTAGTTTTATCCTTTCCCCAACTATTCCCTACTTTCTATGATCTGAGTTCCTATCTAGAGTTGTGGATATTCTAGTAACAATTTCTAACTCTCTTTGGCTACTTGGTTTCTACCTGCTGGAATCCATGTCCTTTTCCAACTTAGTAGAGACAAACAACCTATAAGCTAAAATATTGTTACTTCATAAACAAAAGTATAATGTAATAAATAAATAAATGTAATAAATTCTGAAGTGACCAGTTACATTTTCAATTACATTTCCAATTCTCTATAGCCTCTCTTGTTTCAGGAGAAGGGAGGGAAAGATTGACATAGTCAAAGACTTTTGAAAAATACTTTTCATTCTCCCAAATTTAAAGTCATAATGGAAGAGAAATTATTAGAATATGCTCTCACTTGCCTTATTTTTTTGCTTTCAAGGAAGGTAAATTTTGTTTTTGGCCCTCTGCCTCATGACTGCTTCTCTGATCTGTACCCTGACAGGTTGGTCAATAAATCAGAAGGCTGGCTCTGGAAAATAGCATACTCTTTATGCATTATCAACCTATGTCCCTAACTTCTGCCCACACGTGACATTCTGCATGTGATTCAGTTGCTCATGGCGTGGCCCTAGAGTCACCCAGGGCACCCTTATAGTAAGATTATTTGCCTAGATAATAATAGTTAATTCCATAAAGCTCTTTAAAGAGCTGTATGTTTGTAAAATACTTTATATTTGTATAGTATGTTTTTTGATCCTCACAATAACCTTGTGAAGCCGATACTATTCTTATTCCCATTATTCAGAACCAGAAAATAAAGCTGACCAAAGTTGGGTAGCTTGCAGAGGAAGACACTAATGGCAAAGGTCTGAGGCAGGATTTGAAGTCAGGTCTTCCCAACTGCTTGCTAAGTACTCTAATATGCCACCAAATCTTGGTTTTGTGTCAGTGTCTAGGAAAACTATTCAGTCAGAGCAAATTTTAGACAGATGAACCCAAAGCCTCCCACAATAAGGAGTACTTCAAAATCTTATTAAAAATCCTACTCAAGTGTGGAGTATCTCTGTGGCCGCTTGTAGCCACAATGTTACCAAACTATGCCTAAAACCCAGTCCTACACAGAGTTTTCATCTTTCTTTGTCTTCTAAAGATCTTCCTTGTGGAGGAAGATATCTTCCATCTGAAGCAGATACTTCTTTCAGGCAGGGGTTACACCTACAGATTTTCAATAGCGTTACTTTGGAATACACAGACTTGAGATCAAATCTTATTTCTCTATGTCATAAGGCAAGGAAGTCACTTAGCTTGTCTGGGCCTCAGACTTAATTTGAAAGAGGAAAAGTGAGAAGATGGCCCCTGAGACTCCTTCCAACTCTTAGTTCCAATTCACAGATTTAGGATCTGCACAGGACTTCCTGCTGGTGAAGCCCTTTCAGTCATATACTGACTCTTGTCTCCTCTTTTTCTTTTCCAAAGATCTGAAGACTGGCTCACTGGTTTCATTTCAGATGATATCTCTGTTGCTTATGGCTATGGATTCCTCAAGGTACTTTCTAAGAGGATAGCTATAGCTATCTAGTTTGGCCCACATCCCAACTCCTTCTCTGGATAGTACATGACCTTGGAAGGGAGAGATAACAACTCTTTAATTATAAAGGACTAAATGGGGTCAAAACGCACAGTGAGAGAGGCAAGAACATGTCCAAAACAATGGAGTAGATGGAGCCATGATCTTTCTCTTTATTTCTGTGCATTCATTACCTCCAACATCTTTCTCTCAATAGCTCCACCTAGCTTCTCAATATATCTGTTAGCCAAAGAACTAGTACTCTAGATCATGAGGAACTTCCATGGGAAGTTTCCATCCTCAGATCCATGTGAAGTGAAGAAAAGCTATGTCTTGCACGTCTGCATTATTTCTCTTATTCAAGGATATTTCAATCATACTTCAAGCCTCATATCCTCCTGCCCTCTAATCTCAATCCCTCAAGCAGGCTCAAATTTTTTAAATTAAAGCTTCTTATTTACAAAACATATGCATGGTGATTTTTCAACATTGACCCTTGCAAAGCCTTGTGTTTCAAATTATCCCTCCTTCCCTCCACCTCCTCCCCTAGATGGCAGGTAGTCCAATACATGTTAAATATGTTAAAATATATCTTAAATCTAATATGTATATACATATTTATACAGTTATCTTGCTGCACAAGAAAAATTGGATCAAGAAGGGAAAAAAAACTGAGAAAGAAAACAAAATGCAAGCAAACAACAACAGAGAGAGTGAAAATGCTATGTTGTTTTCTACACTCAATTCCCATTGTCCTCTCTCTGGGTGAAGATGGCTCTCTTCATTACTGAACAATTAGAATTTGTTTGAATCATCTCATTGTTGAAGAGAGCCACATACATCAGAATTGATTATCATATAGTCTTCTTGTTGCCATATCTGCTCATTTCACTTAGCATCAGTTCATTTAAGTTTCTCCAGGCTCTCTGAAATCATCCTGCTAGTCGTTTCTTACAGAACAATAGTATTCCATAACATTTATATACCATAATTTACTCAGCCATTCTCCAATTGATGGACATCCATTCAGTTTCCATTTTCTTGCCACTACAAAGAGGGCTGCCACAAATATTCTTGCACATACAGGTACCTTTCCCTTCTTTAACATCTCTTTGGGATATAAGCCTAGTAGAAACACTACTAGATCAAAGGGTATGCACAGTTTGATAACTTTTTGAGCATAGTTCCAAATTGCTCTCCAGAATGGTTGGATCTGTTCACAATTCCACTAACAATGTATCAGTGTTCCAGTTTTCCCACATCCCCTCCAACATTTGTCATTATCTTTTCCTGTCTTCTCAGCCAATCTGACAAGTGTGTAGTGGTATCTCAGACTTGTCTTAATTTGCATTTCTCTGATCAATAGTGATTTGAACCTAGTCACTTTTCATGTGACTAGAACTAGTTTCAATTACTTCATCTGAAAATTGTCTGTTCATATCCTTTGACCATTTATCAATTGGAGAATGGCTTGAATTCTTATAAATTTGAGTAAATTCTCTATACATTTTAGAAATGATGTCTTTATCAGAACTTTTGAATGTAAAAATGTTTTCCTAGTTTATTGCTTCCTTTCTAATTTTGTCTGCATTAGTTTTATTTGTACAAGAACTTTTAAATTTAGCATAATCAAAAGTATCTATTTTGTAATCAATAATGATCTGACTTTATTGTGTGGAAAGTGTTTTGTAGTTTTGTTCATATAATTCCCAACTTTTCCTTGGCAGATAGAGTCCCAAATATTTTATACTATTGACAATTAGCATTTCTAATGAATAGTAATGGTGATAGTGGGCAACCTTGTTTCATCCCTGATGTTATTGTGAATGGTTCCAGTTTATCCCCATTGCATATGATGCTTGCTGATGGTTTTAAATATATACTACTCACTATTTTAAGGAAAAGCCTATTTATTCCTATACTCTCTAGTGTTTTTAAAAGGAATGGATGTTGGATAAAATAGGCTCTTAATAGATGTATTGACTAGATTGTTGACTTCTGTGTAGGATAAATAAGTTTTTATAGGTGACTCTTTTTGTACATTTTAAGGGAATCCAAGATTTTGAGATGTAACATTTTTTGTAATGAGCAATTCTAGAATTGGGGAGTCCATTTTCTTTACTGAGAAATCAGGCTACCCCAGAACAAAGAGTCCAATGCAAATTGCTATGGCACATAAAGAATGGCAATTGGTTCAACTCTTTAGATTCTATATTTTCATCCCAAAGGGCCAAACTACTGTGCTAGATGTATTTACTTTATCTCAAGCTGGTAATTGTGATATACATGCTTCACCATTGTATTGCTGATTAATATGGGTCATTGTTCAAATGTAGAAGAGAAAGTCAAGCAGGTAATGTCCAGGGAAAGACCAAGGAAGTGGGATGGAGAAAATGGAGGGGAAAAAGGAAGAGAGAGAGAAAGAGGAAGGATGGGGGGAGAGGAGAAGAAAAAAAGGGGAGAAATAGAGAAAGGTGAGGTGGGGGGAGAGATATAGCTATACAGATGTTAGAATATGGTTTTTTTTCCTGTTCTCCATTGATGAGCTGGCTAATGTTTCAAAGCTGAAAATGAAAGTAACTGATATCATCATCATTATCATCATCATCATAATTTTTTAAGTGGATTTTCTTTTTTTTTCTTATTATAACTTTTATTTACAAGTTATATGCATGGGTAATTTTGCAATATTGACAATTACCAAACCTTTTGTTTCAATTTTTCCCTGCCTCCCCCTATTCCCTCCCCAAGATGGCAAGTTGATCAATGCATGTTAAATATGTTTATCATCATAATTTCTAACATTTATATAGAAACCTTAAACTTTGCAGAACACTTTATACATATCTCATTTTTCCTTGTAACAACCATGGAAAGGAGATATTATTATCACCATTTTTTAGGTGCAGAGATTTGAGGCAGACTGAAGTTAAAAGACTCAGATTTATGTAGTTGAAAGTGTCTGGGACCAAATTTGAATGCATGTCTTCCTGACTTCAGATCTAAGTTCTATACACTTATCTGTCTCTGATCCAATTTTATAATTTTTATGTATATCTAAAGATATATTGAAATTACTGTAGGTAATGAAGTCTGATGTGGTGGTTATGGTCCCCCAGTAAGTGGGACTTCGACTAGTTTCCTTTCTGTTCTTTTCCATAGCCACTTAGAAAGAAAAAAAACCCCACTCTTAGTGAGTTGAGAGGGAATGAGATAGTAAGTGGATAAGCAGAGTGAATTCCTTCCAAAAACAAGAGTAGTTTTACCAGGACAAAAATGGAGAGGATGAATAAAAGGCTGTAACAACCCTGTCCAAAGCAGTAGAGCCTCCACTTGCACAACACCATTCTTATACTTGGCACTCCCTATAAGATCTGTCTTCTTTTCAGTCATAAAAGTTTCTTTTGCATGATATCAGTTCTATATAATTTCTTATTTTTAATATGCTACTCATATCCCTGTTCATCCTCCATGATCCCTCACAATCATCTTTTGAGTAATGCTCAATTTCAGCATTTCAGAGGCTTATTCCAAGGCTTCTGGTCAAACAATATCACCAATGAATATTACTGTGTAAAAAGAAAATTAGGCCTTTATTTAGGGGAGTAATTGAGGTTACAGGATTGTAAGCTCCTTTATGTCACAATTTCCTTCTTTTTTATTTGCATCTCTAGCACCAAGCATTGTGCCTGTTACAGAACAAGTGCTTAGTATGTTCTTGTTGATTGATTAATTCAAAGAACTTCATACTTTCTCAGACACATTTCAGTTCACTCTCCTCTTAGTTCTGAGTCTAGAACCCAAGTTCTGAGTCTAGTGTAAAGTCATGTCTAAGATACATCGATGAACCATCTTTATGGGTTGTCCAAACAACTCCAAATCATCTCCTAGACAATAAGCATTCTCCTTATCCTTTGTTGTATAAAAATTTATATAAAAATTTTGAGTTACTGGATCTCTTTTATAAGGTTCTACAATAATCTTGGGTTTACTACAAAAAGGAAAATCAAGAGGACTACATGGCCTACAGAGAATTCTTTTTCCCTTTAGACAATCTTCTTGGAAATGACAAACATCGGCAGAGATTCCAAACATGGCTACCATGTGAGGACCCTCTGTCCACTGGACCCTCTGTCCAGTGCCCTCCTTATCTCTACCTTCCCCTATACTTTAACTTTGCTTATTCAATAATAAACCTCTTTTATCAACCTAGCTCTCCGGGCCAATAAATGCTTTTATTGGGAACTCTTGCCGCTACTAGACCCCCTTGTGCCGAATCTGTACCTCAAATCTGCCACTAGACCTTAACCCTAATTTCATTTAGGTACCCCAAATCTAGACCTCAACATTTGGTTCCCTGACGAAATGAACACCGGAAGCTAGATAATTTGGTGATCAAACTGGACCCCAACCTTTTCGGGGCACTCAGAACCAATCTGGGTTTTGAGCTGTTCAGGCAGTATTCTTCTGGGAAGAATCAGCATTCTTTCTTTGGTCTCACTCTATCTCTAAAGGTAGTGAGGAGAATATCTGTGTTCCGTCTCATCCAACTTCCATTTCAGGTGAAAAGGCTTCTGTTTTTATCTAGACACTCCCCTGCCTCTAAAGTGTTTCCTGGAGCAGATGCTTTGCTTGAAGAAATTCCCTCTGACCAAATCCTTTGGAGAGAGAAAGGCCCTTCCTTTGCATCTCAATGCATTTCTAATCTTTTTTTTTTTCCGTCACCAGATAGTCCTGTTCTCCAACAGGAACTGTTGAGACACGAGAGGAAGTGTCTCTTTAACACCACCCCAGACCAAAGAGTGGTCATGTGGCCGTTCTGGGGACCCCACTCCTTTTGGGGGTCCCAGGCCAGCGCTCTCTTTGCTCTGTTCTGGGGAGATAGCCGGAGAAACGTAAGAGGAGCTGTGTTTGAGCCCTTCTCCCATGTCACTGTTAAGTGCAATGGAGTCTCTAATGGTCAGACTGTAGCCACGAGGAGAAAGGTCACTGAATTGGGGTGAGTTTAGAGAATGTCTCTGCCCATGGCTGCTACTCCCTGGACAGGGGTAAGCGGTCTTCCCTTCAGGTTTTGCTCTCCCAGCAAGATTTGGGGGCTTAGATGAGCTGCCCTGCCTTCAGGTTCCAGCGTGGAATCGCCAGAGGAGCCCTCGCCATTCAAGACACACTGCGCTGGGTAAGATGGCATCTCTTCCTCCCCCATCCTCGTTCTGGCCTTTCCTTCCCCTTCTTCCATGGAGTGGGGAGTGTAGAACTCGAGGCCTGTTTCAGACCTCTCCCATGTGGCTTGGTTACCTGCCATTTAAATGCTCCTATCCTGTCCCCCTCTTGGGGTTACTGTACAGTGGGGAGATTGGGGACTCAATCTTAATCTTCTCAAATCTCTGGAAAGGTTGTCACCAACTTTTAATATAGAAATTTGCTAGCAATTTGGACAAGTGAGCCGCGCCTCTCCCAGACCTTTACCTGGCTCTTAAAGCCGCAGCTTCCAGCCCTCAGGAAGTGTGCACGTCCCATACATTTTAAACGGGACTCAGTTTCCCTGATTTGGTCATCCTGCGTTAACTGTAGAAGCCTCAGAATTACGCTTTCGCATGCTCTCAAGGATGGTGTAGAAGGGGTTTTTCTGCTTCTTGTAGTTTTTTCCTCGGTTCACAAAACAAGTGACCTCCAGAGGGCTAGAAGGTCATTTCTGAGTGATCTTAGGACTAGGGACCAAAGTGTTCCCTCTCTATCTGGCATTGAATTGTCCTCCAAAATCAAACACTTTTCTAGTGTGACAACCTCTTATTCTCTACACATTTTATTCATTTAGTCAAATTGGCTTGCTCTGCACAGTAGTATATCTCTCTATAAAAAATGATCACAACTAGTAGACATTGCTATAATAGGAATATTACCCAAAAGAAGAAAGTTGAAGAAGACAGTTAAATAATAAACAAGCTTACTCAAAAATTTAGTAATCAATACATGTAGCAATGTATATAAACAATTACATAAATGACATACTTCTCATAGGAAAACTCTTGTATTCTCACCTAAATGAGTGTATAACCACTTTTTAGGTTGATCTGTCAGTTTCCTTACTTTCTGGTGGGTCTATATCTCTTCTGGGTGACTGATCTCTTTTTCTCTATACCAGAGATAATCAGATGCTGACTATCAGCATCATTATAGACTTGTTTGTCTATACTTGTACTTGGCAGGGGATTGTGCCCATTAATGAATGGAAGACATTTCTTCACAATTAAAGTATGTCTTTGTAGGTAGGAGATTCTCTTCTCCCAAAAAACATTCTTGCAAATGCTGGGTGATTCCCCCAAGAGGATCAGAATTAGGATCAGTGGGAAAAGTGACAAAGATAGATTCCAGTTAAATCAGTGAACTAAATACATTACTATTATACATTAGAAGTGTGAGACAAATAATAAGTATTAAATTAATGCTTGTTAAATATAAATGAATACGTGAAATATTTATTGAATTGAATTAAATTTTACCTGTAGTAAAGGAAACTTTGGTAGGGGGTAGAGAGTGTTGGGTATCCTCTAAGAATTGCAAGATTCTTGTGTAGAAAAGAAATTAGAAGATTAGAACTATGCCATGATGAAATAGGTTGTCCTATTTGTGTGACTGTGTTCTATGGGGTGGATCTGTACCCTGGGAGTCTTTATAGTAGGGCTTCTTAAACTATTTCCACACATGACCTCTTTTTCCTAAAAAATTTTATATGACCCTGAATATAGAATTATATGAAATAGGCATACAAATCAATCATTTACTGATAATAAATGATAATTTTGTGACCCTCACAGTCAGTTATGAGATCCCATATGGGCTCATGAATCACAGTTTAAGAAGCTGAACTCCAATAGAAGTTGTTGCAAATATCATTTTCATTTGCTATAATTGAACAGTCTTTTTAAACTGCTGGATGATCTCTTTTGCTCAATGTTCACTGAAGTGATTGTTCCATCCTTGTCTCCATTCATTGAAAGTCCAGTGAACTCTTCTGTGGGAAATAGATAGTTGTGGTGAATAGTCTTGATAGGTCTTCCTCTCTTTTCTGGGGCTATTTTGTAAAAAGACAAACTGCCCACTCTCTCAACAACTTAATAAGGGTTAGCCTTCCATCAGTCAGCTAACTGTGTGTCCCTGGAATGCTAAGTTTTCTCCACACAACTCTATCTCACTGTTGAAAGTCTTCACAGTGTGTTCACATCATATTGTCTTTTTTTCCTTTCACAGATTATATGAGTTGCAGACATAGTTAAGTAATTGGGAGGTGTCCTTTAGCTTTTCTCTCAAGTGAAGGATATGTTGATAGTAAGTAGTTGCAATGGCTCTTTAATCTGAGGTTCTAAAACACAAATCAATAGGTAGGCATGGTAATTACTTAAACATGAGCAGGATTGTGTAGGGCCAATATTATTCCCAGTGGAATTGTATACATGTACTGGGATATAATACATATTAATTCCCCTGATCCTTCTTCTTGCCTCAGAGTTTTCAATATGTGCATCAGTACAGGGGGAAGGGAAGCAGTATGAGTGACCTCCCACTCAATAGTACCAATGGTGGCTATGGAAATGGTATCATCAGAAGAGATTCAGATTTTAGTGAGAGCTAGAAAATATATGGAGGAAGAGAACAAAATTGAAAAGAAATCAGATTTGTTAACTAGGGATCTAGAATTCCAGAGAACACAAGAGAAAGAATTGGTAGAGCTCACATAGGACATTTGGTGGTTATTGTTAAGACATTAAGGTTGTCAGCAGTAAGGGATGGAGAACAGAGTTTGTACAATGCATGAAAGGGTTTCAAAATCACTAGCCTGGCGAGAGAGAGGGTGGGTCTATGCTTAATGATAAAAAATGAGTCCAAGTCAAGTATCAGTGACTAAAGAGAGGTTTTCTGAAGCAGACAGATGATTCCATTTAAGTTCTTTCAAGTCCAACCTTATAACAGGTGAGAGGTTAGTCCTGTGAGGCTCAGGAGGGCTGTCTCAGAGCAGACAAGAGCAGGAGACGTTGTGATCTGGGAGAGTGTAGAGGGGAATTGAGTTGCAAATTTGAAGTTTATGTGATCTGAGAAAATCCTCTGGAGTACTGGGCATAAGAATGAAGCCAGAGATTTGGTTCTGGATCCAAGACTGAAATAGGATTTGAGAGGGTAATCTTTGAAATCGAGTCACATTTTGAAGTGGAGACTTTAATAGGACTGATAGAAGTCACTGACAGTCATCACACTGATGATGTCCTATGTCCTTTTCATAGCTGCTGATGCCTTGTGTCCCAGTCATAGCCAATGGTCTCCAATGTTTATATCAATCACAGTTTTCTGTATTCTTGTCAGAGATACTGATCACAATTAGGCATGGACTGTTTCCTTATCACAGACAATGCCTCCATTCATTCTATTATAGTCATTTGCCATCCCATGCCCAGATTCACATCAATTATTAACATCTTCCTCTTTCTGTGTCCTTCCCAGGTATGATGGAGATTCTCGATCTCTCAGGCTCCCTTCTCTCTAATGTTGTGATTGTCTTCATCTTCCTTCTCAAGAAACCAACCATGACCTCAGGTAAGTGTATTTGCTTCCTTTTG
This sequence comes from Antechinus flavipes, assembly GCF_016432865.1. NCBI lineage: Eukaryota > Metazoa > Chordata > Mammalia > Dasyuromorphia > Dasyuridae > Antechinus > Antechinus flavipes. Next base: position 650,614,636 of record NC_067398.1, read on the forward strand.
ATTCTTGGGGGGCTAGAAATGGAGTTCTAAACACTGAAGGTGGGACACTTAGAAATTCTATCTCATTTTGGACCCTCCAAAACCATTTTCTCGATTTTCTTTTTTCTTATTGTTTTCTCATTGTCTTGATACACTGCTCCCTTCATGAGGTGTTCCTTTTACATTTTCCCCATCCTCCCTTACTCTCTACTTTACTTCCCTTCCCCCCCAGCTGTCCATCCTATTTTAATATTTTCCTTCATACCCTTTTCACATAAATCTTGTATAAATTTCCATCTTCTGCTGTTCTTTTCTTTGATTTTTTGTCTCTTCTTCCTGCCTGATTGAACAGGACAGTTCTCAGTGATTGGACCTGCAGGACCTATCCAGGCCTCACTTGGGGGAGAGGCAGAATTATCCTGTTACCTGTCTCCACCTCAGAGTGCTCAGCACATGGAGGTGGTTTGGTTGCAATCCACTCGGGTGGTACATCTCTATCGAGATGGGGAGGATCAGTTTGGAGACCAGGCCCCTGATTACCAAGGGAGGACAGAACTGGTGAAAAATGCTATCACAAGTGGGAATGTTACCCTGAAGATACGAGATGTGAGATTCTTAGATGCAGGAAGGTACATGTGTCTCTTTGAAGATGGTTCTCACCAAGAGGAAGCTGATATGGAGCTGAAGGTCATAGGTGAGGAGCTGAGGCCTGTAGTGGACATATTTATGAACATGTATGGAGGGAGGAGAGATGTTTTCTCAGCTCTGTTATTAAGATAATCACAACATTTCCTAGTTGGAAGGGAACTAACTGATCATGTGACTCTCATACCTTTCTGAATAAGAAATCTTTCTCTATAAATTCTGTGGGTGCCTATTTTTATTTGGCCTGTACCCTTGGCCCTTAGCGTGGTGCCTTGCAGAAAGATGATGCTTAAAAATGCTTGTTGAATTTGATATAGCGTCAAGCTTTTGCTCAAAGCCTTCTAATGAGAAGTCCTTCTGCCTCTCGGGGGGAAGAGGTCCTTTTCAGTCCTGCATAAATTTTAATCAACAACAGCCCTGAAGTCAAGAGGACCTGAATTCAAATTTGACCTCAGACATTTAATACTTCCTAGCTGTGTGACCCTGGGCAAGTCACTTAACCTTAATTGCCTTAGCCAAAAAAAAAAATCAACAAGTTTTTTTTTTTTTTCTGACATCAAGCTTAAATCAGTTTTCTTGGACGTTTTCACCCATTGTTACTAATTCTGAACTGAAGACACAAATGGAACAATTCTAATCCATTTTTCCATTTTTGCTATCTGTGTAAATGTGGATAAATCACTTTACTTTTCTATATATTTCATCATTTGTAACAGGAGAGGATTGGGCTTCACAGCTTTATTTGTCTCTTTTAGGTTTAATTATATGATTTTATGATAAATATGTAGCAATTTTCTCATCATAGTCTTCCAGAGGGAGGCTGGCTACATTTCCTTTTAAGAGACTAAGATGCATTTGAGAAAGAGTGGAGTGATCCTTCTCTAATGCTTTCAAAGCCACCATTCTATTGTGTTTCTTCCAGTTTTAACTTACAGTGATTAGCACTCCAGTTCTATTTAATACATTAACATCAACTACCTTTTACACAGGATTACAAATCCTTTTACAAAAACAGAATTACAAATATTTCCTCCTTGTGGCACACTCTTTCCTATACTACTCTAGTCCCTGCGGATTGTAGGGAAAGTAGGCTCAAACCCATGGAAGTTTTTACCTTGACTTCCAGATATGGTTTAGCCTAGAAATGGCCGAGTTTGCTAAAGAACTGCACAAAGTTCTTGGAGCTTTGCTTTTCCCTTCCTGGCTGCTGGCAAATCCTTGTAAGGACTCCAGCCCCCAGATGTTCTGATGGTACATTTTGATTGCCATCTTGAAGATTCTTTACCTGAAAGTAGAAAAATGCTTACACTAGATGCAGAAATAATGACATGACCATATCTTCTTCCTTTAAGACTGGCTCTTTGTGAAAGACAATTCAAGGTCCCTCTTCTTACTCAGAGGTCCACAAAAAGTGGATTTCACAATAGCTGATCCTTTTTGCACATCAAGTTCAGAAGAGCAAGTTTAGGCCTTATGCATGAAAAACTACCTAGCAATTAGGGTAATACCAAAGTGAAGAGGACTCCTGTAAGTATTAATTGACTACCTCTCTCTGTGAGACTAAGCAAAGCTGGAAGACCTCTTGTATGGAAAATCTTAGGTGAGATTTTTAATTAAAATATGTGTTGAACAAGACAGGTCTCTGCATTGCCTTCCAACCCTGAGATCCTGTGAATGTAACATCCATCCCAAAGTACACAAACTGGCCCCTATTCCTATTTATATTTCCTGGCATAAGCAGAGCAGCTTGATGATGTATCTCACAAACATATGAGGCTAAAACCAGGTGATGTGACCTGAGCTGAGATTGGAAAATGAGCATATAGGCAGGGCAATATTATTGGTGGAAGGGGAAGGAGGTATATTGTGGGTTATAAAACTGCAGCAGGGAACAGCAGAGGCCAGAAAGGCCCAGAATTTGGCCCTACATATGGCTTTGCTCTTTGCTCTGTTGGGGTTTGAGAGTGGGAGGAGGAACGGAAGAAAGTGTAAGGATTTGTCCATTACTACTCTGGTTCTGACATTTATATTTAACTGTGTTTTAGGTGAAGAAACTGTGTCACAGACTTTGCCACCAATATACTTTTTGTTCCTCTCCGTGTTTTGGTTTACCTTATATATACTCTTTTTCTTGTTGATGCTACGATACCAAGGTAACTATTAGGGGAAACTGGGGCAAGGGCTTCCTATCTGACTCTTTAGGTATATCTGGTTGGGGAGAGGACAAGGATTTTGAACCTAGAGTTGTGGGAGCCTAATTTTTACTTAGGTCACTCTTCGTTTGCCAAGAGTTATCTATCATTCCCTCAGGACACTTTATGTTATATGTTCTTCAGTGTCTACCCACAGAATTAAAAAAATTCTGCTCCTTCCAAATACCTTGGTAGTTACATGACCACATGAGTCCTATTTCCCATTCCATCCTCTCTTCTACATTCTTCTGGGGACTTCTGAGAAGAACTAGTCCCTCCTATCCATGATCTTCTTTCCCCAACCATTCCTTTAGCATATGTTGGTCAACTTACTCTACAAGAATCATGTATTAGACTTTTGGAGATTACGAAAACCCCATTTCCTTCCTCTCCCTCGGTCTGCATTTCTGTCCCTGGGTAAGATACCATTTTTGACTTTTCAAACTTTAAAAAAAAGTTTAAATTTACCAGGAGTTTAAAGAGCTGCCCTACCCTTTCCTTTGAACTATGGACTAAAAAAAGAAGTTGTCATTTTCATAATTTTGTACTTGCCCTTAAAGAGCTAAAAATCTCTGAGAGTGAGCCATGGATACAAAACTGAGATAAGTACAAAGGGAAGATGTGTATAATATACTGTAAGAAATCTGAAGAGGGAGAAATCACTTTTACTTGGTGATAAGAAGGGGTCAAGAAATATTTTAATGAGGATGTCATCCCTGAGATGGATCTTGAAGAAAGAATGGACTTGGATAGAAGTGAGGGTAAGCTAAAGGTAATTCTTGTCTTGGGAGAAAGCAAGAAAAGGGGAGGGGACAAGAAGAGGAGGAAAGATAGAGAGTAGTACAATTTAGCTTAAATTGATCATACTTTGATCAGCCAATCAAGAAATAAGAAATATTTATTAAGCACCATTGTATACAAGGTACTGTACAAAGAATATAAAGAAAAAAGGGGAAAATTCTTGCCCTCAAAGAGCTTATATCCTAGGAAGTGAGACAAAAGCATCTATAAACTTAAACTAATAAAAACAAGATAATTAGGGGAGGTACCAGCATCTGTTAGATGTCATCTGGCAATTGAAATGATAGTTGAAAAAAACAACTAGAGATTCTAAGAGGCAAAATTTCAGAGGGAATGCATTGCAGGCAAAAGTTACAGACTGTATAAAGGCATACTGGCTAGAACAGTAGGAATGTGATTGTGTTATGCTTTATAAGATTTGAAGAGAAGTCATGTAGAATGTGGGGTCAGGATGTACAGGTGTTTAAAAGGCCAGACAAAAGCGTTTATATTTGAACCTAAAGGCAATAGGAGTCATTGAAGTTTTTTGTGCAGAAGAGAGACACAGTTAGACTTCTGCTTTAGCAAAATTACTTTGGCAGCTTAGTGGACAGTGGAGGGAGGAAAGATGGAGAAATCGTTGTAATCATCCAAACAAGACTTGATTGAGTCCTATATTTGAAAGTCATCATGTGATTAGAGGAGACTTATAATGTGCGGCATATTAAAAGTTGAATTAACTAGATTTGGCAATTGGCAATGGATTACTTTACAATCTTGAATCTGTGTAGCTAGACTATAGTAATATTCTTGAGAGGAAGTTTGAAAGAGAATTTTATTTTGAGAACAAGACAACAATTTAATATTTAACTGGTTAAGATAAAGTCATTATTAGGAATAATGGAAATAAGTATCATGTTAGGGTGATGGTATAAAAAAGTATTAAGGAGTGAAAAGTTTGGAGAAAACAAGATCAAAGTCATTTCTCAAGGTTGGGGGTTTCTGGCAGTATATTTTCGCAGGTCGAGACCCTGGATCGGTGAGATTGGTGGGATTCTGGTTCTTATTACTTCATTGGAAGTTGAAATGGCTCTTTATTACTTATGGATACGGCACAGATGCAGAGGTAAGAAGGGAAAGGTGGGCAGCAATGCAATAGAATTATGAGATAATAATAAAATCCCTAAGCAGCTAGAATCTGAGTGTCTTTTAAGCACTGTACAAACCTTACCTCTCTTTGTTCAGTATAGTAAATGTGTTTCTATATAGTATCTTGATATGTATTTACTTATCAGGCCTCAACCTTGAGTATCTTTCACTTGTGTACCTCTCAGTTCATGTATTTCCTTTACCTGTAACTGGGTCCCAATGTCCACACTGCTCTTTGTGCTTTCCATTCCATATGCAGCCATCCTGCTGAATTTTGTCTAAATTCTGAATATAGTCCATTTTCTTTATAATCCAGACTGAATTTTCACTTTCTCTTTTAAAAAACAGATCCAAGTCTCCTGATGACCACACAGTTTTGACCCCTTAAATGTGACCAGTTCCTATGTAAGCTTAAGTGCTAGGTCTCCCTTGTCTTCTTCTATGTCAGTACTTAAAGTACAAAGACCTGGAACCCTTCTGAGTATGGATTAACTAAAATAGAGTGTGGTACATAAGGCACATTTATATTGCATTTGGAAAGGTTTGAGGCCCAGGGCTATTAAGGGATCAGAAATGGATAGTCCCAGTCATCCTTCTCCAGGAGAACTGTGAATATTTATCTTGTTTCTCCTCAACATGAGCTCACAGGTCCTTTTTCATATGCAGGATTTATTTTTGATGAAACTTCATTTGGGAAAGAATGGAATTTTGTGGTAGCCATCGTTTTGCTGACAGTGACAAATATCATTCCCATTGCATTTCAAGTAAGATACGTTTGGAAACAATGGCACCATCACAGCATCCAATCAGACTCAAGAGCTGACAATCAGGTAATTTCAGGCAGGGTCTGCTTTTGATGCAATGAGAGGCAATTATCTTTGTAGTCATCTAGTGAGGGACAAACCAACAGACATTAATTCTGAGTTGAAGGTGGCTCAGGAGTGAAAGAGTTTGAAAGGGAAGGGGAGACTCATAACAATAGGCTTAGTGGGAGGCTTGGAAGTATGAGACAGGTTGAGGAAGGTCCTAGACTGCCTCAGACTAGGCTGGGAAGAGAACAATAGAGGGAAGTCAACAGAGATCACTCTACTTTTCTTCCCATTTTCTTCTCTCCTTATCAACCCACATGCTTTTTGCTACTATATCTTCCTTAACCCCTATCTCATATACTAAAGTGGCCTTTTCTTTGCCAAAGCCAACCCTTCTTCATGCACATATGATTGCTCCCATTCCATATTGTTTCTCACTTATCTCCAATTTTTTCCTTTCTATTGACTACTTCCATATAGCCTATAAGCATGCTCATGTCTCCCCCATCCTTAAACAATTCTCACTTGATTTATTCATCCCTATTAGTAATTGTTCCATATTTTCCTTCCTTTTTTCTTTAAAAACCTTGAAATTATTTCTATATTTCTATAACCTGGATTCTGATTTATAAACAGTTTATGGAACTGCTTATTCTAAAGTTACTAATGTTCTTTCAGTTGATAAACCCAAGTTTTTTCAATCCTTATCTTTCTTTATCTCTCTGCAACCTTTGAGACTATCACTCACTTTCTTCTATTTGATATTCTATTCTTTCTTCATTTTTAGGGCACATTTTCCTGGTTCTCCTCTTACCTATCAGAATGTTCCTTATCAGTTCCCATTTGCTGAATCTTCATTCAGACCAGACCCAGTAACTATGTATATCTCACAGGGGTCTGTTCTAGGCCCTTCACTTTTTCTCCTTCTTCTTTACTATTGCATTTGATGATGTCATCAGGTCCTATGAATTCAATTATCATTTCTATGTTAATGATTCTCAAATCTGATTATTCAGTCTTAACTTGTTTACCCCCAGTTTTTCCTCTCCAAGGAGAGATGTGTTTTGGACATCTGAAAGGTGTATGTTATATAGACATCTTAATCTCAACATGTCCAAAATTTAACTATCTTTGCCCCCAAATCTTTCCTTCTTTCTAACTTTCCTATTACTGTGGAAGATATCACCATCTTCCTAATCTTCCAGTTTCACAAACTAAGTGTCATCCTCATCTCCTTTTTTTCCTCTTATTCCTCTAACCACTAGCATATCTGATTTATTGCTAATACTTGTCTATTTTACATTCATAACATCTGTCCTATATAACTTCTTATCTTCACTGTCAGCACCACTCTTCTGAAACAGGCTCTGATTATCTCACAACAGGACAATTGCAATTGCTTGTTGATTAGCCTCCTACATCTCTTTTTCCCCACTGCAGTCCATCCTTCACTCAGTTGATAAAATGATCTTCCTAAAATATAGGCAGTCAATGGCCTTGGAGACAGTTTATTGTCTTTCAGGGAAGAGGTAGATTTCCTAATATTCTGGACTTTGTTGACTTCAGGCATCCAAAGAAAATCAGATTCTGTTTCTTTGTCTGTCTTGCCAAAGACTTGGAGTCAAGAAAGAAAAAAAAAAGCAGGAGTTGATTGTAACTACTCATTTATACCAAAATAGGAACATATTCTAATATGACTTCACTTATGTCAAGAAAGGCAGAATACTTTGATGCATTCTTCTATCGTATAGATAAAAGGCAATTTGAGAGGGAGAGCACTAAGCACTGCAGAGGATCAGAGAGGTGTCACACAGAATACTGATACTTGAACTGAGCTTTTTTTTTTTTTTAAATAACTTTTTATTGATAGAACACATGCCAGGGTAATTTTTTTACAGCATTATCCCTTGCATTCACTTCTGTTCCAATTTTTCCCCTCCCTCCCTCCACCCCTTCCCCCAGATGGCAAGCAGTCCTTTACATGTTGAATGGGTTGCAGTATATCCTAGATACAATATATGTGTGCAGAACCAAACAGTTTTCTTGTTGCACAGGGAGAATTGAATTCAGAAGGTTTAAATAAACCGGGAAGAAAAACAAAAATGCAAGCAGTTTATATTCATTTCCCAGTGTTCTTTCTCTGGGTGTAGCTGCTTCTGTCCATCTTTGATCAATTAAGGCTCTCTATTGAAGAGATCCACTTCCATCAGAATACATCCTCAAACAGTATCGTTGTTGAGGTATATAATGATCTCCTGGTTCTGCTCATTTCACTCAGCATCAGTTGAACTGAGCTTTAAAAAAAGACAAATATTATAAGAGCCATAGAGGAGAAAAGGATGTATTCTTGCCATAGGGAACAGATTGAGTAAAGTTTTGGCCACGAGAGAGGCAATATCAAGTTCAGAGAGTAGGTGGTAGTCTAGTTTGTCTGAAATATAGAGAAGGATTATATAAAGGAGTATGTGAGACCCATCAGATTCACTCGCCTGCAGGTTGCAGTATGTCTTGTTTTCTGTTCCTAACTAACACCCCTTCTTCCTTTCCACTCTAGATAACTTCCATCCAGATTTGTGCTCCCTATTTATTTCAATCATTTCTGCAACATTAGTCAATAGCCAGACAAATAAGGTTCTGTTAATTCTCACCTCCCATCATGTAGCATCTTCATTAATTATTCCTGTTTCTAGGGGACCAGATGGAAGTTTTGCTCTCTGTGTTGCAAAAAGCTATGGATGATTCAAAACTGAAGGACTCACACTGACAAATGAGGACAGGAATTCTTTGACTGTTGAGTCAGAAGAGGTTATCACTCAACAGATGAATAAGAGCAATCTAATGATCTCTCTGATTTTATTCAATTCTGGTTTTAAAGCATGAGGACTATTTCATATTGTACTGAGAAAACCAAAATGGGAAGAAGAAGTGATTACTATTTCTCACATAGCCTCTCTGATCACATGGATAACTCTGCCTTTTTTCTGTTTATTCTTTCCTGATCTTCAATTAAGTTTCCCATGTTGGAATTTTCATGAACTTCTATGCGCAAAGCCCCATAGGAAAATACAAATTGTTCCCAAATCAATAGAAAGTTAAAATTAAAATCAAGTAAAGGGGCAGAAAAAAATTGGGAAGAGAAATGAATTATGCAGGAAAATCATGAAGAGTGAGCAACTTGATAAAGGACACACACACACATACACACACTCCACTGAAGATCTTAAAAACCAGAATATGTCAAATGGTAAGAGAAGTACAAAAATCTGATGAAAAGAACAATGCCTTAAAAAGTAGGATTGGCCAGTTAGAAAAAGGTATAAAATTCACTGAACAGGACTCCTTAAAAAGCTGAATTGGCCAAATGAAGAGAAGGTACAAAAGCTCCATTAGGAAAATAATTTCTTAAAAATTTAGAATTGGGCAAGTAGATGTTAGTGACTTTATGACACCTCAAGAAACAGAAAAAGTCAAAAGAATGAAAAATATAATAAAATGTGAAATATGTCATTAGAAAAACAATAGACCTGGAAAATAGATCTAGGAGAGACAATTTAAGAATTATTGGATACCTGAAAACCATGATTTACAAAAAAAGGGCATGGATATCATCTTTTAAGGAATTATCAAGGAAAACTGCTGTGATATTCTAGGTCCTGAAGGAAAAATAGAAATGGAAATGGTCCAGCTATCATCTCCTGAAAGAAATCCCAAAATAAAAATGATAAGGTATATTATAGCCAAATTCCAAAGTTCTCAGATCAAGGAGAAAATATTGCCAATAGTCAAGTATTGTGGAATCAGAGTAATGATAATACAAGATGTCATAATTTCTACATTAAGAAATTCAGAGGTCTTGAAATATGATGCTCTGAAAGACAAAAGAGATCACTTATCCAGGAAAACTAAACTTAATCCTTTGGGGAAAATAGATATTCATTGAAACAAAGAACTTTGAAACACTCCTGATGAAAAGATCAGAGATGAATAGAAAATTTGTCTTTCAAATACAAGACTCAAAAGAACTATAAAAGGTAAAGAGGAGAGAGAAATCATAAGGGATTTGATAACATTAAAGTGTTTACATTCCAACATGGGAAACTGATAGTTGTAATTCCTAAAATCTTTCTCATTATTAGGATCGTTAGAATAATCATTAACAGAAAGCACAGTTGAGCTGAACTTGATGGAATACTTCTCGAAGGCAATAAAATTAAGGGGTTAGAAAGAAGAATACACTGGGAGAAGGGAGAAAGGAGAGGCAAAATAGGGAAATTTTCTGACATAAATGACACCCCAAAGAGATTTTACTGTGGAGGGAAAGAGAGGGGAAGGGGCTGAGGGACTCCATGAACCTTAACCTTGTTGGAATTGTCTCAAAGAGAGAATGAAATACACATTCAGTTGTTCCTGATAATCCATCTTACCATAAAGGAAAGTAGTGGAGAGAAGGAATAAGAGAATTGTGGGGACTGATAGAAGTGAGGGCAGATTGGAGACGCTAAAAGTCAGAAGCAAAACACTTTTGAGAATGGACAAGGTGAAAGGAGGAAGAATAGAATAAATGGGGGAAAGTAGAATGGAGGGAAATATATAATTGGTAATAATTACTGTGAAAAAATTTACAGCAAGATACTTCTAAAGACATTTCTCAAATATATAGAAAACTTAGCTAAATTGATAGAAATAAGAGCCATCCCTCAATTGAGAAATGGACAAAGGATATGAACAAGCAATTTTCAGATAATGTAATTGAAGATATCTATAATCATATGAAAAAAAATGCTCCATATCAGTTGATCAAAGAAAGGGAAATTAAAACAATTCTGAAGTACTACAATACATCTATTAGGTTGTGTAATATTATCGAAAAGGAAATTGAAAAATGTAGGAGGAGATATGGGAAAGTTAAAACACTAATGCTCTATTATTGGAATTGTGAACTGTTTCAACTATTCTGGAGAGCAATTTTGGAACTAAGCCCCAAGGACTATAAAACCATGCACACTCTTTGACAAAAAAATACCACTATTAGGACTGTATTCTGAAGAGATTAAATAAAAACCCAACAAAAACAAAGAAAAATATATGGACAAAAATATTTATATCAGTTCTTTTTGTGGTGGCAAAGAATAGGAAATTGTGGGAATGTCCATCAATTGGGGAATGACTGAAAAAGTTATTTTATATGATTGTGATGGAATACTATTGTGCTATAAGAAATGATGAGTAGAATGCCCTCAGAAAAACCTGAAAAGACTTACATGAGCTGATGAAAAATGAAGTAAGTAGAACCAGGAGATCATTGTACACAGTAACAAGGATATTGTATGATGCTCTATTATTGTGAATAACTAAGATATTCTCAGTAATGCAATGATCTCAGACAATTCTGAAAGACATGATCAAAACTGTTTTCCATCTCCAGAGAAAAAATTAGTGAAGCCTGAATTCAGATAAAAGATACTTTTTCTTTATTTTTCTTGGGTCTTATTTTGTTTGTGTTTTCTTTCATAGCATGACTTATTTGGAAATTTGTTTTACATGACTATACAAGTATAACCTATGTCAAATTGCTTGCCTTCCCAATGAGTGATGATTGGGAAGGGAAAGAATTTTGAGCTCAAAATAAAAAAAAATATGTTAAAATTGTTTTTATATGTAATTGGGGAAATGTAATATTAAATTAATAAGAAAAATGAATGTTAAAATTGTCTTTACGTGTGTTTGGGGAAAATATTAAAAAAGAAATTCAACTCAAAAATAAATTTTAGCTTCCCATCCTACTGTACCAGTAATAAATTACTGGATTCTGTTCTAATAATTCAATCAATACATATTAAAATTTATTTATACTTAGCATTCCTCTTTTTGAAAATGGGGTATTTCTTGCCCCATTCCTAATTCATATTGAACCTTGAATATCTGTTATCTTTCCTTTTAAGGAGCATAATACTTGTAAGAAATAATGTCATTTATAATTATCCTCATGGTAAAGGTTTGTTAGTGAGTCAGTGAATGAGAGATGAAATATAGTAAGCCTTCTTTCACTAGAGGCTAATTTGCACAAACCTGAACCTAACCCAGCAACATAGTGAGGTACAGAACAAAGGGGCCTGAGTGCCCCTTGCATGTGTGGTTTGACCCAATGCATCTCTAGTGTTATAATAGATGAAAAATCAATCATAGGTACCTAGGGAAGAAACTTCCCTCATGATCTTTGCCTTCTCTGTGAACTACCCTGCTGTGAATATGACTGCAATCTGGTTAAGGTGTACTGGGGAATGTTATGGACCATATGTTTGATAGCTCTGGAGGAGATGACACCTACGGTTTTCCAGCTCCTTATTACCTTATTGTAAGGTATTATCCATTTCATATGAAGACATTGAATGCTGAAAAGAAAGGAAAAGAACATTTAGATGAAGAAAAATGATAAAAATCAAGTTGGAAGAAAGAACTTTTCAGAAAAAATGTTCAGGAGAGACATAGACTTTTGAGGACCACATAAGGAATTTTCAGATGAATGTAATGAGAAACCCTGTTTGAAGATAGAGCATTGACTGAGGTAACAGTAGCAGCAGGATATTGTGATCCATCAACTCATTTATATGTGACTTGTTTTTGAGTATTGGATGTTGATACTTACAAATTATGGAAAATTCTCTGGGGATTTTGGAAATTCCTGACATTCCTGACAGAGGTACATTTTTTGATTTTCACACCCCATGTTAGACTTAAATCACTATTTCAGAAGAGGTGAGAATTTGCTATAGGTAGAGATTCACCTAGAGAAAGAAGCAGGAGAGTAAACTGAGTGAGGGAGGAATCACAAGAAGCCAGGGACAGAAGAAATAGAAGGCAGAAGCTTCATTAAACTCCTTCCAGCTAATAGGAGAAGGTGAGAGATGATGGGAAAATTCCTTCTTTGCTTTGGCAGGATTTTGCTGATTGGAAGAGCAGCATAGTTTTGCTGATTGGCTACAGAAAACATGGATCAGCTGAGAGCACTCTTCAGAGACTGTGCTGATTGGAAAAGTGCTGAAACCTCCTGCTGTACATGGAACTTTCTGAGTTTATTGTCCCCCTAGTGCCATCTATAGCCTGAGTACCCACTATGGTTTGAGAAACAAAAATAGAAAAGAGGCATTGTATCTCTTCTTTTTATGAATTATGCTTTTTGGAAATGAGGTTTTGCTACTAGAAGATAATTGCACAAAGCAAAAAGCTCTTTAGTGAAGAATTGAGTTTAGAATTCTATGGGAATATTTACTGAGGAAAGTTGGAAAGGGGAAAGTGGAGTAAGGTTAGCCCTACATCCTGCCCTAAAATCTGTTCAGATTCCCAAGAAGGCTCTTTCCCAGTCCCATCTTATATTTAGTTCCTGGGTACCTGGCAACTCTCCCACTGTGTCACATAGGTTATGTCAAAAAGGAGAACTTTGGAAGTAGAGGCTTTTTCCTTCCCCCATTAGGAGATTTCCCCGACAGAGGAACTTTTCTAAACAAGACAAGGAGTTCATTCAGATAATTTCTACCCTAAACAGAGGTCTGCAGCACTTATTGACTTTCATAAACCCAGTAAATACCCTAGCATTCCTGGACTTTTCTGTGCTTTGAGAGGTCATCCCTATCTTGTGTATAGTATGTTTTTTGATCCTCAAAATAACCTTGTGAGGTTGTTGTTATTATTATTCCCATTATACAGAACAAGAAAATAAGGCTCACCAAAGTTGGGTAGTTTGCAGAGGAATACACCTATGGCAAGGGTCTGAGGCAGGATTTGAAATCAGATCTTCCCAATTGCCTGCCATTCTATTCAATATGCCATCAAATCTTGGTTTTGTGTCAGTATTTGTGAATACTGAGAGAAAATTTTAGACAGATGAACCAAAAATCTCCCACAATAAAGAGTGCTTCAAAATCTTGTTAAAAATCCTACCCAAATGTGGAGCATTTACATAGCAGCTTGTAGCCAGAATGTTACCAGACTGTCCCCAAAGCTCAGCTGTCCACAGAGTTTTCATCTCTCTTTGTATTCTAAAGATCTTCCAGATATAGGAAGAAGACATCTTCGATCTGAAGTAGAAATCTCTTTCGGGTAAGGATTACATCTACGATTTTTCTTTTTTTATATAGCTTTTTATTTACAAGATATATGCATGGATAATTTTCCAGCATTGACAATTGCCAAACCTTTTGTTCCAATTTTTCCCCTTCTTCCCCTCCCCACTCCCCCAGATGGCAGTTAGACCAATACGTGTTAAATATGTTAAAGTATAAATTAAATACAATATTAGTATACATGTCCAAACAGTTATTTTGCTGCACAAGAAGACTTTGAAATAATGTAAAATTAACCTGTGAAAGAAATAAAAAATGCAGGCAAACAAAAACAGAGGGATTGGAAATGCTATGTAGTGGTTCACACTCATTTCCCAGAGTTCTTTCACTGGATGTAGCTGGTTCTATTCATTATTGAACAAATGGAACTGATTTGGTTCATCTCATTGTTGAAGTGAGCCACGTCCATCAGAATTGATCATCATATAGTATTGTTGTTGAAGTATATAATGATCTCCTGGTCCTGCTCATTTCATTCAGCATCAGTTCATGTAAGTCTTTCCAGGCCTCTCTGAAATCATCCTGCTGGTCATTTCTTACAGAACAATAATATTCCATAACATTCATATACCACAATTTATCCAGCCATTCTCCAATTGATGGGCATCCCTTCAATTTCCAGTTTCTGGCCACTACAAACAGGGCTGCCACAAACATTCTTGCACATACAGGTCCCTTTCCCTTCTTTAGTATCTCTTTGGGGTATAAGCCCAGTAGTAGCACTGCTGGATCAAAGGGTATCAAAGGGTAGTTTTGATAACTTTTTGAGCATAGTTTCAAATCACTTTCCAGAATGGCTGGATCTGTTCACAACTCCACCAACAATGCATCAGTGTCCCTGTTTTCCCACATCCCCTCCAGCATTCAGCATTATCTTTTCCTGCCATCCTAGCCAATCTGGCAGATGTGTCATCTAAAGTTTTTCAATAGCATTACTTTGGAATACACAAAACTGAGATCAAATCTTACTTCTCTATGTCATAGAGCAAGGAAGTCACTTAGCTTGTCTGGGCCTCAGACTTAATTTGAAAGATGAAAAAGTGAGAAGATGGCCCCTGTGACTCCTTCCAACTCTCAGTCCTAATTCACAGATTCAGATCTGCTCAGGACTTCCTGCTGGTGAAGCCCCTTAGTCCTATACTGACTCTTGTCTCCTCTTTTTCTTTTTCAAAGATCTGGAGAGCGGCTCACTGGCTCCATTTCAAATGATATCTTTGTTGCTTCTGGCTGTGGATTCCTCAGGGTACTTTCTAAAAGGATAGCTGTAGCTATCTAGTTTGACTCACATCCCAGCTCCTTCTCTGGGTAGCACTTGACCTTGGAAGGGAGAGATTACAACTTTTTAATTACAAAGGAGCAAATGGGATCAAAATGCACAGTGGGAGAGAGGAAAACATGTCCAAAGCACTGAAGTAGATGGATCCATAATCTCTCTCTCTACTTCTGTGCATTCATTACCTCCAACATCTTTCTCTCGATAGCTCCACCTAGTGTCTCAATATATCTGTTAGCCAAAGAACTAGTACTCTAGAGCATGAGGAACTTCCATGGGATCCTCAGATCCATGTAAAGTGAGGAAAAGCTCTCTTTTGCACTTCTGCATTATTTCTTTTATTCAAGGATATTCCAATCATACTTCAAGCCTCATGTCCTCCTGCCCTCTAACCTCAATTCCTTAAACAGGCTTAAAAATTTGACTTGTAAGTTAACTCCACAAGTACAAGATAGGAAAGATGAGGATAACCAACATTTGGTGAAAAATAACTGAGGGTTTTAGTCAATTGCAAGTACTTGGGTGATTTTAAGATATTCAAAGTGATCAGAGTGTAATAAAGAAATAGAAATGGAAAAGATTTATAAAGATTTTTATATAAGGAATCCTGTCATCAAGGACAGTGGAATATTAAGTATAAAATAAGAGAATTGTACAAGTATTCTCTAAGACTATTTTCAACTATAATACTCAATAATTCTCTCTTTTGTAGCAGTTCAGTCTATGGTTCTGTTAAGGACTTCAACTTTCTTTTCAACATCCACAATATTGCTTGGTTTCTCTAGTAGACCCTTTGGAACCCATGGGAAAGGTGGATTGTTAGGAGACTTCTGTTAGTCAATATAGAACTAGAGAGACAATGTATTCCAACAGGTCTGTGATTGTTCAGTGAGAAGCAAGATGTGAGTTATTGGTATATATGTCGGAAGTAAAGGAAGTGACTTCGTTGAGCTTAGGGAGGACCTTGAGATCTGGGGGCACGGGAGAGGAGGGAAATTTGGACAAGGCACAAATAAGTTAAGAACTGAGAACTCTACCATTTTTAGAGCATTATATTCTCATAGCTTTAGGCTTGGAGATGAATCTGAAATTCATGTCTTTGAAGATTCAGACACTCTAAAATAGAGATTGAAGATTAAAAAGCACCACCTTATGGATTGGGGAGGGAATCAACTAAATAGTATCCTTATGTAATGTTCTCAAGGAAGATGTATCCACACAGCCCCCATCTTGGAGCCTGGTACAAGCATTCCCATAGTACTGCTTCTGATTTCTGTTTCCTCCTAGAATCAGCTTCTCTGCTTCCACTGCTCCTACTCCAACTTCCTTTTCTCCCCTTCCTCACAATTTCTTAAATCAGAGACTTACATTATAGAATCCTGATTATATACATTTGAAGTATCATGATTTTTTCTTAGCACCACAGTAAAGGAATAACATTGACGGCTGGAAAGGGACAGAATAACAAGTCTCTTTCTGTAGAATGTAAGTAACTTGAGGGTAGGAATGGTTTTATTTTTGTCTCTGTATCTCCACTGTTTGTCAGAAAGGTATTCAACAAACAGTGGTTGAGTAAAATTAAATTAAAGTCTCATAGTCTGACTGCGTCTTTCTGAGGTTCTTGGCTCTGGCTGCATCTTTCTGAGGTTCTCAGCTCTCTCTTGAACTCTTACCTCAGTCCAGACTTTTTTTTTTTTTTTTTGCTTTCTTCTTCCTTCCCACCTTGCTCCTGGCCTCCCCATAATGGGCTCCTACCTTCTCTTCTTGGACAGTCTCTGAAGGTGAGACAGAAGAGCTATCAATAGGTTTATGGTAACTAGACACATATGTGAAGTTGACTTAGAAATCATAGGGACCCCAGATTCTCTCTATTTCAATTACTTTCTATTTCAGCCTGGAATATTTCATTATTCTGTGGCAGCAGCATGGGTGATGCAGAGAAGTGAAGGTTACAGCCATCTTCTGGGGATTGGGAGATTCTTTCAATATCTCTTCACAAGTCAGTTCCTTGGCTATGTGAGCTCATTGGGATCCTGACCATGACTTGTGCATTGGAAGCTGAAGTGGCCCTTTATTATCTGTGGTTGCAACAGAGATATAGAAATAAGAAGGGAGTAAATAGGGTTTCAGTGTGATGAAATAATAAAGTTTCAGCGGGGCAGTCCCTAAGTAGTCCAGATCCTGAGGATTCATTAGTCTTTGTATAGTCCTGACCCCTTCTAGTTCAGTGTACCTTCATTCCTATTTGCCCTTCCCCCCTCAACTCTGAACATTTCAGCCCTGTGTTCTCCTCAGCTTGTGTACTGCCAATTTAGATGCCACTGATCTGACCTCCTGTGTCCCATAGTCCATGTCTAGGCATTCTTCTAATTGTTCACTGATGCTGAATTTTCCTCTACTTTCTTTGCAAAACTGATGCAAATTTCTTGGTCTTCACACAGGCTTGATCCCTAAGTGTGACCAGGTCACTGTATAGCCCTGAGGTTGATCTCCCCCCACTCTCTTCTGTACATTTGTCTGAAGTTTGAAGGACTGAGAACTTTTTAATTCATTAATTCATTATTCAAATAGAATTAACTGCATTAATTCAAATAGAATCTGGTGTATAAGAACCCACATTTAAAGCCTGGGGAGGGATTGGAAGAGGATTTAGTAAGCCCAAGGACTGCCAAAGGGCCGGAAACAGATGGTCTTTGTCCTCTTTCTTCAGAAAAACTGGGAAGGGTCATCTTGTTTCTTCTTAGCATCAGCTCAGGGGTCCCTTTTGGTTTATAGTGTTTCTTTATAAGAAGCTATCAATTTGGCAAGATGGAACATTTAAAGAGGGAATTTATATATTGGTAATTTTAATGTTTTTTTAAAAATGGAAATCATGTTTTTTTGAGACCATATTTACTGAGAATGTTTCTCACATCAGATCATATCAGGCCCCTGAACTGACTATAAAAATAATTTAATGAAAGGGACCTGTATTTGACTGAATTACAGGTGAACATCTCCATAAGAGCTGCTAAGAAACCAAGTTGAGCCTAGGGGACATGTACTCAGTTGGGAGTGGAGTTTAGGTTGGTGGAGGACTTCAAAAGGATGAAAGGGAAGGGAAGAATCACCACAAGAAAGTCAGTGGGAGACTTGGGAAGAGGGGATAGGCTGAGGAAAACTGTGAACTTACCACAGACTGGGCTGGGAAGAGGAAAGAAGAAGGAGGTCAAAGAGAGGTCATTTTGCCTCTTCTTTCCCACTCTTTCCTCCCATTTCCTTATGTCTTTTGTCCCTTCTCATCCCTGCCCTCTCCCCTCTTTCTCCTTCTTTGCTTCCTTTTTGTATCTCCTTTTGCTATTTTCCTTCTACACACTTCACTCTTCCCCCCATTCTTTCCTCATCCCTCTCTCCTTTTCCCTATGCATCATCTCAAACAGATGCCTAATCACTGAGGTGAGTCAATCATGATCCAGTACACAGGTTGGTTTCTTTCCCTTGTTCCCTAATCAGATCAAGAAAGTAGATGCCATGTCCAGATCTCTGAGTTGTAGTGGGGTTTAGGCATGAGGGTGTATGGGGGATGAAATCCCTTTGTCTTCTCTTTCCAGGGTAGTTGCTGAGGACAATCTTTCCCTTCCAGATTCTCCAGTCCTTGATTAACTTAAAGCCCTTGAGAGTCAGTTCCAGTCTTCTCAGTCACTCACTGTCTTAAATGCCCTCGTCTCCTCCATGGGTCACATTTTATGACTCATGGTGGTCAGTCTCCAAGTAAATATTTGTTAAGCAGGTATTCTATTAAGCTCTGGGGATACAAGAAATGGAAAAAGACAGTCTTTGCTATAAGGAAGCTCACATTCTAAGAGGAAGTCATGCAAATCATGATGTACAAAACAAGTGATATACAGGATAAATGGGAGGTAAACAGCACAGAAAAGTTGCTAGAAGAAAGAGGTAGGAAGAAGATGTTTTCATAGAAAGTGAAATTTTAGATGACATTTGAAGGAAGTTGGGGAAGTTGGATAAGATAAGATAGACAGATAAGATAAGAAGACAGAATTCCTGACATAAAGGACAGCTAGGGATAATCCTTGGAGCTGGGATATGGATTGTCTTGTTCAAGAAAAACAGGTTTCTGTCATTGAGTTACAGAGCACATGGGGTGGAGGATATAAGCTATAAGCAGAATGGAAAGGGGTTGGCAAGATATGAATGCCAAACAGAGGATTTTATATTAGGTCTTTCTCCTTGCAACCTGAGCTCTTTTCTGCTCTGTTCTTCATTCTCAGCATCATCTCCATCCATTAATCCCCTCAGTTCAGTCATCAGTGTGGACCCCTTCTCCCTTTATACTGTTTTACTCAGTGATCTAATCATCTCACATGAATTCAATGATCATCTCTAAAATGACAATTCTCTAATCTATTTGTTTAGTCCTGACCTCTTTCCTCCCCTAAAGTCTTGTATCTCCAACAATCCCTTTTATATTTATGTTCCATGGTCTCAACTCAACTCACTCTCACTGTGGCAAATCAATCCTTTTAAACTTCCCTAATTATTTCACTATCACATTTACCACAGTGGCTCTTCCAAATCTATTCATTCCTTCACAAGTCTCCCGTGGTATTCCCTCACTCTTTCAGCTGAGAACCTAGCCTTATAATTAACTAAAAAACTGAGATACCTCCTTTTTCAAAATAGTTAAGAGAGCTCTGTTCTCCCTTATTTTGCATTTTACACTATTCAGATGCCCCCTGCCACAGTCTCCTCCTTCACTCCTGTCTCACACAAAGAAGTTTCTGTTCTCCGGATTTCCCATTTTATCATTTGACTCTCCCATTTTCAGTCTCTTTATAGCTGCTTGCTGATTCCTTTCTGCCACAAACATAAATGTTTTCTCTACTCTCAAAAAAAAAAACCAAAAAAACCAATTCATCTGTCCATCTCAACTCATTGTTGTCATTTCTCTCCTTTTTGCAGCTAAATTACTTGAAATGGCAGATACAATAGGAATCTACTTTCTTTCTTCTCATTTGTCCTAACTTCCTATAGTTCAGCTTCTCAGCTCCTCATTCAAATGAAACTCCTCTCTTCAAAATCACTGACCATCTTCTAATTGCCCGATCTAATGACCTTTTATCAGACTTCATTCTTCTTGATTTCTCTGCAGCCCTTGATGTTTTTGATGTCTTCTTTTGACTGCTGTCAGTTCCAAGTCTCTATGATCCCATTTTGGAATTTTCTTGGCCAAGATATAAAGTGATTTGTCATTTTCTTCTCCAGTTCATATTTAGTATTGAGAAAACTAACACAGAGTTAAGTGACAAACCCTGGGTCACACAACTAGTAAGTGTCTGAGGCCAGATTTGAACTCATTAAGATGAGTCCTCCCGATTCCAAGCCCTATGCGCCATTCACTGTAACACTTACTTGCCTCTTTCTTTTGCTTAATACTCTCTTTTCTCTAGATTTTCTCTAGACTGCTCTAACCTTGTTCTCTTTCATATCTGATCAATACCCTTCACTGTATCTTTATACAGGTCAGGTCTGCTATCCATGAGTGTGCATAGAATTCTGTTGTGGACCTTTCTTTCTCCTTTTATATTGCTCTACTCAGTGACTTAATCATCTCACATGAATTCAATGATCATCTCTAAACTTATAATTCTCTTACCTATTTGTTTAGTACTGACCTCTCTCCTCACCTAAAGTCTTGCATCTCCAACGGTCAATCAGATATTTCAAAATCAATGTCTTATAGACATTTTAAAATCAATATGCTGAAAACAACTCAATAGTCCTCTCTCAAATCCTTCCTTTTCCAAACTTCTCTCTTTCTTTGAGGTTCCTAGACATCCAGGCTAGCTCTCTAGGGGCCATCCTTAACTCCTCACTCTCCCTCATATATAATCTCTTGCGAAGGCCTTTCAATTTTATCTTAGTTATATCTCTCATATATGGTCCCTTCTCTCTGACATTTCTACTCCCTTATACCTCATATCTGTATTCTTTCAAATACCTGCTAGTGTATCTCTGTGCCTCAAGTTCTCCTCCCATGCCACTCTAGAACATATGTCACCAAATTCAATAAATTCTAGTAGCTGTCTATTACTTTGAGTATCAAACTTACAACCCTCTGTTTGTGAAAGCTCTTCCTAATTTAAATACTTGCTACTTTTCCAATCTTCTTATATGTTACTCCCCTCCATGTTCTCAGCAATTCTGGGATACTGGCCTCCTGGCTGTTCTTGTACCATTCACTACATTTTCTAATGCAGTGCACATTTCCTAATACTGCTCATTTCCACTGACTCTCCTTCATGTCTGGAATTTTTTCTCTTCTCGCCTTAGCTTTCTGCCTCCTCTGACTTTCTTCAAGTTCTACCTAAAATCTACAGATATAATAATAAAGATTATCTATGTGAAGTGAGAGAGACTAAGGATTTGAGGATAATATTTTACCCTGAACAATTGTCATGTTTCCTCCTCTTCCGTAGCTCTTCTTCCTGACTATTCTGGACAACATTTATACCCCATGCTTGTGCCTCCTATTTATTTTTGTCACTTCCCCAGTATTTGTCAATACCTATGGAACAGAACCACTTTTATTCCCCACGTCTCATCAGGTAACATGCTCAGTAATTATTCTTGTTTCTAGGTGACTGGAAGCTTGGGAACAGTATTGCATCTAGCCATGGGTGATGATTCACACTGGTAGATGATTTCTGATGAGACTAGATGAGACCTCATCAAATGCACCAAAAACCCAGATACTAACCTTGACTCTCTTTTTCATTCTAAATTTGAAGCTTGAGGGCTTTTTAATGTAATAGGAGAATCAGGTTGGGGAAGGGGTGATTGTTTTGTTTTCTACCCAGCTGCCATACAATTATGATCACATGGCTGCTTCTGTCTCTTTTGTGTTTATTCTGCCCTGACTTTGGCAAATAAGCTTCTCCTGTTGGATTTGTTAAGGAGTGGCTTGGACCTTGTGAATTCAAAGGTCTGAAATTCCCGAGTTTCAGTGACCAATTTGATGTCTAAATGAACTGTTTCTGCCTTAGAGAAGACATTACCAGAAAGATATCTGACCCAAAATTGGTATTCAATTTGAGAATGTCTGAAGTAAAATGTAAAGTGCCTGTTTAATACATTGTCAGCTGCTTTATAGAATAGCTAAATGGCACAGTGGATAGATTGTCAGTAAGGAAGAGTCATCTTTGTGAGTTTAAATCTACCTCAGAGAGCAATCTGGAATTATGGCCAAAAAGTTATCAAATTGTGCATACTTTTTGATCCAGCAGTGTTTCTATTGGGCTTATATCCCAAAGAGATACTAAAGAAGGGAAAGGGACCTTTTTGTGCCAAAATGTTTGTGGCAGCCCTGTTTGTAGTGGCTAGAAACTGGAAATTGAATGGATGCCCATCAATTGGAGAATGGCTGGGTAAATTGTGGTATATGAATGTTATGGAATATTATTGTTCTGTAAGAAATGACCAGCAGGATGAATACAGAGAGGTTTGGAGAGACTTACATGAACTGATGCTAAGTGAAATGAGCAGAACCAGGAGATCATTATACACTTCGACAACAATATTGTATGAGGATGTATTCTGATGGAAATGGATTTCTTTAACAAAGAAACCTAACTGAGTTTCAATTGATAAATGATGGACAGAAGCAGCTACACCCGAAGAAAGAACACTGGGAAACGAATGTGAACTATCTGCATCTTTGTTTTTCTTCCCGGGTTATTTTTACCTTCTGAATCCAATTCTCCCTGTGCAACAAGAGAACTGTTCAGTTCTGTACACATATATTGTATCTAGGATATACTGCAACATATCTAACATATAGGACTGCTTGCCATCTAGGGGAGGGGATGGAGGAGGAAGGGGAAAAATCGGAACAGAAATAAGTGCAAGGGATAATGTTGTAAAAAAAATTACCCTGGCATGGATTCTGTCAATATAAAGTTATTATTAAATAAAATTTAAAAAAAATCTGACCTCAGACTTTTACTAGCTTTGTGACCCTAAGCAAGTCACTTAACCTTGCTTGCTTCGGTTTCTTATTCATAAAAGGAGCTGGAGAAGGAAAGACTCCAATACTTCTGCCAAGAAAACTCAATTGGAGTCAGAAAAGTTGAACACAAATGAAAGGCTTGGATAACAAAAACAAAAACTGCCTTATGCTTTGATATGGTTTCAACATCACTCTACCAGTCTATCCTGTGTATACTGATATTAGTGAACTTTGCTTTAATCACATTGCTGATGCACATTATAATTTGTTTCTACTAAGCATTTCTTTTTGGGAATAAGAATAAATTACCTGTTCCATTCCTGATTCATATTGTACTTTAAATACTTTTTCCTTAATCTTTCTGCCAAGGGAAAGTCAGGAACTATACGAGCAAAACTACAAAACACTTTCCACACAAATAAAGTCAGATCTAAACAATTAGAAAAATATTGAGTGCTTTTGGATAGGTCAAGTGAATATAATAAAGATGACAATACTACCTAAACTAATCTATTTATTTACTGCTACACTACATACCAGTATATATATTTATACACTGCTAATCAGACTCCCCAGAAACTATTTTAATGACCTAGGAAAAAATAACAACAAAATTCATCTGGAAGATAAAAAAATCAACAATTTCAAGGGAACTAATGAAAAAAAATTAAATGAAGGTGGCCTAGCTGTACCTGATCTAAAACTATATTATAAAGCAGCAGTCACCAAAACCATTTGGTACTGGCTAAGAAATAGACTAGTTGATCAGTGGAATAGGTTAGGTTTATAGGACAAAATAGTCAATAACTATAGCAATCTAGTGTTTGACAAACCCAAAGACCCTAACTTTTGGGATAAGAATTCACTATTTGAGAAAAACTGCTGGGAAAACTGGAAATTATGCAGAAACTAGGCATTGACCCACACTTAACACTGTACACCAAGATAAGATCAAAATGGGTTCATGTTCTAGGCATAAAGAATGAGATTATAAATACATTAAAAGAACATAGGATAGTTTACCTCTCAGACTTGTGGAGGAGGAAGGAATTTGTGACCAAAGAAGAACTAGCGATCATTATTGATCACAAAATAGAAAATTTTGATTATATCAAGTTAAAAATTTTTGTACAAACAAAACTAGTGCAGACAAGATTAGAAGGGGAGCTATAAACTGGGAAAATATTTTTATAGTTAAAGATTCTGATAAAGGTCTCATTTCATATATATATATATGAGAGAGAGAGAGAGAGATAGATAGAGAGAGAGAGAGAGAGAGAGAGAGAGAGAGAGAGAGAGAGAATTGACTCTAATTTATAAGAAACCAAGCCATTCTCCAATTGATAAATGGTCAAAGGATTTGAACGGACTATTTTCAGATGAAGAAAATGAAACTATTTCTAGTCATATGAAACGATGCTCCAAATCATTATTGATCAAAGAAATGCAAATTAAGACAACTCTGAGATACCACTATACACCTCTCAGATTGGCTAGAATGACAGGGAAAGATGCTGAATGATGGAGGGGATGTGGGAAAACTGGAACACTGTTGGTGGAATTGTGAATACATCCAGCCATTCTGGAGAGCAATTTGGAACTATGCTCAAAAAGTTATCAAACTGTGCATACCCTTTGATCCAGCAGTGTTTCTACTGGGCTTATATCCCAAAGAGATACTAAAGAAGGGACAGGGACCTGTATGTGCAAGAATGTTTGGGCAGCCCTTTTTGCAGTGGTCAGAAACTGGAAACTGAAGGGATGCCCATCAATTGGAGAATGGCTGAATAAATTGTGGTATATGAATATTATGGAATATTATTGTTCTGTAAGAAATGAACTTCAGGAAGATTTCAGAAAGGTCTGGAAAGACATACATGAACTGATGTTGAGTGAAATGAGCAGGACCAGGAGATCATTATATACTTCAACAACAATACTATATGATGATCAATTCTGATAGACGTGGCTCTCTTCAACAATGAGATGAACCAAATGAGTTCCATTTGTTCAATAATGAATAGAACCAGCTGCACTCAGCGAAAGAATACTGGGAAATGAGTATGGACCACAACATAGCATTTACACTTTTTCCATTATTGTTTGCTTGCATTTTTGTTTTTCTTCTCAGGTTATTTTTACTTTCTTTCTAAATCCAGTTTTTCTTGTACAGCAAGATAACTGTATAAATATGTATACATATATTGTATTTATCACATACTTTAACATATTCAATATGTATGGGTGTAGTGTTCTTTTTTTCTCTAAAATATGATTCGTTCTCTGGGAGCAGGTTTCCTGGGGGGTTTCTGGAGGTAGCCTTAGTTTTAGTTCTGAGTAATAATCACCTCAAATGCAGCCAGCTGTTAAAAGTTCAGTCCTTTATTATCTCTTCCAAAAATAGCCTGTTTAGTTTTCTTAGAGGCCTATCTCCCTCCTTGGTTCCAAGAGCTCTTGCAGCTCTCTCTGAATCTTCTCAACTAACTCCTCGCTGAGGTTCTGAGAGCTTTTATATGCTCTTTTAGAGGTGTAAACTCAAAGATTGACTCCTCCCCCAGAGAGTGGGATTGTGGGAGGTGTAACTTGTGAATCTCCCGAATTTGTAAACTCTAATGTCTGAGCTAATGTGTGAACTCTCAAAGGTGTAAACGTAAGTATATAAGCATTGTTTCTATCAATTCCAGTGAGTTAACACTTTGTAAGGATTCTAACATATGCGACTACCTGCTGTCTAAGGGAGGGGGTGAAGGGAAGAAGGAGAAAAGTTGGAACAGAAGTTTTTGCAAGGGTCAATGTTGAAAAATTATCCATGCATATGTTCTGTCAATAAAAAGCTATAATAAAGTGGAAAAAAAATTTTTTTTCCCTTTTGGAAACTGAGACTTGTAAAAAATAATTTTCTTCCCTCCCCTGCCTTCAGGATAGGGATTTCTTAGTCAATCAAGGTATGTGAAAAAAGGAAACCTCTTTTCCTTACTAGAGGCTGGTAAGAAGAGAGGAATAACTAGCTTAGTTCCTCTGATTTCAGTCTATAGTGTTAGAGTTCAAATGTTGGAGTTTGTTCTTCTCAGAGCACAGCCGGTTTAGAGGCTTAGAGCCCTTCGGATGTCTCCAAATCCAAAGGTTCTGTCCTTCAGCCTCTGCCTCTGCTTTCTTCTGCCTCCAACCAAGACAGAGATGGAAGGTCTCTCTTATCTCCTTCTGGGGAGCCCAGCACCAACTTGCCGCGGAGAGAGGGCTTCTGGCGGAGCTCCACTGAAATCCCAAAAGTGTTCTCTGCAGCAGAGTCGTTTCTCTCGAGTCTAGCGCGATCAGCCAGCCAAGAGGAAAAAATGTATTCTGGAATGGCTGTCTCGCCTTATATGTGAACCTTCTGAGAGAATGGGATTATGGGTTTTCTCCCATAGTGCTCTCTGGCCCAAAGAGCTTTAAGGTGTGGACTTTGAGTAAAGGTGGGAACACAAGCCTTGTCTTGATTAGTTCTACTTAGTACCTTGTTTCAGGTTCTGGCCAAAACAACTTCTTGTAAGATTAGATCAACTCTAATTACTTAGCAGTTAGTAAGGATTCCAACACTATAGTGCTTCTAGGTTATGCTTAACACCTCTCTGACTATCAGAAAAGAAACTTACCACTGTCAGCCAAGAGGAAATTGTCCTATAAATCTTATGACCTTTGGCTGCTTATTACTAAGTTACCCTCCTGTAAATTTGCCTGTGAGCCACTAGAAGGAGGGGGCGGAACTCAGGGAAGCGGGGTATTCCTCTCCTAAGAATAATTTCTGACCCTGACTCCTACCTTCCTTCCTTCTATGTTGACCCTAAGAGCAGAATGCCTTATCTCACAGTGACAACTCTGATTTTATTCATCTCTTGATGCACCTGCTTGCCCATATTCA
This sequence comes from Antechinus flavipes, assembly GCF_016432865.1. Classification (NCBI taxonomy): domain Eukaryota; kingdom Metazoa; phylum Chordata; class Mammalia; order Dasyuromorphia; family Dasyuridae; genus Antechinus; species Antechinus flavipes. The sequence continues at coordinate 650,641,486 of NC_067398.1, forward strand.
GTCCTATTCATGTTGCATTTTAGGTCTCAGACTTTCCTTTGTAAGTGTGATAGGAAGAGCAGTTTCCTGATGCAGCTTACTCCTCTAGCTCTCTCCTCTCTACAAATCCTGATTGGCTCAGCTTCCCTGATATAGCTTCCTGATCTTGGAGCACAAAAGTTCCCAGCTATGTGTGGTTAGCAAGTGACTTTCAGAGTTCATGGGTAACTGAAACAGTGTGAGTCACTATAGCCTAGCATAACACTGACCAGATGCATTTCTGGGGACAGAAGAGACTACATTCAAAGGAGCCAAGTGCTACTGCATCCTTGTTGCATAATGATGAGATTAATGTAGGCCTAGCAAGTGATGGGATTCAGGTAAGCAATTGACATCAAATGATGAGATTTAATAGCAATGCACTTGTGAAAAACTTTACCAGGTCTTTCTTCTTACCAAAAGGGACATTTATTTATGAGAAGAGGTTACAGACAAAATGAAGAGTCAAAATAAGTATCAGGAGTGGTAAATATGAAAAGATTTTGGAGGGCATATTGTTAGCAAGAAAAGGGGTTTCTAACTATTAACAATGGAAAAGACAAATTCTCTAATAAATGGCAGATTAAATCCTGAAGAGGATTTAGTACCCTATAACAAGGAGAAAGACATTTTGAGGCACGGGGGAGAGGATGGAAAGAAAGATATGATGAAGTAGGATTCCATGTTAGTCTAACCCAAAAAGTATTCAGCAAAGATGGGTAGGCCATGGGCAGAGTTATAGGAGCAATTCAACCTCAGGAATTTGAAATCATAATTTGGCTTTCTGATTTATTCTGATACGATAAGGCGGGGTTACCCAAGACCTCCACAGAGGGTAGGACTGTAAGATTAAGAAGATCCTCATCAGTGCCCTTCCCGGCTTACTTCAGGGAGTAATCTTACCAGTACATCAGGCTTTCTCTGTCAACTCTACCTAGATATCCAGAACCTCATTATCAGATCAAATGTTTTTAAATGTATAATGTTAAATATTCAGTTGACTGGCAAATGGGTCATTTTGTCCCAACATTGGACCTGGAACTAAGTGGAACTTACAATTAACCAGAGAAAAGGAAATACAGGCATCGAATGGCAGGCTAAATCCTAAAGAGGATTAAGCACCCTAACAGAGTTTCTTAGTTGTAACAAGGAAAAAGACTTTTTAATGCATGGGGGAGAGATGGAGTATCCTTTCCAATGATAAAAGATCTAAGAGGCAATATGATGTAGTGGCCAAGAGGCCAGCCTGGGGGCTCAGAAAGTCCTGCCTCTGACAAACACCAGCTATGTGACCATGGACTAGTCATTCAATCTCTCCTTGCCCTAAGTTATATTTTAAAGTAATTGAATTAGCAGAATGAGTTTCTATACCAGTCATTCCCTAAATAGATGAAATTATAGTTCCAACCTAAATAAAGGAAAGAATCCTCATTTGATACATGAATGGTCTATTTAATTCCTTCGTGATATTTAAGTTTAGAGAGCACCACGTTATAAAGGAAATAAGGTTATAGTTGGAGCAGGAGACTAGGGAAGTAAAATCAGCAACTAATATGTGCCAGGAACTCTGCTAAGGGTTGGGATACAAAAAAAGAGAGGAACTAACAGATTAATGGGTTATTTCTTGAACAAATAACATATAACAACGGAGAGGAACAGGCCTGGAAGGACTGTGGGTGAGTTTGGGTGCTGGAGTGGGAGTGATCTGGATCACATTATGCTGACACCAAGGACAGGAGTAGAGCAGGTTCAGAAGGTGGAGTGGAAACTGGAGAGATGTGGGCTCTGCTCTAGGGGATCTCCCTTTTTGGGAGCAAATGAGTCTGGGCATGCCTTGCCTGGAGGAAAGGAGGAGGACAATGGGGAGTGACCAGAGGACACAAAAGTGAAGAGATTTGCTTCCCATATCATGCATAACTGGCTCCCAGAACAGATAGCATCCAGGTGAAATCTTTCTGCAGAGTGAAGATAATCAACAAAGAGACACAAAATCTGCAACCTCAGATACTCAGCATATTCCTCTCCTCAGCTCAGGTTAGGAGGTAAGTCTGGCTTCTTTCCTTAAGCTCTTTCTTCCTCTGCCACATCTCAACTCATACTGACTTTCTCTTTCTGGATCCCTTTCCTTGGGGAATGAGGGTCCCTTCCAGTCTGGCCTAATGCCAGGAATCAAACAGAAACAATGGTTTTCATACTCCTTAAGAGTGAGCAACAGTACTAGTCATCCTGGTTTTCATATTACTGACTGGTGTGGGAGCAGAGGCAGGGGATATACCTGCAGGTTGGCACAGACAGGGCACGCTGAATGATGTGGAATGAATGTGGCAGAATAGAGAAGATAGGGTGTATGGAAGGGATAGACTAGAGAAAGTCCCCTGAATATTACAACATTGAAAGAATAAAATAGCCAGAAAGGATTGCATGGGAGAGAGGGCACATGATAGAGTGGTTGGAAGGGAATGCAGTCACACTAAGAGGCATTGTGCCCTGAGGATAGAAAGGGATTGAGTCATTGTAAGCCACTTGGCTCAGAAAACATCATCTTTAGTTCTGGGTGCTATATTCCAGGAAGGCCATAGTCATGCTGAAAAGGATGCAGAGGATAATTGGTAAGTGAAGAGTTCACAGATTCGGGAACTGGAATATTTGGTCTTCTTATCCCCAGACCAGCAAGCACTTGGCTACTACTTCCACATGGAAGAAATAGGGGCTAAGAAGTAGAATGAAAGCTCCTTGAGGGTAGGAACTGTTTTTTTTTTTTTTTTTTTGGTTTTGTTTTTATTTGTAATCCCCAAGCTTAGAACTATACCTGACAAGTAATAAGCACTAATTGCTTCTTAAATAAAAATGAATGTCAAAATATTTATTGAATTGAATTAAAATTTACCTAGAGAAAAGGAAACTTTGTTGGGGGTGGGGTGGGGTATTGGTATCCTCAAAAATTTGAAGGACTCATATATAGGAAATAAATGAGAAAATATCCTTGGCGTCAAGCCAGGAGAGTCAGAACTAGGAGCAGTGGGAAAAGAGACAAAGGTAGAGATTTCAGCTCAATCAATGAATAGAACACATTTATTCACAATTAGAACTATTCCATGATAAAATAGATTGCCTCTGTAGGTAGTAGATTCTCTCATTCCAAGAAACATTCATGAAAATACTGAATGGCTCTTTCTCTAGGAGAGTATAGAGGTGATTTTTCTGCTTCTTGTAGTCTGTTTCCTAGGTCCACCAAACAAGTGATCTCCAGTGAGCTAGAAGGTCATTTCTGAGTGATCTATGGACTAGGAACCAAAGTGTCACCTCCTCTATCTGGCATTGAATTGTCCTTCACTGTCAGATACTTTTCTAGTCTGGCAACCTCTTATTCTCCACACATTTTACTGTCTTTAGCGCAACTGGCCTACTCTGTATCCCAGGACCTTATCTCCTCTGTTCTCCCAATTTAAAGCCCTTTGCCTTTTTTATTCTCCATCCCTCATATGTTCTCACATCCTTCCTCCTTCACTTTATATTATCTGTGTATGTGTCAGATCTTTCCAGTAGTCAGTTACCCACAAGAGGCTTCAGAGAATCTTCAATCACTAGTTTTCCAATTTTGGCTCACATCCTTCTCTGCTTCTTTTTCTCAGAAGTCTTTCCACCAATCAAGAGTCACATCTCTCTACATAGACAGCATCACACAATTCTCTTTCACAGGGGAATGACAAACTCATCAAAGAGATAGACGTAGTGCAAAAGGGGCTATAGAGGTCCCTTGGGATGAAATTTTTATGTTGCCCCTTGAAAAAAGCCAGCCAGTGTATGTTTGACATCTATTAACACTACAGGAGACACTAATGATTTAAATAATAAGGATAATTTCCATGACATCCTAAAATGCTTCCAGTTCTGCCAAAAACCCATAAGAAAAATCAATGTGAATTAACAGTACATGCAATAGAATAACACTAAAGCATTCAGTGACAAGATAGTTAAGCTATAAGCAGATATAATCCATGGAAAGCTTAATAGAACATGGATATCCACAGCCCACATTAAATAATCATAAACAATGAAGCAAAGAATGGCTAAAATTAAATCTCAATTACAACAATAATTCTATCTAAATCTATGTAAAATATACATAATAATTCCATCCATATATCTATACATAAAAAATAAAAAAATAAAGGTTTAATGGCACACTGGATTTGGATTCAAGAATCTCTGAGTTTAAATCCTGCTTCAAATTCTTGCTAGCTTTGTGACTCTGGGCAAGACACTTACCCTCTTTTGCTCTTCATTTCTTTATCACTCACTAAATGGGCATAAATATAGCACCTGCCTTACCTAGTTCTTATTTTTTTAATTAAAGTTTTTTAATTTTAAAATTCACTTTTGCAAAACCTTGTGTTCCAATGTTTTTTTCCTTCTTTTTCCCTTTCCTTCCTCTCCTAGATGACAAGTAATCCAAAATATTAAACATGTGCAATTCTTCTATACATATTTTCACAATTATCATTCATCCAGTTCTTGAGTCAAATGAGACAATCTATGTAAACTACTTTCCAAACCTTGGAGTGTTATGTAAACTAATTGTTGTCATTGTTACTACTGCTACTACTACTGCTGCTGCTGCTGCTGCTGCTACTGCTGCTACTTTCACTATTAAGTAGTAGCATACATATGAATAAAAATGATTACAACCAATAGCAGACATTGCTATATTAGAAATATAACCCAAAAGTTACATAAAGAGTTAAATAATAAACAATACTCAATAATAAATGCTCAAAATGCATTAATAAACATGTGTATTAATGAATATAAAGAATTACATAAATGATGCTCTTCTCATGGGCAATTTCTACTATTCTCACCTGAATAAGTGTGGAACCATTTTTTTAGCTTCACTTCTCAGTTAATCTCTTGCCTTGTCTGGTGGGTCTGGCTGTATTCTGAGTGGCTGATCTCATTACTTCTATACCAGAACATTCACATGCCCTTCTCATCATATCATACACATGCCCAGATTCCTCATGACCCCTTTTCTTTGTTCTTCTTAGGCACAATGGAAATTCCCAATCTTTTAGGCGCCTTTCTTTCTAATTTTGTGATTGCTTTCATCCTCCTTCTCAAGAAACCAACATTGACCTCAGGTAAGTGCATTTACTTCTTTTTGACTCTTGATGGCTAAGAATGGAGTTCTAAACACTGAGGGCTGAGAATAGAGATTCTATCCTACTCTAATACCCAACCAGATCATTCCCTAATACTCTCCTTGACTCTGTGAGATTTTCTCAACTTTCCTCTTTCCTCCTATAGACTTTTCATTGTCTTGATATATTGTCCTTTTCACTAGTCTCAACATTTTTCTCATTCATCTTACTCTCTACTTTTTTCTCCCAATCCTATTTTAGTGTTATGTCCTTCACAAATTTCTTGCATAAACCTTGCATATTTTCCCATCTTTTCTCTGACCCATTGTATCTTTTTCCTGCTTGATTAATCAGGACAATTTTCAGTGATTGGACCTGCAGAACCTATCCAAGCCTCACCTGGGGAAGAAGTAGAATTACCATGTTACCTGTCCCCACCTCAGAGTGCACAGCATATGGAAGTGGTCTGGTTGCAATCTAGTCAGGTGGTACATCTCTATCAAGGTGGGGATGATCACTTTGGAGACCAGGCCCCTAATTACCAAGGGAGGACAGAACTGGTGAGAAATGATATTACAAATGGAAATGTCACCCTGAAGATACGAAATGTGAAGTTCTTAGATGCAGGAAAGTACAATTGTCTCTTTGAGGATGGTTTTCACCAAGAAGAAGCTAATGTGGAGTTGAAGGTCTTAGGTAAGGAGGTGGGGACTGGAATGGACCAGTTTATGTATGTATGGGGGAGGAGAGATGTCTTCCCAACTCTGTCATTAATAGAACTAAAAGATATCTTATTTGGAAGAGAACTCCAAGATCATGTACTCTAATACCTTTCTGAACTAGAAACTTCTGTCTATATTCCCTGTAGGTAGCTATTTTCATTTGGCCTGTATCCTCAACTCTTAGCCTGATACCTTGAACATGAAAGAAACCTAATGAAACTTGTTGAATTTGAAATATCTTTTAGCTTTTACTCAAGGACTTCTAATGAGAAGTTTTCCTGTATCCCTGGAGGAGGTGGCCCTTTCCACTTCTGGATAAATTTTAGCTAACAAGAATTTGTTTCACTGATATCATGCTTAATTGATCCTCTGAAGATGTCATCTACTGTTACTAATTCTGTACCATGGGTACAAGTGGAAGAATAATCCATTTGCCATTTTAAAATATAATTTTGCTTTTTTTGCGTCTTTCTTTCTGTATTACTGTATTACTTATCTGTAATAGGAGAGGGTTGGGAACAATGGCCACATTTGCCTCTTTGTGATCTTATGATAAGTACATAGGAATTTTCTCATCTTAGACTTAGATTTTCTCATATTAGATTTTTTTTTGTGAGAATAGCTACATGTCTTCTCAGGAAACTAAGATACTAAGGGAATTACCTGTCATTGATTAGCACCCCAATTTTTTTTTTTAACAATCAATGTCAATCATTAGTTTTATAAAGGAACACTGAAGGACAGAATTACAAATATTTCCTCCTTGGGGCAAACTCTATAACATGTGAGTCCTTAGGAATTGTAGGGAGAATATACTCCAATCAATTGAAGTTTCTATATTATGTTGATTTTCCAAATGTGGCTTAGCCTATGAGTGGATAAATTTGCTTCCATGCTTCTCCTTCCCTGAATCCTTTAGGTTCCTTGGGACTTTACTTTTCTCTGTTTGGCTACTAACAAATCCTAGCAAAGACTCTTGCTCTGATTGTGTCTTTTGAAGCTCACAAGATCATTCGTAGCCTTCTCGAAGACTATCTGAAAGTTGGTGTAAGCACTAGAGACAGAAATAATGGTCATCCCAGTTTTCAAACTTTCTTTAGTTGAAAGACAATTCAAAGCCTCTTTTCCCCACTCAGGGACCGATAGAAGTTGAGTTTACTATTGGCTTGACCTCTGAACACCAAATTCAGAAGAGAAAGTTTAGATTTGGAAAAACTGCCCAACAATTAGAACAATAACAAAGTGAAAGGGACCCCACCCCCATAGGAGTTAGTTGGTCACCTCTCCCAGTGAGACTTACAGCAAAGGGTGGATGATCACTCATGGGAAGAGTCTCAAGGCAGAGTCTGATTCAAGTATGTGTTGAGCAGCATGAACCTCTGACTTCCCTTCTAACTCTGAGACCTGTGAGTATAACATCTATACAAAAAATATACAAAACTAGCCTCCAATCTTGCTTGTATTCTATAATATAATCAGTGTAGCCTGGTGTTGTATTTCAAAAATAGGTGGTACTAAAAACAAGGTGATGTGGCCTGGGCTGGGGTTAGAGAAAGGGAAAATGGTAATGTTATTGATGGGAGGGAGAGGACTGTCTGCTGTGGGCTACAAAGCTGGGGCAGAGAGAAGCAGGGGCCAGCAGGGCTCAGAATTTGGTCATAGAGATGTCTTTGCCCTCTGCTTATTGGGGGTGTGAAAGTGGGTGGTAGGGAGAGAAGATGGTGTAAAAATTGATGCATTATTATGTTTTTCCTGAGACTTATGTGCAATTTGTGTTTTAGGTAAAGAAACTCAGATACCACCTTTGCCACCCACATACTTTTTGATCCTTATTGGGGTTTGTGTGGTGATGTATTTGGGTTTTGTAATCTGTATGCTGCTATTCCAAGGTAATTATGAGGGGAAACTGGGGCAAAATCTTCTATTTAGCTCATCAGATATTTATATGTAGTCTTGGAGAGGAAAAGGATTTTGAACCCAGAGTATTGGGAGTCTAACTTTTACCAAGTCACTGTTCACTTGTCCCCCCAGGATATTCTATGTTCCATGTTCTTCAGTGTCTACCCATAAACCCTGTTCCTCTCAACTATATTTTTAATTATATGACCACATGATTTCACTCCCCCCCCCCCCCCCCCCCCCCGCCATTCCATTCTATCCCACCCTCTACATTTTTCTGATGGCCTTAATTCTCCAATCAGTCATTCATTCTTCATATGTTGGTCAGTTTTCTGTCCAAAAATCATGTAAGAGGCTTTATAGAATTACCAAAAAAATTGTTTTGTCTCTTTCCCTCAGTCACAATCCCTGCCTTTGGGTAGGGTAAATAGGATAAGGAGCTAAATAAAGATGATCATTGACTTTTAAAGAAACTGAAAAAATTTTAACTTAACCAGCATTTTAAAGACATGGCTTATGCTTTGCTTTGTAATGTGGAGTGAGGAAAGAAGTTAATGTTTTCATTACTTGGTAGTTGTGGTTGATAGTAATTTATATTTGCCTTCATAGAGCTAACAAATTCTGTGAGAGTGAATTGTGGATAAATCCAAAGGGGACATCTGGATAATATATTAATAAGAATTCTGAAAAGGGAGAAATCATTTTACCTAATGATAGGAAAGGATCAAAAAAGGTTTCAAGGAGGTCTTTGAAAGGGCTCTTGAAGGAAAAATGGACTTAGATAGAGGTGGAGATGGGCTAGAGATAATTCTTGTCTTGGGAATGAAAAAAGAAAAGGGGAGAGGACATGATGAAGAGGAAAATCAGAGTCTAGTACAGTCTGGCAAAAATTTAACTCTGAATCAATTAATAAATTGATTTTAAAAAATTGAAAAAAAAAACCCTCCTGTATGCTAAACACACTAGTAAGTACTTTAGATACAAGGACAAAATGGGAAAATCCTTGCCCTCATGGTGATTACATTCTGTCAGAGGAGACAAAATGCATCTATAAACCCAAACAAATAAATACAAGATAACTAGGGAGGGGAAGGACCAACATCTGTTAAATGTCAGCTAAAAAGAAGATATGTGAAAAGTGATAATTGAGTTGATATTTAAAAAAGAAAGAAACTAAGGATTCTAAGAGGTAAAATTTAGTGATAACCTGTACAAAGGCATAGAGTTGGAAAATGTAGTGAGTAGAATGGCAGGAAGGTGACTATAGTAGGCTTTAAAAAGTTTGAAGAGACATCATATAGAATAGGACTTTAAACATGGGTCAAGATATAAAGGGGCTTAATATCAGACAAAGGAGTTTGTATTTGACCTTAGAGGGAATAGGAGTCACAGAAGTTTGTTGTGCAGAAAAAGAGACATAGTTAGACTTGTGCTTTAGAAATATCAGTTTGGCAGCTCAGTGGAGGAAGGATGAATGAGAGGAGACCTTGAAAAAAAGGAGACCAACTGAGAAGTCATTGTTATCATCCAAGCAAGAATTGACTAAGGCTAACATTAGAAGGTGGCCATGTGAACATAAAAGGAGATTAACAATGTAAAGGACATGTTGGAAGCAGAGTTAATAAGATTTGGCAACTGATTTTATATATATGGTAAGGAGCCATGGATAATATTACAATCTTGAATCTGTGTGACTGGAAGAATGGTAGAGGATTCTTGAGAAGATTAGGGCAATTTGAAAGAGTTATTTAATTGGTTAATTATAAGGTCAATATTAGGAATAGGGGAAAGTGAAGTCACCTCAGGGGTGATGGTTTAGAAAAAATAGTAAAAGATGAAAAGATGGGAAGTCTTGCTGAAGAAAAATATTCAGTTTAGAAGGAATGAAGCTTAGGGGAAGATAGTAGGAACAGAAATTTGTGGGTGATGGGAAAGTCAAATGTGTGACTAGGTGACCTCTGACTGAGTTGGATTGGAAAACTAAGTCATGGGACCTGAGGAGACTAAAAAACTGAGACGCTAATGTGCTTGTAGAAATATCAGCACAGATACAGATGTATACTTGTATGACAAGAGTTGGAATGAAAAGAGATACTCTGAGCCAGATATTTTCTCACTGAGAAAAGAAAAATGATCCACTTGGAAACTATCAACTAATTGGATTGTTTATTTAGGTAGAGGGAGCCTCAAAGAAGAAAGCATTACTGAGTAATAGCTACAGAGCTGGAGTCTGGAAGTGGTAATGGAAATTTATCCCTCTCAAAGAGCAGTGTATTGGGGGAAATGAGGGAAGATATAACAAATACTGGAAAGGACATCCAAAGGATAAAATATCCCTGAAGGACAGACAAATCTTACTGAGTGACAGAAAATGGAAGGAATAAGAAAGAAAAAGAAATCTAAAATGAAAATAATTTTTGTGAATTAATCAAGCAGGAAGCAAGAAAGAGATTTACAATGAATATTTGGTATTAATGAGCAGGAATTCCAGAAGATACAATAGAAAGGTGAAATTTAGTTTGGGGTGCCCCAGGGACCATGTTTCTTCTATTATCCTAGGTGTGGTGTAGCTAAGGACGTTAAATCCATGTGAGCAACCTATTGTACTTGTACTTTGCTAAGATGAGGGGGCAGCAAAGACAACAAGACTTCAGTCATTCTCTCATGGTTGGGGGCTTCTGTCAGTATATTTTTACAGGTTAAATCCCTGGATTGGCACAATTAGTGGGATTCTGATACAGCTTACTACATTTGAAATTGAAATGTGTCTTTTTTATTTGTGGTCACGGCACAGATGCAGAGGTAAGAAGGAAGGGGTGGGCAGCAATTCGATAACATCATGGGATGATAATCAAATCCTTAAGCAGCCTAGAACTGAGTCCATCCATCTTTGTGCAGTCCTCACCTCTCCCAGATCAGTACAGCCTGATGTGCCTTTGCCTCCTTGAGTATTTCTCTATTGTGCACCCCTCAGTATACAAACTACTTTGACTCTTTTGTGTCCTCTAATCCATATGCAGTTATCTTTCTGAGTGCACTCTAAATTCTGAGTGTGACTCATTTTATTTGCAGCCCAAACCCTGAATTTTCCCTCACTCTTAAAAAAACAAACAAACCAACTGATACAAGTCCCTGGTCTCCACGTAGTCTTGACCCTGTAAGCATGGCTAGTTCCTATGTATTTTTGAGTGTTTATTCTCTTTGGCCCTCTTCTATATCCTTATTGAAAATATAGAGGATGGAGACCCTTCTGAGAATGTATAATCTAAAATAGAAAATGGTGCATAAAGTACATTTGTATCTCATATGGAGAAGTTTGAGGGCCCTGGGCTGTCAAGGGATAATCCCAGCCCTCTTTCCCCAGGAGTACAGGGAAGGCTTTTTTTTTTTTTTTTTGTTTGTTTGTTTCTTCTCAACCTGAGCTCAAACATCCTTTTTTATATACAGGGTTTTTTTTTGATGAAACATCATTTTGGAAAGAATGGAAATTTGTACTTGCAAGTTTTTTGCTTATAATTACAAAGAACATTCCCTTTGCACTTCTAATAAAGTACTACTATCAACAAAAGCGCCATCACAGCACCAAATCAGACTCCAGAGATGACAATAAGGTAATTTTAGGTAGGGTCTACCTAATTTGATTCAATGATTGTTATCTTTGCAGCTAGCTAGTGAGGTAAAAGCCATTGAACACCAAATCTGAACTGAGAGTGATGCAGGAATGAAAGGGATAAAAGGAAAGGGGGGACTCAAAACAGTGATTTTGATGGGAGGATTGGAAGTATGAGATGACTAAGAAAGGCAGTGGACCTTCCTCAGTTTGGGCTGGGAATAGGTCAGTAAAGGGAAGTCAAAGAGAATCCACTCTTCCTCTTTTTTTCCCATTTTCCTCTTATCAATTCACTCACATGTCATTTGCTTCTATCACTTTCTTAACCCCATCTCACATAATAAAGTGACCTTCTTGCCAAAGCCAATGCCTCCTCATGCACAAGAGATCCCATTCCATTCTGTCTTATGCGGTGTATTACCCCCTCTGATCACCATTTTCTCACTTACCTTCAATCTTTCCCTGTCCCTACAAACATGCGCATGTTTCTCTCATTCTCAAAAAAACTCTCACTTGATGTGGTCATCTCCATTAGTAATTTTTTCATATCTTTCTTTCCTTTCGTTATTAAAATGCTTGGAGAAAGTCACCTACAAATTTTGTCTCCATATCTTTTCCTTTCTCTCTGTTTTTATCTCTACAATCTTGCTTTTGATTTTATGATTCAAATGAAACTACTTAATTCTAATGTTATTAATGCTCTTTCAATTGACAAATCTATTTGCTTTGTTTCTCAATCCTCATTATTCTTGACTTCTCTGCAGCCTTTGAAACTGTCAGTTTCTCTATTCTCCTTGATCTATTCTTGCTACATATTGAGGACACTACACCTTCCTGGTTTTTCTCTTATTAGAGAAGCTCCTTCTCGGTTCCCATTGCATGAATGGTCTTCATTCATTCCAGATAACTATGACTATCTCACAGGGGTCTATTATGTTTTCTTCTTCCTCTTTACTATTTCTTTTGATGATCTTATTAGCTCTCCTGGATTCAATTATCATCTCTATGCTCATAATTCTCAAATCTACTTGTCTAGCCTGAATTTTCTCACCTCCAATCCCTCATGTCCAATACCTATTGGACATGTTGAAATGTATATGTCCTATAGGCATTTTGATCTAAAATTTAATTCATTATCTTTGCCATTAAAATTCTTCCTTCTTCCTAACTTCCATATGACTATGGAAAGAATCCTACCGGTGATCCAGCCTCACAAATTAAGTGTCATTCTCATTTCTTTTCTCTCTCTCTCTCATTCCTCTAACCACCAGCATATATGACTTATTGCCAAGGCTTGTCTGTTTTACATTCATAACACCTGAACTATATAACCTCTTCTCTCCTCTGACAGTACCACTACTCTGGAGCAGGCCTCAATTATTTCACACCAGGATTATTGCAGTAGCATGCTGTTTAATCTCTTTGCTATACCTCTTTCCCCTTATTCCAGTCCATCCTCCATTCTGCTGGTAAAGAGATCTTCCTAAAGTTTAGGTAGCCAATGGTCTTGGAGATAGTTTATTGTATTTCAAGAGAGAGACAGATTTCCTAATATGCTGGTCTATTGTTGACTTCAGGTGTCCAAAGGAGGTCAGATCTGCTTTTTGGTTGGCCTTGCTAAAGATCTGGGATCAAGAAAGAACAAACAAGGATAGATGTAACTACTCATTTGCACTGAAATAAAGGCATATTCTAATATGAATGTACTTATATCAAGAAAAGCAAAATAGTTTAATTTTCTCTGCCATCACATAGATAAAAGGCAATTTGAGAGAGAAAGAGCACTAAGTATTGGAGGGATCAGAGATGTATCACAGAATATAAATACTTGAGCTGAATCTTAAAGAAAGAAAAGAATTCTAAGAGGCAGAGAGGAGAAAAGCATGCAATCTGGCAATAGGGGACAGATGGAGTAAAGTTTTGGTAATGGGAAAGTTAAGGGGAAAGGTTCACAGAGCAGACAATAGCCCAGTTGACTGGTATAGAGAGAAAAGATGTATGGAAGAATATATAAGTGATAAGATTCACTTATCTTCAAGTTGCTTTTTCTCTGAACTTTTATTTCTCATGTTTTCTGTTCCTAATACCCCTTCTTTCTGTCCACTCCAAATAACTTTAATCTAGGTTTATGCTTTGTATTTATTTCACTTATCTCTATAACATTAGGCAATGGCCAGGCAACAGGGGTCCTTTGTGTTTCCTACCACATAACAACTTCAGCAATTATTCCTGTTTCTAGGGAACCAGATGGAAGTTTGGGGAGCACTGTTGCATCAAAATATAGATAACTCAAAATGGAAGGCCTAGCAATGGTAAATGAGGATGAGAGTTCTCTGACTGCTGAAGCAGAAGAGCTGATCACACATCAGATCAACAAAAGCTGACTCTCTTTTCCATTCTAGTTTTGAAGCATGAGGAATATTTTATATTACAATGAAAAAGTAAGATCAGGAAAGAGGGGACTTCCCATTTTCCACCCAGTTTCCATTATCACAGAGATTATATAGACCTCTTCATCATTATGTTTATTCTTTCCTGACTTTGGATCAACAAGTTTCCCATGTTGGAGTTGTCAAAAACTCCTACATCAAAAGTTTCAGAGAAAAATATGAATTGACTCCAGGCTATGAACAGTTCAAAAGAATTCCTAAAATTAAGAGAGGTAGAAAAAAATGGTAAGAGAAGTGGGAGTGATGCAAGAAAATTTGTAAAAGAGAGATAGAAAAAAATCACTGAAGAATAGTTTGAAAAACAGAATTTGTCAAATGATAAAAGATACAAAAATTCAATGAAGAAAAGGATTCTTTAAAAAGAATTAATTAAATGGAAAAAAAAGATATACACAACTTCACTGAAGAAGAGAACTCCTTAAAAAGCAAAATTGACCAAATGGAAAAAGAGGTACAAAAACTCCATGAATTAAATAATTCCTTAAAAATTAGGATTAGGCAAATGATGCTAATGTCCTTATGACACATCCAGAAACAGTAACCTAAAGTCAAAAGCATGAAAAAATAAAAGAGAATGTGAAATATCTCATTGGAAAAACAATAGATCTAGAAGAGAAGATCCAGGAGAGATAATTTAAGGTTTATTGGAGTACCTGAAAATCATGATAAGAAAAAAGAGCCTGGACATCATCTTTCAAGAAATTATCAAGGAAAAGTTGCCCAGATATTCTAAAACCAGAGCAGAAAATAGAAATGAAAGAAAGAATGCATCCATTATCTCCTGAAAGAGATCCCCAAATGAAAACTCCCAGCAATATTATAGTCAAATTCCAAAGTTCCTAAGTCTCCAAGAAAGTATTGTAAACAGTCAAAAGGAAAAAAAAATTCAAGTATCATAGTACCACAGTCAAAACATCATAAAATTTAATAATACTAAAGGTTCAGAGAGCTTGGAATATAATATTCTGAAGGGCAAAAGAGATAGGATCACAACCCAGAATTCACCTACCCAGCAAAACTGAGTATAATCTTTTTTGGAGGAAATTCCTTAGTGAAACAGAGGACCATCAAGTGTTCCTGATGAAAAGACCAGAACTGAATGGAAAAGCTGACTTTCAAATACAAGATTAAAAAGAAGCATAAAAAGACAAATAGAAAAGAGAAATTATAAGGAATTCAATAAGATTAAAGTGTTTAACCTAGAAAAAATAACAACAAAATTCATATGGAAGAACAAAAGGTCGAGAATTTCAAGGGAATTTATGAAAAAAAAATCAAATGAAGGTGGCTTAGCTGATCCTGATCTAAAACTATATTATAAAACAGCAGTCACTATAACCATTCAGTATTGGCTAAGAAATAGATTAGTTGATCAGTGGAATAGGTTAGGTTCACAAGACAAAATAGTCAATAACTATATCAATCTAGTGTTTGACAAACCCAAAGATCCCAACTTTTGGGATAAGAATTCATTATTTGACAAAAACTGCTGGAATAACTGGAAATTATGTATGGCAGAAATTAGGCATGGACCTACACTTAACACCATATACCAAGATAAGATCAAAATGGGTCCATGATTTAGGCATAAAGAACGAGATTATAAATAAATTAGAGGAATATAGAATAGTTTACCTCTCAGATTTGTGGAAGAGGAAGAAATTTGTGACCAAAGAAGAGCTAGAGATCATTATTGATCACAAAATAGAAAATTCTGATTACATCAAATTAAAAAGCCTTTGTACAAACAAAACTAATACAAACAAAATTAGAAGGGAAGCAACAAACTGGGAAAACATTTTTACAATTAAAGGTTGTAATAAAAGCCAAATTTCTAAAATATATAGAGAATTGACTTTAATATATAAGAAATCAAGCCATTCTCCAATTGATAAATAGTCAAAGGACATGAACAGACAATTTTCAGAAGATAAAATTAAAACTATTTCCACTCATATAAAAGAATGTTCCAAATCACTACTGATCAGAGAAATGCAAATTAAGACAACTCTGAGATACCACTACACACCTGTCAGATTGGCTAAGATGATGGGAAAAAATAATGATGAATGTTGAAGGGGATGAGGGAAAACTGGGACATTGATGCATTGCTGGTGGAGTTGTGAACAAATCCAACCATTCTGGAGAGAAAGATGGAATTATGCCCAAAAAGCTATCAAACTGTGCATACCCTTTGATCCAGCAGTGCTATTACTGGCGTATATCCCAAAGAAATACTAAAGAAAGGGAAGGGACCTGTATGTGCCAAAATGTTTGTGGCAGCCCTTTTTGTAGTGGCTAGAAACTGGAAAATGAATGGATGCCCATCAATTGGAGAATGATTGGGTAAATTGTGGTATATGAATGTTATGGAATATTATTGTTCTGTAAGAAATGACCAGCAGGATGAATACAGAGAGGCTTGGAGAGACTTATATGAACTGATGCTGAGTGAAATGAGCAGAACCAGGAGATCATTATATACTTCAACAATGATACTGTATGAGGACATATTCTGATGGAAATGGATTTCTTTGACAAAGAGAAGATCTAATTCAGTTCCAATTGATCAATGACGGACAGAAGCAGCTACACCCAGAGACGGAACACTGGGAAATGAGGGTAAATTGTTTGCATTTTTGTTTTTCTTCCCAGGTTATTTTTACCTTCTGAACCTAATTCTTCCTGTGCAATACAAGAGAACTGTTTAATTCTGCACACATATATTGTATCTAGGATATACTATAACATATTTAACATGTATAAGACTGCTTGCCAACTAGGGGAAGAGGTGGAGGGAGGGAAGGGAAAAGTCAGAACAGAAGTGAATGCAAGGGATAATGTAAAAAATTATTCATGCATATGTACTGTCAATAAAAAGTTATAATTATTTTTAAAAAAGATTAAAGTGCTTACATTCTTACTTGGGAAGATACTTGCAACTCCTAAAATTTTTCTAACTATTAGAGTGATTAGAAAGAGTGGAAATAAACAGAAAGCACACTTGTGAGTTTAATTTGATGGCTTGTTTATCTTTAAAAAAATAAAATTAAGGGGTTAGAAGGAAGAATGCACTGGGGAAAGAGGAAAAGGAGAGGTAGAATAGTGTAAATTATCTGACATAAAAGAGGGATGAAAGAACTTTTACAGTGGAGAGTAAGATGAGTGAAGTCAAAAGGGGTGTGTGAATTTTACTCTCATCAGAATTGACTCAAAGAAAGAATAACAAACACACTTAGGTGTAAAAAATATATCTTATCATAAGTGAAAGTTGGCAAGAAGTCGATAAGAGAAGTGGTGGACTGATAGAAGAGAGCTCACATTGGGGGAGGTAAAAGTCAAGCAAAACACTTGAGAATGGACAGGATGAAAAAAGAGAGAATAGAATAAATGGAGGAAAGTAAGATGAAGGGGAATACATAGTTAATAATTATTGCTGTGATTTTTACAGCAAAATTCTCTAATAAAGACCTCACTTCTCAAATATATAGAAAAATGAGTTAAATTTATAAAAAATAAGAATCATTCCTTGGTTTGACTATTTACCAATAGTCAAAAGATATGACTGGCAGTTTTCAGACAAAATTATCTAAGCTAGGGGCAGTTAGATAGCACAGTGGATACAGCATCAGCCTGAAGTCAGAAGAACCTGAGTTCAAATCTAGTCTCAGACACTTAACACTTCCTAACTCTGTGACCCTGGGCAAGTCACTTAACCCCAATTGCCTCAGCAAAGTAAATAAATAAATAAGAACCTTGGAAATTGTTAAAAAAAACCATACAAACCAAAACCCAAATTTAAGTTGTCTGTAGTCATATGAAACAACAATTTAAATAACTGTTGATTAGACAGATACTAATTAAAGCCAGTCAGAGGCATTAAGCTCACACTTATTAGATTACAGAAAAGGAAAATGACAAATTTTGGAGATGTACCAAAATTAAACACCAATATACTGTGGAGTTCTGAATGGTTTCAACTATTCTGGAGAGCAATTTATAACTATGCTCAAAGGCCTATAAAAACCATGCATACCCTTTGACCAAGAAATTCCACTACTAGGTTTGTATCCCTAAGAGATACAATTAAAGGGAAAAAATATTTATTTGTACAAAAATAATAATAACAGTTCTTTTTGAAGTGGCAAAAATTGGAAATTGAGGGGATGTCCTTCAATTAGAGAGTGAATAAATTGTATATAATTGTTATGGAATACTATTGTTCTATAAAAAAATAATGAGCAAGATGCTCTCAGGAAAAAAAAATTGGAAAGATTTACATGAATTGACACAAAATGAAATGAGCAGAACCAGGAGATCATTATACATAGTAACAGCATAATTGTATGATAATCTGCTATGAATAACTTAACTATTATCAACAATTCAATGATCCAAGACAATTCTGAAGAACTATTGATGAAAGATGCTCTCCATCTCTAGGGAAGATGGGCCAGAATAGAGATCAAAGATGCTTTTCTTTATTTTATTTCTCTTGGGTTTTGTTTTATTTATGTTTTCTTTCACAGCATGATTATCATGGAAATATTATTTTTCCATGACTACACATGTTTAGCTTACATCAAAATGCTTGCCCTCTCAAGGGGGAAGGTGAGGGAGAGAATTTGGAGCTCAAAATTTGAAAAAAATAATGTTAAAATTGTTTTTACCTGTAATTGGAGAAAAATTCAATATTGACTTAATAAGATAAAATGAATGTTAAATATTGTCTTTTCATGAAACTGGGGAAATTTTATAAAAAAAGAAATGCAACTCTTTAAAATAAGTATTACTCTCCCACCCTACCCTATGGTACCAGTAATAAGAAGTTACTGGATTCTATTTTATATATATATATATATATTTGTTTAAACTTAGCATTTCTTTTTTTAAAGAAATAAATTATAAATAATTTATATATAAATATATATATTTATATATAAATATATATATATATATAAATTATATATAAATATATATATATAAATATCTATAAATAAATAAAGAAATAAATTTTAAAGGAATAAATTTCTTGTTCCTTTCCTGATTTATATTGTACTTTGAATAAATTTGTTAATTTGCCATTTTAGGGAGCACAAAACTTGTGGAATTATGAACTAAACTGAAATAATCTAATTAATCCTTTGGTTAAATGTTTGTTAGTGAGAGTGGGAAAAAAATTAGCAAACTTCTTCTCACTAGAGGCCAACTTGTCCAGGATTGAACTGAATCCAGAAACATAGTAAGGTACAGGTCAGAGAAGACCGAACACCCCCACACTTGTGGTTTGAGCCAATGTAGCTAGCTCCTCCCTAAATTTTTCCTTCTTATGTTATCATAAATGAGAAGTCAATCATAGGCACCTGGGGGAGAATGTTCCCATAAATCTCATGACTTTTGCCTGCTCAGTGAGCTACCTTGCTCTATGATTGCAACCTAGGAACTTGGAGGAAAGAAGGAGAACTCAGCATAGTTAGGTGTGCCTTCTTTAAGAATCATTGCTACCTTCTCTCCCACAAGCCTTCATTCTCTTGTGGTAACCCTAAGACTAGCATTCCTAGACAACCCTAGTTGTATCCTGTCTGTGTCCTCCATGGTCCTGCCCATTCTGCTTTCTTTATGCTTCATTTTTTCTTTTGTCAGACAGACAGAAATGAAATACAATCAGTTCTGCTAGAATATTTGTGTTCTGCTAGAACACACACACTCTCCTTTTATAGCCCCTCCTCTTTCTTATCCCTTTCCCCTTCTACTTCAGTTCTCCCTAATATTAGCCTCCATCTTTCCTTTCCCCTTTCCTCTCCTACTCTCTATAGGATTAGACAACTTTCTCTATGAAATTAAATATATCTGATCTCTCTTTGAGCCAAATCTGATGAGATTAAGGTTCGCACAATGCTCATCCCCCTCCCTTTTTCCCCTCAATTGTAATATGTCTTTTTTTGCCTCTTCATGAAATGTAATTTATGTCATTTTACTTCCCCTTTCCTCTTCTTTCAATACAATATCCTTTCTACCTTTAGTTTCTTTTTTATATTATCACAATAAAATCAAATTATGCCTATATCCTCTAAGTATACCCCCAATAGAGATACAGTTCTCAAGAATTAAACATATCATCTTCTCATATAGGAATGTAAATTTTTTAACTTTTAAAAGAAACATAGCTTTCCCTCCCTTCTTACCTGTTTATGCTTCTCTTGAATTCTGTATTTGAAGATCAAATTTTCTGTACAGCTCTGGTCTTTTCATCAAAAAAATTCTAATTCTTAGTGAATTATTTTCTTAATTTTTTAAATTTCCTTTTGCATTTGCCCAGTTGAACTTTCAAATGAATTGTTTTGCTCGTTGTATTTTTCCATTTCAAAAATTCTGTTTTGCAAGTTGTTTTGTTTCTATTTTGTCACATCTATTTTGTAAGAAGTTATATGCTTTTTCCATTTCACTAAATCTATTTTAAAGAAGTTTTTTTTTCTTCAGATAACATCTGTATTTTCTTTTCCAAATTCTTGCAAAGTTTTTATTTCCTTTCCCCATTTTTCTTCTTTCTTTTAAAATCCCTTTAGAATTTTTCCAAGGGATTCTTGTGAGATGGAGATAAACTTCATCTGGAGACATTTTGCCTTTAGTGTCCTCAAGGTTTGAGACCTGTCCTTCCCTGTCTCCATAAAAGCTATTTATGGTCTTTCTTCTTCTTCTTCTTCTTCTTCTTTTTTTTTTTTTGGCTCATTTTAAAAAGATTTTTAAATCTGAAGGCAAAGGGGGAGATTGTTACAAGCTTCCTTCTAGGAAGACAGCATAGTAGGTCAGAAAATTTCAGGCTCTCTAGGTTTCATCACACACACACACACACACACACACACACACACACACACACATACAATTGCATCTCAGGACTAGGATAAAAGTGAAAAATAAATGACAAGGTAAAACAGTGATCCTCATGGAACAATTCAAGAAGACCCAAAGATATCAGTAGCTTCACACTGCCCTGGCTTCCTTCCAGTGCTGGGTGAGTGTGGCCAACCTAAATCTCCCATTACTCTGGGGTTCAGGGGCTCACAATTTGCCTTTTGTAGTTGCATTGGATATCTCACGGGTAGTCTGCTAATCCACTGGCTTCTGATCCAGGACAGAGTAGTCAATGTTGTATTGTTGATTTTAGCTAAGATATTCCTGGTAGATTCCCCCAGAGTGTGGAGACCACTCTGCCCTCAGTCCCTGTGCTATGCCTATGCTTATTTGTCTCACCCTATGCCCTATTGAAACAGACCTTTCCTGATATTCTTCCAAAATATCTTCTGCTGGAAATTTGTTGCATTCCAAATATTGTGGGTGCTGTTACTCCAAAACCAGTTCAGAGACTTGATCTGGCGTTTTTCAAAAGAAAACCGGAAGAACTCAAACACCTGTCTATTCTCTGCCATTTTGATTCCATTATCCCTCCTCCACCCCCGCCCCCTCCCTTGCTCAAATTCTAATTTTCAAATAATTATTTTCTTTTTTAGGATATCTATGGATATCCTTTTCATAACATATTATGTTTTCATAATATGTTTTTCTTGGAAGGTTCTTATTTCATTTTAGTTTTTAGTTTTTCCTCAGTCTCTCTTGTAGAGGGCCACAGATAGTGGGAGAACTTTGGATGAGGTATTAGACCCTTCAGGCTAGCAGGAACATACTGAAAATGTCTGGTTCAGCTCTCATCTCTCCTTGGGGTGCCTCAGCTTTCCTTAGAAGTCAGGGGGCATGACAACCTGTGTTCTACTTGAAGCAGAGATACTTGCAGCAAAGAGGCATCTACATAATAATAGCAAGGTGTTTATAGTTAGCACATGTGCAGTGTGCTGTAGTGATGTAATTGTACCAAGATATTTAAGGCTCAGAGAGGTTGAAATAAATGGACTACATGATTGATCATCCATGTGGGTTCCTACCTCTTCACTCCTCTCCCAAGATTAAGGACTTGGGCTGGTATTGAGATCTCCAGAGAGCTAGTCCAGATGATACACTCTCTCATTTGATTTTTAAAGTATTTTTTTTAGTTCTTCTATAAATTCATTCTGTGTAGTTTGCCATTTAATGTTACTCTTTAGGATAGGAGAGGATTATTTTACTTCAATGTTCTCTGAAGATGAATTCTGATCTATATCTGCAGTAAGTTTCTATGGTGGGGTGCTTTCTTCTTTGCTCATTTTTAAAAATGAAGCTTATTAGTATAAACATCTCTAATCCTGGGGTGGGAGGGATGGTGCCTATGGATTTACTTCAACTCTCCCTTTTATCCTGGAACCTCAAACCAAGAACTTCATTTTCCTCCAAGTGCTTGCAGCCAGCACTGCTTCTGTATTCACTAAGTGTTCTGGCTCCTTCTAGTCTAGATCGGCTTCTTTACAACACAACTTGGTCTGTTGTTCCTAATCAGCTAATTAGCTAAGCTAATAAACTTTCCAAGCTGTCTCAGAGGGAAAAAAAATTGTGGTTCAAACTGAGGCTTCCTTCAAAGCCAGTTAGCTCCAGGGCTCTCCACTGGCTGCTTCTGCTGAAGCATTTACGTTGACACTGGCTAAATCATAGTCCTGAGGTCTTATTTTGGGTCTTCTTGGATTGTTCCATGAGGATCACTGTTTTGCCTTGTCTTATTTATTTTTCACTGTTTTATTGCAGTCCTGAGGTGCAATTGTGTGTGTGTGTGTGTGTGTGTGTGTGTGTGTGTGTGTGTGTGTGTGTGTTTGTGTGTATTTGTGTGAGAAAGCCTAGAGAGCTTGAAATTTTCTGACTTACTGTGCTGTCTTCCCAGAATCCTCCCAGGGATGCAATTTCTAAGTTCAAATTATACTTTCTGATCACTAATTTTTTAA
This sequence comes from Antechinus flavipes, assembly GCF_016432865.1. Classification (NCBI taxonomy): domain Eukaryota; kingdom Metazoa; phylum Chordata; class Mammalia; order Dasyuromorphia; family Dasyuridae; genus Antechinus; species Antechinus flavipes. The sequence goes on from NC_067398.1 coordinate 650,664,187, forward strand.
GGGGAGAGGAGAATTCTAGATTTTCTATCCAATAATTGATTCCTCTTCCCACCAAATATCAGTTGCACATAGCAAATAGCAAACAAACCCATTTATACAAGTTGATAGCAAAAGAGAAATCAGATGCTGAGTGAAATAAGCAGGACCAGGAGATCATTATAAACTTCAACAACAATACTATATAATGATCAATTCTGAAGGACATGGCTCTCTTCAACAATGAGATGAACCAAATCAGTTCCATTTGTTCAGTAATGAGTAGAACCAGCTATACCCAGCAAAAGAACTCTGGGAAATGCATGTGAACTGCTCCATAGCATTTTCAATCCTTCTGTTTTTGTCTGCTTGCATTTTTGATTTCCTTTACAGGTTAATTATACATTATTTCAAAATCCAATTCTTCTTGTGCAGCAAAATAACTGTCTGGATATGTGTACATATATTGTATTTAACATATTTTACATGTATTGGTCTACCTGCCATCTGAGGGAGGGATAGAGGGAAGGAGGGGAAAAATTGGAACAAAAGGTTTTGCAATTGTCAGTGCTGAAAAATTACCCATGCACATGTCTTGTAAATAAAAAGCTATAATAAAAAAAAGAGAAATCAGAGAAAGTCTCTATATGAGAATATAATTCAGACAATATAGATTGAAAGAACTTTCCCATTGATAGTGGAGAAAAAGATGGACAGAGATCTCATGCATGCAAGGAGAAACTTACTCCAAGTTTCTAATATAGCAAGTTGAAAACAGGAATATGATAGAGACTACCACTCCTCTCATGAGGCTTCTTCTAGTCTTTCTTTACTTTCACAAGTCTAAATAGAGGTTAACATTACTCATCTCCTTAGAGGAGTGTGCAAAAATGTTTGTGTCAGCCCTTTTTGTAGAGTCAAGAAACTGGAAGCTGAGTGGATGCCCATTAGTTGGAGAATGGCTGAATAAGTTATGGTATATGAATGTTATGAAATGTTATTGTTGTATTCTTATAGTGTAATGTCAGGGTTAGCTTTCTGGAGGCCTTGGGACCAGCAGAATAATCACCACGAGAATAGTCAGGAATAAAATCCAAAGTCTTTATTACCTCCTTCACAGTCTGTCTCCTTTGTCTGGGGTTAGACTAGCTTTCTGCAGAGACTTCAGACAGGCCTTGGTTTCAGTGGAGAAGTGAAGGAGGACAGGCCAACCACCCTGAGGGTCTCTGTCTTCAAGTCTCTTCAAGTCTTCCTCTAGGTCCGACTCTGACTTCTTAAGTACTTTATTACAATTAAATCCATTCATCATACTGAGTATAAGCCAGTCATTATATCACTAGGAAACCATTATTTACTGTAAGATTAAATCAATCATACTGAACTAGAAAACTATTAATCACCATGATAAACTAGATAACCATTGTCTTATCAATTCCAAGGAGTTAACACTTTGTTGTAAGAATCCCTTCCTCAAGCATATTTCTCCATAATTCTGGCCTATTACAGATCAGGAGGATGATTTTAGAGAGGCGTGGAGAGACTTACATGAACTGATGCTGAGTAAAATGAGTGGAACCAGGAGATCATTGTACACAGCAACAACAATATTATATGACGATCAATTCTGATGAATGTGACTCTTTCCAACAATGAGATGACTGATGCCAGTTCCAATGATCTTGTGATGAAGAGAGCCATCTACATCCAGAGAGAGGACTGTGGGAACTGAATACGGATCATAACATAACATTCTCACTCTTTTTGTTGTTGTTCACTTGCATTTTGTTTTCTTACTCACTTACTTTCTTTTTTTTTTTAATCTGATTTTTCTTGTGCAGCATGAGAATTGTATAAATATGTCTATACATATTGGATTTAACATATATTTAAACATGTTTAACATACATTATAATGCTTGCCATCTAGGGGAGAGGTGAGGGGAAATAGGAGAAAATATGAAACATTTGGCTATGCAAGAGTCAATTTTGTCAAATTATCCATGCATATATTTTGAAAAGAAAAAAGTCTTAAAAAGAAAAAAAATATTACTCATCTCCTCTTTTGAAGTTAGAAGCCAGAGAAACTTACTGGAAAGCTAGAAATTGACAGAAGAGAAATTTCTACTGTCACTGGTTTTGAACAACTTCAGTCCAACCCTCACTGAGGTATAGGACATTGGTTTCCACCAATAAAAAGAGCATCTCATACAACCCTGACCCATGAGGCCAAGATTATACGTTGAATGTTGCTGTATTTCTTCAAATTCTTCTCATTCTAATTACTTTACATTTCCTCATTTCATACATATCTACCCACTTTCCTCTGATGTTGTTCATTTAATAATTTATTATGTGCAATTATATTTCATTACTTTCAGGCCAAAATTTATTTTGTCATCCTTAATATGTGGCTAATCTCTGTTTCCAGTTTTTTTCTAGTATGAAAAGACCTGATAGGAAGGTTTTTACATGAGTCTTTCTCCTTTCCTTGATATCTTGAGAGTACCTTGACTGGTAATATCATTACTGAGTTAAAAGCTATTCAGAATTTAAAGATTTTTTGAGCAGAGCTCCAAATGCTTTTCTTAACAGCATTTTACTGTATTGGTCTCTAAATTGTGAATAGCTGGATACATACAATCCAATCCTGTAGGAAAAATTCTTAAAGTATTTGTTTCAAATCCTGGGGGTCATTACTTGGTGCAGGATAGGATCTGAATTCTGTGACAGAAACAACATCAGAAACAAAGATGAATGCAATCTTTGATTCATTTCACTTCCACAGGAGAATTGATTATTTTTATACTGCATTGTGAGAATCTAACTCAAGATCTACTGGAAAAATGTGCATTATTAACAAATTCATTATACATATACATATATATTATATATATATACATATACATATACATCTCTCCCAAACTCTGACATATCTCTTAGTCTTCTCTCTATTTGGCCTCCTTGGTCTCCTGATAATTATAAAAAGCATAATTTTCTTTCATAATTTATTCATTTTTCTATTTGGTTTTTTACTTATTTAGGTATTTGGAACTTAAAAGTTGGAACAATCAAGCAGTCTAAGTTATTGGAAGAAAATATCCCCAGAGTTCTACAATGCAAATTCAGAAGTCTGGTTGTACATTTGTTTTTGTTCTGTTTTTTAAAAAATAATTATCCTATATATTGTCCAATGTATTGTTATAGAGAGTTACTTGCCTCCACCATGGCTGCCTTGCTCTACTTAAAGGAGCTTTTTTTTTTTTTTTTTTTTTTTTGCTGAGGCAATTGGGGTTAAGTGACTTGCCTAGAGTCACACAGCTAGGAAGTGTTAAGTGTTTGAAGTCAGATTTGAACTCAGATCCTCCTGGTTCTCTATCCACTGTGCCATCTAGCTGCCCTGTGCCATCTAGCTGCCCCTTAAAGGAGCTATTTAACACAATCTGGACAAGAGAGAGAGAGAGAAAGAGGAGGCTGTATTATTACTTACATGTAAATTAAGCAATCAAAGAATTTGTATCCTCCATCTTAATACTTGTTTCTTTATTAAAAAAATTTGTCAGAGTCATAATGTTCCCTTAGTTTTCCATCCTTTGACATTTTAAAAAAAGGAATCAGCATATATGTGTGTACATTCATGTATGTGTATAATGGCCCCTTAATCCACACCAACTCTATTGGACAGTTAATCTGGCTTCACACTCCTATTAGCTTTGTGATCCTAGACACTTTAAATGCTTCAGTTCCTCTGTAAAATAAACTGGAGAAGGAAGTGACAGACAATCAATATGGTTTCAAAAACACTTCAAATGAGACAAGAGAGAGAGAAAGAGGAGACTATATTATTCTTTACATGTAAATTAAACAATCAAAGAATTTGTATCTTCCATCTTAATACTTCTTCCTTTATTAAAAAAATTGTCAGAGCCATAATGTTCCCTTAGTTTCCCATCCTGTGACAATTTAAAAAAAGGAACCAGTATATATGTGTGTATATTCATGTGTATGTATAATGGCCCCTTAATCCACACTGACCCTACTGGACAGCTAATCTGGCTTCACACTCTTATTAGCTTTGTGATCCTGGATACTTTAAATGCTTCAGTTCCTCATCTGTAAAATAAGCTGGAGAAGGAAATGACAAACAATCAATATTGTTGCAAAAACACTCCAAATGGGGTCACAAATATTGGACATGACTGAGAATAACTGAACATTAATAATTCCCTCCCAGAGACACAAAATATGTATGACAGAGGCTTTCTCTAGTCTGTCCAGTAGATCCATGAAATTAGTGCGAAGGTTTGGGGAAGAAGAGTCACTTAATCTATATGCTGATGGAAGACATGTTAAATAAAAGCGTACATGTTTAAAAAGGAAGGGGACTTGAGCCAGTAGCATTAGATACTCCAACTTCTTAGACGTATCCCTAGACCCATAAGGAGAATAGCTAACTGCCCTATGGAAGCTTTCCAGTGGGAGTGAAAGTGCATAAGAACTCCTTCTATTTCCCCTCCCTGAAAATATCCCCCAAATCACATACAAATGACAGATAAGTCATCCCATGCATTTCTGTATTTTTCATATTCATTATTTCTTACCACTTGGCCTTCTTGACCTCTCTTCCATCTTTTCTTCCTCTCTGTTTCCCCAAGTTATCTATGAATTCTATAGAACTTCTCTTGATTTCCCCAGTCTTTCTGGTCTGTTCTCTAAGCCTTCAGATACCTCATTATCCCTCCTTGCCTTCCCCCAACTTCCTGCTTTTCCCTTAGCCTTCCTAGTATCCTCTTTTTTTCTGTCCCTTTAGTCTTCCCTTCAACTCTAAAGCCTCTCTCTTCACTTCATATCTCTTAGATTTCCCTCTGCTTTGGTCCACTTCTTTATTCCATATTTCCTTCTCTCTAACCATCCTTTCCTCAACTTCTCTTTCATCACAATCTCTTCTCTGCCTCCATGGACTCCGTAATTCTCTCTCCCAAACTCTGAGATATCTCTTAGTCTTCTCTCTATCTGGCTTCCTTGGCCTCCTTTCCAACCTAAGAATCTTTCCTTGTAGATGAGACAAGATTGTTTAGGTTGACGAGGAAGGGGATTAAGTTTGGTTTCTCAACCCAAACCTGTGCTTCCCTAGCTTGAGCCTGAGGAATAAGAGGTGAAGAACTACAACTTAGCACTTGATATATGCTAGCATGAGCCCTTGATGACTGAGATATTGCTAGAATATTATCAGTTACTCAGAATGACCTCAATTTCATTTGTTATATCCTATGAAAGTACAGAATCCTAGCTAAGTGTCTTGTCCCTCCCATTCTAACTATTCTCTGGTTTCTCCATCTTATGAGTCTTATAGTCCTATCTTGTTCTAGCTATCTGCTTATTAGTGAAGTTTAGCCACTATCACAGAAACCTATCCACTGACAGGACACCTCACCCTTTTTTCACACCTCACCTGTAGCACTAGCTCCCACCTACCTTATCCTATTTAGTTTTAATTTTGGCACAAGATCATGTATGCTGATAGGAGTTAACAAAATAGGACCATGAATGCTAATAGGAGCAAAGCCATCAGGGTGGGAACCTGCTATATGGAACACTGGTTGCATCATTTTCCAGTGACTATTTCAATTTTTTCTCCCTGGAAAAATCATGCAATCTCTGCTGCAAGAATTTTATGTTTATAGATTAGGAAAGGGCCAAACAGCAAGTTCTAATATGCAGCAGATCAAATTTGAATCAGTTTAAGAGGAGGGAGGAAGTTTAGCTGGCACAAGGTCTCCTTCAAACTCTTGTTCTAGCCACATCTTTTTCCCCTTCTCAAAACTATCATGAGGAAGACCCTTGAATCCTGAACTTAATTTCCCCCAAAGAAGGAGGTAAACTTGGTTTGGATTTTTAAATATGAATTTCCCAAATATAGGATGGACTAGGAGTCATCAAACTCATCTGGAAAAAAGACCTAGTAAACAGCAAGCCATTTATCATTTGAGTGAACAGCAAACCCATATATGAGTCATTAATGCTATTAAAAATTAGTGTTATCTTGGGCTGCTTTTAAAGACTTTTAGGAGTAAGAAGGCCCTTTCCTAACTAGGCCCTGTCCTAGTTAGAACTCATCTGGAATATTGTATGTTCAATTCTGGGCAGCATGGGGACATTGAAAAGTTGGAAAGCGTAAAGAAAAAAGTAACCAGGATAGTGTCGAGCCTTGAATCTATGTCCTGTGATGGTTCCTTAGTTTAAAGAAGACTTGAGAAGGTATGATTCCACATTCCAATTTTCTAGAGGCTGAAGTTTAAATCTCATCAATTGGATCCAAGGTGCAAAATGAGACGTTTTTTTTTTTTTTTTTTTTTGATGTGGACAATATGGAAACTTGTTTTGCTTACCTATACATACTTGTTATATAGTTTTTCTTTTCTTTTATGTTGGGAGGAATGAGAGGGAGAGAAACAAGTTCTCATTCACTGAAAAATAAAATAAAATACTAAGTTTCATCAGAAAATAAAAGGCAAGTTGCAGGACTGTTGATGAGACATTTCACATTTTACCTTGGCTCTGGACTGTCCAAAAACCTCATTGAGTCCAAGAAGTAATAAAATAAAATATAAAGACTGAAAAAAATTAAAGAGAATATAAAACGCCTCATAAAAAATCATAAACGAGTGATCTGGAGAACAGATCAAAAAGAAAAACCATAAGAAAATCAGAACTATTAGAAAGTTATGAACAAAAGCAACAAAAGAATCTTGATTCAATAATTCAAAAAAATGATTAATGAAAATTGTACCAAAGTGTTAGAAAAAGAAGAGAGACTAGAAACAGAACTAGTCCACTAACTGAAAGAGATTCTATGCTCATAGAATTGTGAAATCTTAGAACTTGAAATATCTTTGAAGATCATGTAGTTTGATCCTTCTTAATCCCCTTTTGGAACCTATAACTGTTACACACATTTTTCCAAAAGGGAATTTGTGACCCAAAGAGGAAAACCTACTTACAGAAGGTTCCTCATCCAGGTAAAGGCATCTCTGTGACTGAAATCCAAGTATCTTAAGTTCCACCACTGGGTTACTTGCTTTTTATTACATAAATATCTGGCCTGAAGCCTGGGGAAGTCATATAAAGTGGGCTAAATATCTCTGTTTTTTTACCTTAAAATGACCTATCTATGTCTCTCTGTGTGGGCATATGTGTGTGTGGATAGTATGTGTACATATGTGTATGTGAGTGTGGTTAGACTGGTAGTTTTAGAAATGCAGATGACTGTTGAATAAGGAGAAAAACAAGTGGCAAAGAGAAGAAGCCTTTGTGAGCAAGACTGGGGAAGGGGCCCTAAACCTGGGAAATGTGACAGGCAGGATGTACCTCAAATTATTAGCAGCCCAAATATAACATGAGTGAGGGAAGAAGCCCAAGATCCTTATGAAAAAGAAGTGAGAAGGAAGAAGAGCAGCTCCCTTGCAAATCAGCTTTAGTGCAGTGTTTAAGAGATGCTCTCTGGTGCAAAAATGTTTGTGGCAGCCCTTTTTGTAGTAGCAAAAAACTGGAAACCGAGTGGATGCCCATGAGTTGGAGAATGGCTGAATAAGTTATGGTATATGAATATTAAGGAATATTATTGTTTTATGAGAAATGATAAGCAAGATGATTTCAGAGAGGCCTGGAAACTTACGTGAACTGATGCTGAGTGAAATGAGCAGAACCAGGAGATCATTGTATGTGGCAACAACAAGGTTATATAATGATTAATTCTGATGGACGAGGCTCTTTTCAACAATGAGATGATTCAGACCAGTTCCAGTGATCTTGTGATGAAGAGAGCCTTCTATGCCCAGAGAGAGGACTGTGAAAACTGAGTGTGGATCACAACAAAGCATTTTTGCTCTTTTTTGCTGTTGTTTGCTTTCATTTTATTTTCTTTCTCACTTTTTTCCTTTTTGATTTGATTTTTCTTGTGCAGCAAGATAATTGTATAAATATGTATGCATATGTTGCATTTACTATATATATATATATATATATATATATATATATATATATATATATATATATATACACCATATTTACCATATATTAGATTACTTGTTATTTATGGGGAGAGGGTGGGAGGAAAGAGGGAAAAAATGGAACACAAGGTTTTGCAAGGGATAATGTTGAAAAATTATCCATGCATATGTTTTGAAAATAAAAAGCTATAATAAAAAAATAGATGATCTCTAGGGTTCTTTTTCAAATCTAATCTAATACATGAATTACTGGGCTATATCAGTGGGAACAGTTTTTAAACTGCAAATTCCTTAAGCCTATGAAATCCCAACTTGTAATAAAAGCAACAAATCCCCCCATCCTCCACCAGAGAGGCATCTATGAATTAATGATTAGATAACGAAGGGCCTTCCTTACATTCAGAAAAGCTTAGATTGAAGTCCTATGCATCATATTGGATGTATAACCATTAGCAAGGTATCTTCTTTGTGCCCAAGTAAACTCATTCAGATTATATAGCTGACTTGCATAGGTAGAGAGAATTTTCATACTAGAAATTCTCTATATCATTTGATTTATAGGACAGGACCACTTTCCCACATGCTAACATTCTCCCTAGCACAGCACGAGGAAGCCATGATCTATTGTAGAAGTTGCCTCCTTCAAAGTTGTCACTGGTCGTATTCCTCTGAGGGAACCAAAATGACTGAATAATCACAATAGGTATAGAGTTAGACCAATATCTCACATTATATAGCAAGATAAGGTAAAAATGAATACTCAATTTAAAGTAAAGAATAATATCATAAGCAAATTAAGGGAGCATGGAAAATTTTACCTCTTAGATGTATGAATAAAGAAAGAATTTATGATGATGGAGAGCATCATGTGATATGAAATGGATAATATTGGTTATTTTAAATTAAAAAATATTTTTGTACAAACAAAACCTATGCTGCCAAGATTAGAAGGAAAGCAGAAAATTGGAGGAGAATTTTTTATTTACAAAAAATTTCTCTGATAAAGTCATTATTTCTCAAATGTATGAGTAAAATTTATAAGATTATGAATCCGTTCTCAATTCATAAATGGCCAAAGGACATGAATGGGTAGTTTTCAGAAGAAATAAAAGCTTCTTATAGTCATATGAGAAAATGCTCTAAATCACTATTAAAGAAATTAAACATTTAAGAATTAATTCTAAGAATTAATTTAAGAATTAAGAATTAAACATTAAAGAAATGACCATTAAAACCATTCCGAGGTACTACCTTACACCTATCAGATTGGCTAATATGACAGAAAATGAAAATGATTAATATTGGAGAGAATTTGAAAAAAATAGATGCACTAATGCTCAGTAGGAGGAATTGTGAATGGATCCAAATATTCTGAAGAACAATTTGTAATGTGAAAAGAACTATAAAACCTTGCATATCCTTTGACCCAGAAAGACCACTAGTAGTTTCTCAAAGTTATCAAAGGGAAAAGGATGTATACATATAAAACTATTTAAAGCATCTCTTTTTGTGGTGTCAATGAATTGGAAATTGAGGGCATGCCAATCAATTGGCAAATAACTGAACAAGTTGTAGTATATGATTATCATGGAATATTACTGTGTGAGAAGAGATGGAAAGCAGGATGATTTCAGAAAACTCCATGAATACTTATATGAACTGATTCAAAGTCTTGTGAGCAGAATCAGAGAATACTATACACAGTAACAGAATTGTGGTATGATTGTCAATTATGAATGACTTAGTTCTTCTCAACAGCACAATCCAAGATAATTCTGAAGGACTTATAATGAAAAGTTATCTACCTCTAGAGAAAAAACTGATAGAGCTTGAAAATGCAGACCAAAGCTTACTTTTTTTTTTTTTTTTTTTACTTTGTTATTCTTTCTTTTTTGGGGGAGGGGTCAGTTTTAAAAAAAATAACATTGTTGACGTGGAGACATGTTTTGCATGACTTCACATGTGTAAACTATAATAAATTGCTTGCTTTCTCAAGGAGGTGAGAGGGAAGGGAAGAAAGAATTTTAAACTCAAAATAAAAAAAATGCTTAAAAATACAGATTGCCATTGACTGCTGCTACAAATTTCAGTTATTTCCTGGAACTGAGAGAAGATTTAGAACCCAGGCCTTCGGGAAGCATTGTTGCAATAGTTGTATGCCACAGTGATATCTGATACCTAGTAGGCTCTGTATCAATGTTGATTGAATTGATTACCATTCTTTAGATAAAGAAATTGGTGAAAAGTACTTGCCCAAGGTCTCATAAGTAATTAATCTTATAGCTATAATTCAAGCCCAATGCTCTCAAAGTCTAGTGCTCTCTTTATACATACCACTACTGCTATCCTAGAAAGGATGAAGGGGCTTTCAATAATTGCTAGTCCAATCTCTTGGTTTCATAAATAGGTAAACTAATGTTTGAAAGACAGTGGATCACAGAGGATAGATAGCTCACTTGATGCTCAGGAAGACTTGGGGTAAGTCTAGCCTCTAATATATATTGACTTAAGTCATGTAATTCTTCAATGCCACAGGAAACTCCCTGAGAGTATAATACTCACAGGTTCTTTCTATCAATGAAATAATAGGCCTAGTTTCAAAAAAAAATTGATGCACAGGAAAGAGAAGGGACTACCAAAGACCATATGATAAATTAATGTCAAAGCTATAAACAAGGAAGTCAGGAGCCTGTGAAAGGGTTGGGGGAGAAACCTAGGGCAGCTGTACGAAGGGAGCAATGTAGGGACAAGACAGAAAGTAACTCAAGTGAGGGGAGGAGGGAAGCTTTTAGAGTCTACCTCCAGATCCTACTGGCCTTCATCTTCATGGTATTAATATTGATCTTTCTATGGTTCTATGAATCACCTTAGGGCCATATGGTCATATCTTGAGAGTCTTACCTGTCCAGGCTGTATAGTCTCTTACCTTTCATAAACAGCATACCCTTCTGATGTGATCTATGATATGAGGTTTGTCATCAAATGATGGCAAGCACTGAAAGTTAGGGTTTAATCATGTGAAGAATTTACAATGGCCATTCTCTTTGGCAAAAGTAGGCTTATTTAGGGGAATAGGTTACAGACATAATGAAGGAATACAATAGACACCAGGAATGGTAAATATGAAATAGAGTTGGGAGATCATATGAAAGATAAGTTCCTTAGAGGAATCCACAATTACCCTGTAGAAAGGGAGCATCCCATGAAGTTGGGTGTTTAGCTGGCAGATTAAATCCTGAAAGGGATTTAGCACCTAAAATAGTTAGTTAGTTGTAAGGAGGAAAAATGAGGTTGAGAAGCATAGTGGAGTTAGGAGAGATACATTGTGGCATAGGGAGAGTAAGGAGAAAGACACTAAGAAGCAGAGTGTTGTAGTGGAGCAGACTCAAAGAGAGGTAGTGATAGAATATAGCTTCTAGGGGAAGTGTAACAACAATCCTAAAATCCCCTGAGTTTAGAGTGCTATTGTTCTAACAATCTGTCTGTCAATGATTCTAAAGTCTTCTAGCCTTAGAAAAGTCCTACAAACACTGCTGACTGTCAGATACATAATCTGTTGGTCAGTGATAACCAAATTTCTGAGACTACTCCTTAGTTCTATCTGTAAGTCATAAAATTAGCATGTCAGTGACATGAAGGACTGCATAAATTTGTCTTCTTGTCCCTTGTTCTTTCACTTTTGAAACTTAGCCCACTTCAATTGGCATTACAATTACCATAAACTTTGTCCCTTGACTTGGAAATGAGTTCAAGCCTGAAAATTCTTTTGAGATACCTCGCAGCACCAGTCTGTGACCCCAACCTTTTGGGGTTTTCTTCTGAACCTTAACATTTGGTGGCCCTATCTCAGGAGACTCTGGCCTCCCCTGGCTTCATTTTCTCCTTGTCAAGGTAACCTCCCCACATTTTTTCCTCCTTCAATCCTATTGCTGGGACACCCCAAGCAACTGGGATAAGGCTTGTCTGGATCATCTTGAGCTCCACACTCAGCAAATTTTCCTTGACTGAGGGCATCCAAACTTGGAAATTCTTGCAATTTTCAGCAAAGTTCCTAGAGAATCTTTGCCACTTTTCCATCTTCTCTGGGGAGATAGGATGAAGTTCTATACGATGGCTTTTAGTAAAGAAATGTTATGGCTTTTGGCAAAGATGGGATAGTCCTCTTTCATGTCATTTTTGTGTTTGTATCTCTGTGCAGAATGTCTGTATCATGTTTGTTCTATGGGCTAGATTTTACCACCTGGTAAGATTTAAAATGTAACTAGCAAAGAAAAAATTTCTATGCTATAATTAGAATGCTGGGAAAGATTTCTTAACACCCTTAACTCTCTCCTTAAAAAGGGAAAAGCCTAACTTTTTTCCTGTGGACCTCAGCTTTGGTCAAGCTTTGGGCTACAGAAATAAAGTTAGGTAATGAAAATTAAAAGAACACTTTTGTAGATTCTCAAAGTTTTGAGAGCAATAATTAAAAAGTTTGGCAATTAGTCATTTTAACATGGCAAGAAAAATTCCTGAAACAATGGGGATAATTCCAGGAATTTACCCCATTCTGAAAGAAAAGAAAAAGAAACAAACTAGGTTAAGTAGCAACTTTTTTTTTTTTGTTAACCCTTCCTTGACTCCTATCTTATTTGGAGTCTCCTACTCCTTTGGGAAAATACCCTAGAAGATATTAAGGGACCATCTCTACTCTACTCCCCAGTTCCCTGAGTGTATCTCAGTTGTGGGGATTGGTAACAAGATCAATATACTCCAAGTCTCTTTATTTGCTAACTCCTCTAATCTCAGAACAGATTAAGAAAAGAGAATGCTAAAGTACTGTAGGGAAACTAAAATTCTGCCTCACTTGTAGAATTAGGGGAAGAAGCAACAGCCATGGGAACTTCACAAAGCCTTACTCAAATACCTCCCCAACTTGGCTTGGGAGAATAGGAATGATGTGAAGGTCAGGCTCCATGGTCAGCATTCCTTGTGTCCTGGTACCTGAAACTACTATTATGGGGAGATTCTGGCACTAGTCAACCCAACCTTCAGCAGGTTCTGTTTACCAACTGCCTGGGAAAAATCTGGGTACCCCTGGCAACACCCAGCATGGCAGTGTGAGGTGAGAAAGCCAATCAGTTTCTGTATTTGGTAAGCCCACCATTCTCTGTTTCAGTTGTGGACATGTATTAGCTATAAAATTTATGGCAAATTATTTTATCTCTGCCTAGCCTTTTTTGATTTATAAAGATGTTGGAATCCTTACTAACTGCTAAGTAATTAGAGTTGATCTAATCTTACAAGAAGTTGTTTTGGCCAGAACCTGAAACAAGGTACTAAGTAGAACTAATCAAGACAAGGCTTGTGTTCCCACCTTTACTCATTGGACTCCACAAGTATGCTAGCTTCACAAAGTACACTTTCTAACTTCAAGAGAGTTCACACCTCCCTTAAAGTCATTGGGCCAGAGAGCACTATGGGAGAAAACCCATAATCCCATTCTCTCAGAAGAGGCAGATAAAAAGCCAGCGATGAAGGATCTATGGCAGAATACATTATTTTCCTCTTGGCTGGCTGGTCGCAGAAGAAAGTTCAGCTGGACTCGAGAGGAGCGACTCTGGTGGCAGACGAAGGATTTTTCAGAGGATAAAGCTACGAGTGGAGAGTTCAGTGGACAACCAGATTCATCTTCATCTCACACCACTGTAGTTGGTGGCTGGGCTCCCCAGAAGGAGTCAAGAGAGACATTCCATCTCTGTGTTGGTTGGAGGCAGAAGAAAGCAGAGGCAGAGGCTGAAGGACAGAACCTTTGGATTTGGAGACATCCGAAGGGCTCCAAGCCTCTAAACCGGCTGTGCTCTGAGAAGAACAAACTCCAACATTTGAACTCTAACATAAAGAGATATAATAATGAAGATCACATGATTGCAAAAGTGCTTAGCTTAAAAAATACTATATGAAACTGCTACATTATATATAAAATTGCTTCATATTTGATAACTTTATATAGAGTTTTAGATGTGGCCAACATATAATGCCAATGTTGAGATAAATGATTTTTATGTGTGTGTAAAGTAATTTGGAAGCAAATTCAACTAAATTAAAGCCTCCCCAAGACTGAGACCTTAGATAAGTAGACAAGATAGTAAAAAAAAAAAAAGTTTTAAAAGGAGCTCTAATTAAAACCACATATAAAACCACCAAATATTAATCTATTTGCACTGATAGCATTAACAGAAGATTTAAGAGTTTGGGAACTTTAGGAAAACAGAAAAACAGTTCTCTACTACTTTAAAAACTCTGATAACAAACAGCCTGCTTCTGAGTTATCTAGAGTCAGACTTCTGAGAGCCCTTTCAGCAAAAAACTGTCACTTTACCCCTTTTGCTGGCTCCCAAAGAAGAAATGATTTGTGTGAATTGGAAAATAACCAAATGGCAATTCAGCATGTCTAGAACCTTTCATTAGAATTTAGGAAAGCTCAAAGTTAAGTCAATTTAAAAATCTGTTCTATCTCAATTTTAAGAATTGTCTTGCTTTCTCCCTAAAGCAAAAGGGAAACTTATTAAAGGAAAAGAAATTACAGCCAAGATTATTCAGCTATTACTTAGAAAAATTCTAAAATTATTACCTAAATTATTTGGAGTTATTGTCATCATGTTAAACCTAAGATTGGTAATGATGTGTGTGTAACAAGAGGAATGAAGTAAAAGCCTTATCAATTCACCTGCAAGTATGAGGTGTGCAACACCTTTTTCCTCCTTCTCAGAGTAGAGAGAGGTATCAAACAGCACAGTTCATGAAAACACTAAGAATAGTTGGAGTGGAAAATGGCAAGCTCAGGCTCTTCTCTGGAGTCTCTGTCAACTCCCCTTAATTTGTAAGCTTTCAAGTTTTCTTGAAACCATCAGGATAAGCAAGGTCATTAGTCCTGAGAAATGAGCTTGTTTAGAATGTATAGTTCCTAAACAAGGAATATGTTTTACTAAGAATCTATAAGCTTTTTTAATGATTGATTTTTTTCCACCAGGGTAATAAACATATAAAACATGTTAAATAAAAGCTTCTATGTGTGTGAGTCTTAGTAAACTTTTAAAAATAATGTAACTAGTTGTAAGCTGTGATTAGTAGAATTTACTATTAGAAATAAAATCTCTTGGGTCTATAATTGATATTCTTTTGAGCTTTGAATTTGCCTGATAATTAAGTCAGTAACCCACCATTTGAGAGAAATGCCATAAGTTATTTAGAGGAATGCCTTCCTGAATTGTCATAGGTGAACAGCTAATCTTGGCAAGAGCTGGGAGGACAACCTTAGTCTCTGCTCAAGGTTGTATCCTTCTAACTCAGTTTCTCAGTTCTGTTTCTTTGTTTCCCACCTGATTATTCTTGAGTCTGGCTATGAGGTGGAATTATTACTGTATGATTGGTTGTCAATCAGAGGTAAGGATGAACTTAAAATGCTATTGTTGTAACAATCTGTCAACAAACATTATGACAGAAAGATAATCTGGTGGTCAGTGATAACAAGTTCCTGAGACAGTAGTGAATAGACCACTCCTCAATTCTACCTCTGGGCCATAAAATTAGCATGTTAGTGACCTGAAGAAATGGTTAAATTTGTCTTCTTTCTCTTGGTTCTTTGATAAATTTTTTTTTGGAACTTAGCCTACTTCAATTGATGTTACAATTATAA
This sequence comes from Antechinus flavipes, assembly GCF_016432865.1. Taxonomy (NCBI): domain Eukaryota; kingdom Metazoa; phylum Chordata; class Mammalia; order Dasyuromorphia; family Dasyuridae; genus Antechinus; species Antechinus flavipes. The sequence continues at coordinate 650,679,846 of NC_067398.1, forward strand.
TAAACTTTGTCCCTTGACTTGGAGATGGGTTCAAGCCTGCAAATTTTTGCAACACCTCGTGACACTGATCTGTGACCCCAGTCTTTTGGGGTCCCTTCTGAACCTCAACAAACTTAATTTATCTCCCTTCCCCAGAGAAGGGAAGTAGGGAGATTTGGAGGGATAATGCCCTAAGGACTTAGCAGAGGAGAAAGGAATGTTTATATTTGTTCTATTCTTTTGATGTGTTTTTATTTTTTTATTTTTTATATTTTTATTATTATTTTTTTGATGTGTTTTTTTCTAAAACAAACAAGCAACAACAAAAAAGCAACTACTCTGATTGTTTAGCAGTTAAATGTAACTAATGTGATTTGACTCCCCAGATTACAATGTCAAGATAAGAGACCTGATAGCCTCTATAGAGAAACCTGCAGGAGGAGTGAAATGTAACATAAATGGCTTTTATGCATGGGAACAAAGAATCAGACTTACTAACTCATGAAGCAAGGTACTGAAAACTTTTTTCTCTTCCCACAGAAAATTAGTCTCCAAATACCTAATACTCTAATACTCTCATATGATGAAGAAATTAAGTGAGTTTGGCTTAGTCATTAGTTTGACAACAGGGTAATGGAGATATTTAGATAAAAAAATTTAGGAAGGATGTGATATCTGTCTTCAAACATTTGAAGGATTGCCATGCAGATACAGGTTCTTGGCCTCAGAGTCCAACAATAGGAACAATGAGTGGAAGTCATAAAAAAGAACATTTTGGTTAAATATAAATGTAGCATCTGGGGAATCCCTTCTTTCATGTGAGTCTTCCCCCAAAAAGCTATACTAAGCTCAAAGTGTACTGTGGTTCCACACACTTAAAACCACAGCTCACAAGTTTTTACTGATGCTTTTCCTTTTTTATATCTGACTCTTTGTGACACCATTTGGAATTTTCTTGGCAAAGATATTGGAATGATTTGCCATTTCCTTCTCTAGCTTATTTTACAGATGAGGGAACTGAGACAAACAGGATTAGTAAATCACCTAAGACCATGCAGTTGCTAGTAAGTATCTGAGATCAGATTTGAACTAAGTCTTCTAACTTCAGGCTGAACATTCTATTGTACCAGCAGCTGCTTCTGAGAAAATACTTGGGTGGAATTAACTGAGTGAAGAAACTTTCATGGGAATACAGCCTTAAACTATACTTTAATCATGACTTGAGATTTTATAATAACAAATAGAGGTATAGCTAAAAGTTGCAGGTATTGTCCCTTCCTATTTTCCCACCACTTCTTAATTAACATTTAAGTACTTCTTTTAAAGGTGAAGATGACTTTGAATTCTATATCTGCTTATATATTAGTTCTCTAGAGAAACTTAAATTAAGAATTTATTATTATTTATTTGTATTCTTTTGTTTTTGGGTTAGATTTCTGTGATTAAAATGTAAGCCTGGATTCCCTCAAACAATGAGAGAAAAGGTCATTTTGGGAGGTGGTTTGGGAGCTTTGGGGGTTTCTGTAGGTAGGCTATTTAATCTTGTGTTTGGAAGTCATGATTTGCTGACAAATATCTTGTCAGATAGGAGATGCCCTTTCTCAAGAGATCTTAGTAAACCCCTTTTTATTTTTTCTTACTTTGAAATTCTCTAATTGTTTTTGTGAACTTTACTGCCCCTCACATACTGATATTGGAGTGTGGGAGACCAAGACAGTTCAGCTAGATTACAGAGTACAATATGGTAGGAAGAGTTCAATATTTAGAAGAGAGGAAAAATTGAAAGAAGCCAAAGCAAATCAGTAAGCATTTATTAAGTACCCACTATGTGCAAAGCACTGTGTTAAGCACTAAGGATACAAAAAAAGAAAGGAAAAGGAAACATGATCCCTGTCCTTAAGGACCTCACATTCTAATGGGGGAGATAGCACACAAAAAATGTAGATACAAGACACGGTAATCTCAGAGAGAAAACATTAGGAGTTAGATAGAAAAATTTTCATAGATGTGTGGAGGATATACTTGAGTGGGGAGAGACTTTTTTTTATTATAGCTTTTTATTTACAAGATATATGCATGGGTAATTTTTCAGCATCAACAATTGCAAAACCTTTTGTTCCAATTTTTCCCCTCCTTCCCCCCATCTCTCCCCCAGATGGCAGGTAGACCAATACATGTTAAATATGTTAAAATATATGTTAAATACAATATATATACACATGTCCATACAGTTATTTTGCTGAACAAAAAGAATCGGACTTTGAAATAGTGTACAATTAAACTGTGAAGGAAATCAACAATGTAGGTGGACAAAAATAGAGGGAATGGGAATTCTATGAGGTGGATCATAGTCATCTCCCACAGTTCTTTCACTGGGTGTAGTTGGTTCAATTCATTACTGCTCTTTTGGAACTGATTTGGTTCATCTCATTGTTGAAGAGGGCCATGTCCATCAGAATTGATCATCATATAGTATTGTTGTTGTTGATCTCCTGGTCCTGCTCATTTTATTCAGCATCAGTTCATGTAAGTCTCTCCAGGCCTTTCTGAAATCATCCTGCTGGTCATTTCTTTCTTTCTTTCTTTTTTTTTTTTAAGGTGTTTTTTTTAATATAGCCTTTTATTTACAAGATATATGCATGGATAATTTTTCAGCATTGACAATTGCAAAACCCTTTGTTCCAATTTTCCCCTTCCTTCCCCCCACCCTCTCCTGCAGATGGCAGGTTGACCAATACATGTTAAACATGTTAACTGCTGGTCATTTCTTACAGAACAATAATATTCCATAACATTCATACACCACAATTTATTCAGCCATTCTCCAATTGATGGGCATCCACTCAGTTTGAGTGGGGAGAGACTTGAGGTGGGGAGACACAAACTAGAAGGCAACTTTCTCAGGCTCTCTCTTGTTTGTAGATAAAAGTGATGAAGAATCTCTTTTATAACTCAAGGAATCCTTATGTGACTGAATAGCAGAGGGATAAAATAAGGAGAAAGTAGTTCGAGTTCCCATCAGAATTCAGTGGTAAAGTCAGCACATTTATGATTCTGCTTGGGATGTCTCATCAATCTGGGGAAAGATACAAGACCAGAGATACATTGGAATCAGCCTCTCAGTCCGTCATCTCCAACATCCCATCTGTGACAAAAGGATGGAGAGATGTTTTGTTTAGTTCCTAGGGTTTCCCTTCCCAGTGCTATCCTTATTGGTTACTAGGCAAGGTAAAGACCTTTACTTTCCTCCTCAGATGACATAATTCAAAATTCCATCAACTAATCAATCAATGAGCCTAAAGTTAAAGCAATTGCTAAGGAATTTTATTATAATTCTACACTGTGCAAATAAGTCCTGAAGCAAGTGATATCATCTAAGACTGAATCAGTCACATTCCTTGAGACTCTATAGGAAAACAGCAAGTCATTTAGGTCCAGTGTTGAGAATGGTTTGTAAGTGAAAAACACATGGAAGTGGGGGGAGGGAAAGGAATGTTCCTCTTCCTTTCTCTCTCCCAATAAAGACTTTGGAACTACTGGATTAGTAGGAGGTAATACTTATATGCATAATGTAGAACATAAGTATTCAACAACAACAAAAAAAATCAGGGAAATCCATCTGAACAGCCTTTCCAGCAGAGAGCTGCATTCTGACTGCAAGAGCACTTTACCAAGGAAGAAAGACAAACTAAGAAAGGAAGGAAGGAAAATAAAGGAGGAAGGAAGGAAAGAAGGAAGAAAGAAAAAGAGGGAGGAATGAATAAATAAAAAAAGGAAAAAAGGAAGGAAGAAGGAAAGAATAAAACAAAGGATTTTGTACCTAGGGAGTGTATGTTACCCTATGCTGCATGTGTATTCTATATGTGTCTCATTACCAATGAACTTACCTTTCCCATGAAAACTCTGTTTTTATTGAAGATTTTGCCTCATTATAATAATAATTTTTTTTGGAGAGCAATGTTTTACACCAACTATTGGTGTAAACATCTTAGTAAATGCCTTTATTTAAAGCTAACTAAATAACTGGCTGATTGTGAATGATAATCTCATTAATGAAGGCTTCTGAGTTGTGAATAGCCACTCACAGGATCACTCCTAAAATCTTAGACATCAATTTTCTTCAAGGGACCCCACTTTGAGTGTGAATGCAAGGTGTATGGGGCTCTTACACAAATGCCATTATTTCACTTTAAATATTTCTATGTCTATGGATTTTATACTGGTAGTCGTAGGGGTCACAGTTCTCAGAGCAGGAGAAGGACATAGTGTTATTACATGTATTTATTTTATCTTGTCATTACACCTGCAAGTTACCTGGAAGTGAGTCGCATCTCATACAGCTCTTAATCACCAAGGGAGAGAACACAATCATTGGTTGATTGAAGGACGTGAGTTCTAAGGGTTCTAAGTAAATCAGAGATTAAGAAATTTGGAAGGGGAGAGAGATACTAAAACGCTGGCCAGGAAACTGGGACAGCAAAACCTCTTGCCCTCTTCTACTCTCTTGCAATTGATTTAACACAATAACAATTTAATTTATTATTATATATATTAGAATTATACATACAATTATAATATGATATATAATACATATTATTAATATATTAATAACATAATAACACATTTGTTAGAAAATTCCTTAGTTTTAATTAATTCTCTTGGTATTTGGGCACAGTTATATCTTGTTTATCTGTGATAACTTAATCATATCTAGTGATTTATACAACTGAGATATTTGTACCTTTTGTAATTACATTATTTGGGGTGAGAATTGACTTCCCCTTCCATCCATTTACAGATGGTGAAACTGAGGCCCATAAAAGTTAAGTATTTTGTCTAAGATTAAAAAGCTATTAAGCAGTCAAGTGGGATTTAAACCCAGCATCCTAATTTTAAATCTAAGTTTCTTCATAAAACTCCTTGGTGGAAGGACTGATAATAAAAGGAACCTTTCTGAATTCTTAAGGCTTGTGCCTTCCCCCGATGATTATCTTCATTTTTTATTCACTACTATTATTTTTGTCTAGACTTTGACTTAGTACAGTGCCTGGCACATAGTAAGTGCTTAGTAAATGCTTGCTTGCTTGCTTAATAGATGAGATTTTTGCTTAAGATCACATAGTCAGAAAGTGTGAGTCAGGGGAAAATGTTAGAGTCAGGATTCAGAAACTTAGGTCCTGCCATTTCTTCCCTATAATTGGAAGACTTTTCAGGGAGCACAATATAAAATTTGTCCTAGCTTTCCATGGATATCAAGAGGGAATGGATGTTTATGGCCTAGGGATTAGGGAGAATGAGAAAGAGAAAGCAAAATGGGAAGAAGGAGAGAAAGAGACAAAGAGAGCTGACAGAGACAGAGAAAAGAGAGAGACAGACAGACACAGGAAGAGACAGAAAGAGAAAAGGAGACAGAGAGAGACACACACACATAGAGACAGAGAAAGATTAAAAAGAGAAATAGAGAGAGAGGGAAAAGCGGGACAGAGAGACACAGAGAGAAACCAAGATAGACACAGAGACAGTACAGAGAGAGACAGAAAATAGAGACAGAAAGTTAGACACACACAGAAAGAGAGACAAAGGAAGAAATACAAAGAGAGAAGCCATAGAGAAGAGAGGAGACAATTTTGTACCACGAGTTAAAGGGGGAAAAGTCAGGGAGAATTAGAGGGAGACCAAGTGAAAGAGAGAAAAGGAAAGAACAGAGATGGATGAAAGGGATGAAGAGAGCAGCATACTCTCTTAGGTTTATATTACCTTTTTAGTGACCCAGAAGTGGGAGGAACTGGTTACATATAGCAGAAACAGGCAGGTAAATAATAGAAGTTCAATCCCAAGTTCAGCAGCAGAGAATACAACATAGACTAGGAAGATGATCCAAATGAGCAATTCCATCCAGTCTGACTTCTCTCTGTAAACAAATCCTGGGGACCAAACCCCAAGGCCCATCAGTAGGAGCCCTGTCTTGGGCATGTCTAGGACACTGAATTCTGTTTCCATGACAGAACCAAGTCTCATTGATCAGCACAAACCCAAGGCAGGGCTGCACAAGGCATTCTAAGTCAGGGCAAGGGGCATTAGGGGAAACATAAGGAATCAGAGTTGCATAGGAACTATGGAGCCTTGGGTTTCTAATTTCATCTTGTTCTCCTCCCCATATCCCCATCCTATAACCTCTAACCCTTACCTCCAAATCTGTGTAACACCCACAGATAACAAATTGCAAGACCAATTTCAAATGCTGATATCACAGCCAGGATTCCATTTATCTCCCATGGCCAGGGAAGTTTCTGGAGACCATGTTCTGAAAGAAGTCCCAAGGGTATTGTAGTAAAAGTTCTGATCTCATATTCTCTTTTATATCTCTCTTCCCTATCAGTTAAGGAAATACTTTTCCTTTTCATGTGCTCCCCCAATCCAAATTAGCAGTCCCTTTCCCTTAAATTACTTTGTATTTTTTTTTTTTACTTATTTCAAATATAATATATAATAGTTGCCTAATTGTTCTCTGTTCCCAAATCACAACACTACCTAATCCATCCTCTGTAGAATTGCCATGGTGATTTTCTTAAATCATCACACTTTTCAGCAAATTCTTATTTTTGGGAATTAAAACTTTTCTCAGTCTTGCCTTATTCTACCTTTTCATCCTTTAAACATATTCCTGATTTCTATTTACTTAACTCTGTTATTTAGCCATACTGATCTAGTGTACTATTCCTTAAATTTTCTATTTTTATGTTTTGAACATCCCTTCTTTCTAGAATGTTTTCTCTCCTTTCCTACATATTGAGATGGTAGAAAGTGACAGGGTGTCTTCTATCACCCTACCCCAGGACACAGCACTTTTCATAAATAATTAAGGCTTCATTCACATTGCCTGAATAAAAATGGTTGAGCTCTGAAGGGAGTTCTGATTTGACAATGAAATAGTGAGTAAATAGTTTGTTCTATACAGGGGTAATGCCTGTGTAAAAACATGGATTTGGGAAACAGGAGGGTTAATTTAGAGAACATCCATGTGTGACTGGAATGTATAATGTATGAAGAGATGTAATGGGAGAAAAATCTATGCTACAACAGCATTCAGGCTTTACAGCAATTTTTCTAAAAAATATCTAGGATTTTTAGTAGACAACAATCTTAATATGAACAAGCAATGTGATGCAGCTGAAGAAACCTATTACTGAAGGAACCCTTCTCTTGTACTCTGCTTCCACCAGCCCTTATTTGGAATGATGCTCAGTTCAGTAACTGAAGGCTAAGGATATTGATAATCTGGTGAGTGTCTGCAGAACGGCATCCAACTGGTAAAGGGCCTTTAGTCCTTGCCATGTAAAGATCAAATTAAAAAACTGGGAATGTTTAGCCTGGAGACAAGAAGAGTTGGAGGGACATGTGAGTGTTATTCAAGTTCAAATTTTTGATGGGTTTTCTGTAGAAGAGAGATTAGATTTGTTATATTTGCCCCACAAGACAAAACTCAAAATGCATAGAAAATGCAAAGATAGAAATTCAGGTTTGCCTTAATAATGAACTGCCCAAAATGGAATGTCTCTTTTGATAAGTAGTGAGTTCCTCCTCCTTTGAGATCTTGATGACAGACCACTTGTTGGGTATGTTATAGTGGTAATTCATTTTTCATATGGATTTCACTAGATTGCTGTTGAGGTCTTTTCCAAAACTTAACTTCCATGATCTGTGACTTCAAGATGAAGATGTGGGAATGGTTGGGTCCCTCTGCTGATCCAATGTATATATGTAGAAAAGTAGAAGTTGGGGGTGGGGTAGAATAGTGACCTTGAGAAAAAGATGTGTTGGGTGGAGTAACTTTATGATGGGGAGCTGAAGGAAGTGATCTATGGGAGGTTTTTGAGGACTGTGACTTAAGGAGTGGTTGGAGATATGTAGAGACTAGTAATCAGTGGCTGAGGGATGGACAAAAAGTTAGGTCTGACTTCTGATATCCTTTTTTGCCCTTCCTGCTTAGACCTGCCCAGTATGTTGGCTGGTAACCCCTACCTTCAGCTCCTTCTTATAGTTACCTTTGTATCGAAGGATGAAAACTGCAGAAAAGACAAATGACAGTATCCAGTCTACAATAATTATCCCAGTGAAAATAATCAACCAAGGTAGGATCTGTTGCTCAGCTCCTTCACCTAAGAGAAAATAGTTTAGGAATGATCTTGGAGCATTAGCTTTCTGTCACACAGCAGCCCATTAGACTACATTAATAAAAAGAGTATAATAATTTCATACCACATAAGTGCATTGCCATAAAAAGGAGACCTTCAAAATAGCTTTAAAAGATCACAGACTGCATGCCTTGCTAGGCAAAGAAGGGATTTTTAAATTGCCCTTTATCTATTAATTCCTTCTCTGCTGCCTACAAAATATCACCAAACCTCTCCAAATTAAAAAAAAAAAAACTTTTACTCTCACTACTACTATCCCTGATTGTTACCATCCTATAGCTCTCTTCCTTTTCTCACCCTAATTTCTCAATTGTACAAAATATTTCTGAGCTTTGTGTGCACATTAGATGAGAGCATTAATAAAGAAGGTTTGGGGACAATGATGAACCATGTCTTTATAGTTTCACAAATTATTAAAATATTAAGAGAATATGGAATGCTACTGGGATTATTATTAATTATGAATGAGTATTAAGTCAGTAGAGCAAAACACAGTTTTAATTTTTTCTTCCATAGACCAATGTCATCCAAGATTCCTTAGAAGGCCCCAAATAGAATAATCGTGTTCAATGATGCTCTGATTATAAACACTGAACAGGCAATGTTATAGATCAGGATTGTGATAAAGGAGATATAGTACAAAATATTGTACTGGGTTGCAATTTTCATCATTGATAGGAAAAGAGAGAGAGAAATATTTCAGTAATAAATAGCAAAAAAATTGGAGTAGATAAATAAATCTACTTAGGAGTCCTGAGTATAGTCAATATTTGAGAAAACTTAAAAGAAACAGTAGTAAAAGCAATAAAGAACCAAGGATTTTAGTTTCAGCATCTGGTGAGAAAAGTTGCTGTAATTTGCAGAGGAAAGACTGCATCTCACAAAGTTAATAAGTAACTGTATCAATAGAAATAAGGGATGTTCTTCCTTTTAAAGAAGGACAAAAAGCTGGAAGTAGCCCCTCTATTTTCTAGCTTTTCAGGTAGCATGAAGAGTCCCTTGAAAAACTGAAAGTGGTTTAATGAAAGAAAAAAAAGGAAAAAAATTCCAAAGAGGTAGAAGGGAGTTATACCCTGTGGAAGAAAGCTGGAGTATAAAGAATGTGTCACAAAAAAGGAAGGAAAGATATTATTAAACCTTTAGATCTAGGCAATAGATATGAAATTCTTGCTATGAAATGTGGGGTTATATACTCTCTGAGCTGGAAGCAATTTCTCTTGATCTATGGAATGTTGTTGAGGATCCAAAGATGCTCCCAGGTAAGAATCATCTAGATCTCATCAGAGAAATCAGACAAAAATAGTGTTGGTTGGAGATACCTTTCTGAGGGGTACTAACCTAAAATGATTAATAGAGAAGTCTATTGTCTCCTTGGAGAGTATGCCCATGATATGATGAAGACCTGAGACTTGTCAAAACCAAAACCACTGTCCACCAAGGAGATGATGCTATGACATGCAGGTGATTTGGGTTTTAGTGGAAGTGAATTATGCAAAGTCACCAGCTTCACTCTTTCCTCCAGAGCCATTTGGGTCCAGGGGCAAGATATTGATCAGGATGACTGGAGGTGGTCCTGTCTATCTGTCTGTCTGTCTGTTTATCTATCTATCTATAGCATATTAAACTAAAAAGGAGAGAGAGAACAAACTGTCTCCCTGAACATAGTGGACACCAGAGAAACAAGGAAAAAGGAGGAAAATAGTAGTGGAAATCCCTTATGATGTGAAGTTTGCAACATTAAAAAAGAAGAGCAACAATAAAGTTCATAGATTCAGATATCTTGACACACAATTAGCGTAGTACAATAACTAAAGAATTTAATTCAAGGAGACAAACATATCTGCATAAGTATTATTGGAATCCAACAGAATGCAAACTATGACTGGAACATTGTGATTGAAAAGTATAGATTTAAAAAAAGAGCAAGTTTGATAAAAGGGATGATGAAATAGTATATTCTATGAAGAAAGACTCCTATGAAAACAAGCAGTTTCCATTGATGGATAGAATGCTGAATCTGGGAATACTGGAGTTCAGATTCTTCTTTGACCCTAAGCCATTTAACCATGGAAAAGTCACTTAACCACTCTGAACCTCCAGAGATTCTCTGTTCAAGAATTATTTACAAAGTTTTTGATGGGCTTTATCATTTACATGGACACACAGGCACAGTGGCCAGTATCTGAGGGCAGATATTAATTCAAGTCTTTCTGACTCCAAGCTCATTGCTCAATCTTTTGCACCACCTGTTGCCTACATGACAAGACCATGAGAAAACAAGAAGGGATCTGGGATAGAAAGGAGACTTAAGCCTTGTCAGGATAATGGAGAATGGAAAAGGATAACATAGGAGTTAGTGAAGGATGAGAAAAGCCATACAATGACTGCTTAAAGACAGATTTGAGATTCTTCTCGAAAAGAATACACATACACATATACTCAAGACTGAATAGAGAATTTCTCTCATTTTATAATAACGGATGGCAACTGATAACTCCCATCACTTTCCAAGTCATTCCCTTGTAACTTAGGCAAAAATAATCCAATCAGAAAGAACTAAAAAGCATTGCCAACAATTATTATGTTAGGTAGGAAATTGAAAGTCAAAGGGTGATGGGTTGTTTTCTTTATTAAAGGAAAAAGTGAGAGAAATTAAATAAATAGATAGTAAGCAAGTATCTAGTAAATTCAAGTTATATTTGGTCTAGTTGAACTACATCCTCATTTCCTGAAAGAATTGTCAGATACAATTCCTAATATTAATATTCATTAATATTTGAAAAATCACAGGAAAATAGAAAGTGTACCACAAGATTAGAGCACAAGTGTCTGATTTTCAAGAAAGGGAAGAGTTTGAAAATTATAGGCTAATGAACTTGATTTTACCATGAAAAAGATGAAAGAGGTGGTTGGTGAACATTTAGAAAAGAGAGAAATGTTTACAAAGCTTAGCTTCATTGAGAACAAGTAATGTCAGACTAAGCTTGTTTCCTTTTATGATAGGATTACTAAACTAGGGAAATACTATGGATACAGTTTACCTAGATTTTAGCAATACTTGTGTTCAAATTTCTCTTATCAGTACATGGAAAAGATGGAAAGATAAGGCTTCTTCCTCTACATCCCTTTTCTCTGCTTTCTCTCTTTTGTCACCAAAGTCCCCTCTCTCCTCTTTCTCCATTTCCCCCTCCTTATTTTCTTTGTCTTTCCTCTTTATTTTTGATAGTCAGTCTTGCAAGGCTGTTTTCAATTCCTTTTACCATGGTTTCTGTGTTTCAGACCCCAAGTAGGGACTCCACTGCCTCCTCTGTCCACCAGTACCAACTTGGTATGGCTCAGATGGGAAAAAAACACTCTTCCAACCCTTCTTATGGGAACTCCAAATTTTCAGAACTACACTCCTAGCTCCTTACCTGAGACACATAGTTTCACATTAGCTTCTTCTCGATGAGAACCGCTGTCAAAATGACATTTGTACCATCCTTCATCTGAGGCTGTAATGTTCCATATTCTCAGAGTGACATTTCCACTAGTGATGGAATCTCTCACCAGCTTTGTTCTCCCCTGGTAATCAGGGCTTTGATCTCTAAACTCATCCTTCCCATGTTCATAGTGATGCACAATTTTTAGTGATTGGGACCAAATCACTTTCATGTCCTGAGCATTCTTTTGGGGAGAAAGATGGCATGGCAGGGCTGCTTCTCCCCCTAGCTGGGCCTGAATGGGTTGTGTAGGTCCAATCACTGAGAACTCTTCTATTGAAAGGAAAAAGAGAGAGGGGTTCAGAGGAAAAAAACCTGCAGAAAGTGGGAGAACTGGGGAACCTCTAATGGTAGAGAGGCTAACATCTGAAGACACAAGAGATAGAGTCCATGGAGGGAATCAAGGAAGAAGGGAATCAGTGAAGAGGACACTGAGAAGGCTTCAGGAAGGAGAGAAAACAAATTGGGAGGCATTTGGAAGGGTTGGTGGTTAATGAGAGAATGACTTGGAAGTATTGGGAGTGATATAGGAAGGCAAAATATCTCTGGGGTTATTCTTCAAAAGCACCTGATAAATTCTGGGGGCTAGGGAGAAATAAATACTCCTACCTGAGGCCAATGTGTATGTCTCAAAAAAGAGGAAGATGAGAAAACTGGAGAGAAAGTTGCCTGAAGGACTAATAATCTCCATTATACCTGAGGGGAGAAAAATACACTGGAGATAGGGTATTTGTGGCAGGAAGGAGTGTGTCAGTGGATTAAAGACCCCTTGTTCCCTTACATCTTAGCGAGGAAGTCCAATGATAATGGGAGTAAGACTTACAAAGTTTTGGGTTCATCCACCTTCCATTGCAACCAGGCTAGTTTTCTAAACCTCTTCTTCCGTGTTTATTTCCACCTACCTGTATACTTTGGCTCATGCTTTCCCCTCAGCTTCAAATGCCCCATATTCACCATTTTTATTTTTAAAATTCTTTCCCTCTCTCTATGGAACCTTTTCTGAATGCCTTATTCCACAAGAATATCTCAACTAAGAGGGAATATAGCACAGGGATTCATCACTCATTTCTTTTGTGGGGAAGGAGACTTGGATATCTGGGATTGAAGGGAAATTGATTTCTCCCAAGACAGAGAGAATCTGGGTGAACTCAAGGTGAAATGAGTAGAGGAAGTGCTAAAAAGGGAAGCTAGACTTACCTCATAAATCCCAGCAAGCTCTGTTGTGTAATTGCTGTACCTCTATAACTTGTCCTGTATAGAGCTCTGTACTGTGTCCTCACACTTTAGGAAATCCACTCCTATCCTGAGACTGCTGGCAGAAAGTGACTCTGGAAATATTACTGAGCCCAAAAGCTGGTCCTCCAGTTATAGTTGTATTTTCTGTTCTCCTCTGGAGCTTGTATCTCTACTGTTGGAACCCCACCCTTCATCCTGGGACTGTATTCTTGTGATAAGCTCAACTCAATGGCATGAGCAGAAAGACATAATCCAAAAACCAGTAGCAAGAATGATTTTGGTGTTGAATTAGCTTCTTTTGAGCAAAGTCTCTGTGCTGCCAGTCAGATCAAAAACTGAAGTTTGGAGCTAAGTCCAGTGGAGCAGGATGAAGGAAGAAGGCATACCTTATGGGAGATGTGAATTTAGGGACTTGGGAATTAGGAAGTGCTTGTAATAGACTAAGGAGACAGTATTTGGAATAGACAAAGATGAGTATAAGGGGTAAGGAGAAGGCAGAATGGATAGAATATTAATTGAGAGCGCCACAGCATTCTCAAGTTGAAAGGCACTCCAGTGATCTGATTCGATTTATCCATCTAGCTACCACTTAAAGATGGTAAACATTCTGTTTTGAGACAGCTCAAATTATGAGAAAATTCTTCCTAATACCAGGTCAAAATCTACCTCTCTGAAACTTTTATCCATTGTTTCTAATGCTGGTCTCTGGGGATAAGCAGAAAAAGTGTAACCCATCTCCCACATGACACTTTATGTTTTTGTTAAGTCTTTTTTCTTTTGGCTAAAGATTTCCTACTTACTTTGTTAACAGAATTTTACTGTCTTGGTCTCTAAATTGTGTATAGCTGGAACTGCACAAAGCAGAGACTTTACCAAGTAGCAGTTTAATTAATCACTTTCAGAGTGAGGAATACAGTTTACACATTGGAAGTTCTCTTGAGCAGGAGACCTTCTCTGTTGTAGGAGAGGTAGAAAATTTATACACAAACCATAAGTGGGAAGAGAGGAGGGAAGGTGGATTACAGTACAATCATTCTCAGGACCCGAGAAGTTTCCCATGACAAGCTCAAGAATTCAGGACAATATGAGTGTTCTCTAGTCCTGTGGGAACAGTTTGTAAGTGATTGTTTCAAATCACAAGGATCATTACTCAAGAGTGGTGAAGGAGACAGGACCAGAATTCTGTGATGTGAAGAAGTTCCACAATCTTTGATTCACTTTATTTAATATATACAAGAGAGAATTATAAGAATTGATTAATCATTTCAAGCTGCATTGTAAGAATCTGACTCCCAAGCCAGAAGAGACATCTCTGAGATATCTAAATTATTAGCAAATTCATTAAACATATCATCCTGATAATTATGAAAAATCATAATCATTTCTCCTCAACTGATCTTTGTATGTCATGCTCTTAAGAACCCTCAACAACCTGATGACCCTTCTCTGGTCATGCTTGTGAAGATGATGTCATTTCTAAAGAAAAGGTCAGTATTTAACACTTTCAGAAGTGATTAGACCAAGTTGGAAATAGAGAAAACAGAATTTCTCTCATTCTAGATCCTGAATTTTTTACAATTTTAAGAGTTTCCTTTTTAAATTGTCTAATCACCTTGATGACTCCTGTTGAGTTTAAGATCTAGCACCCTCAGATCTTTTCTCTTTCTCTTTTAAAACTTTTTTTTTGTTCTAATCAACTTGACAAATATCAACAAAGGTAAACATTTACCTACACAAAGAACTGAAAAAGGATTACATATGAAGTTCTGAATCTCTACTAAGAAGAGTACTCTTTCCTGCCAACTATACATATTTTTTCTTTTTTTGTTTGAGTGTGGCAATTGGAATTAAGTGACTTTCTCAAGGTCACATAGCAAGTAAGTATTAAGTGTCTGAGACTGAATTTGAAATCATGTCTTCCTGACTCCAGGACCAGTACTCTATCCACTGTGCCCAGTTCTCTAAATAATTGATTTATGCAAAATTATAACAAGGAGGCTAGAAGTGTGGTGGAGATAGTGGTGGTGAGGAAGCTGCCGTTAGTGCTAAGAGACACGTGACTGTCAGAGACATGGAAACTAACTAGATTTGGGTGGGGAAAATGGTTTACTGGAGACTAAATGTTGTGGGAACAATGTTTCCAAAAAGCTCTACCACACAGGTGGGCCAACTTCTCCTAAGATCTTACTTCATGCAAGTTAGGCTAGTTTTTCTAAAAAAAAAAAAAAATCAACCTTGGGAAAAAAAATCAACCTTGAGTTTTAATTGATTTGTTAAATGAATGAAAGAAAAATTCATCAAGAGACACAGCCTGTGTGTGGTATAGACCTATTTCATGCAATTCATGGAAAGAACACAAAATTTGTAATAGGTTATAAACATTTTTAAGGTTATGAGTATTAAGAGTTTGTATAATTTATCTCATTTGATTCTTGAAATAACTATGCAACATAAGTATGAGAAATATTTTAATCTATGGATTAATTCTATAGATAAAGAAACTGAAGTGAGAGGTTAATTAAGTTATTCTTATGGTCACTCAACAAGTTGCAGGAGTAGGATTTGAAGCCAGGTTTTCCTGATTTTTAGTCCATCCCTATCTACTACCTGCTTCTCTCATACTTTAATGAATAAATGCAGACCATTCACCAAGAGGTCCCTCTCCTTTCTTTTTCTACTTCTCAAAACTCCTTGACATCAGCACCATTTTTTCTGTTCTTCCCTTCTTTACTTCAGCCTCTGATGAATAGTTTATTTTTCTCAAGGCAACCTGTGTACATACACTTTGATTCAATCTTCCTCCATTTTTCTCCAATGGATGACTCCTGTATTCTGATTGCCACTACTCTTTAGTCTATTCTAATGTATGAGTTACTTTCTGTATTTTTAAAAAAAAATTAAAATTTTTTTTGCTTTATGAATCATTTTGGGAGAGAAAAAATAGAGCAAAAGGGAAAAATCATAGGAGAGAATTTTAAAAATGGAAAAAAGAAGTGAACATAGCATGTTTTGATTTACATCAGTTACCTTAGTTCTTTTTCTGAATGCAGAGGGCATTTTCTGTTCAAAATATGTTGAGATTGCTTTGGATCACTGAACCACTGAAAAGAACCTAATCTTTAATAGTTGATCATTTTACATTGTTGCTTTTATTGTGTATAATGAATTCCTGGTTCTGCTTGTTTCACTCAGTATCAATTAATGTAAATCTTTCCAGACCTTTCTAAAATCAATTTGTTCATTATTTTTTAGAGCACAATAATATTTCATTATCTTCATATACCACAACTTGTTCAGCCATTCACCAATTGATGGGCATCTACCCCTTTTCCAATTCTTTGCTACCACAAAAAGAGCTGCTACAAACATTTTTGTACATATGAGTCCTTTTCCCTTCTTTATGATTTCCTTGGGATACAGACATAGTAATGGCACTGCTGGGTCAAAATTTTATAGCCCTTTGGTCATAGTTCCAAATTACTCTCCAGAATGATTGGATCTTTTCACAACTCTACCAACAATGAATTAGTATCCCAGTTTTCTCATCTCTCCTCCAACATTTATCATTATCTTTTCCTGTCATCTTAGTCGATTTAAGAGGAGTGAAGTAGCACCTCAGTGTTATTTTAATTTACATTTCTCTAATCAGTAGTGCTTTAAAGCATTTTTTCATATAATTATAGATGGCTTTAATTTCATTATCTGAAAATTGTCTGTTCAAATCCTTTGACCGTTTATCAAATGGTGAATGACTTATATTTTTAAATTTGACACAGTTCTTTATATATTTTAGAAATAAGACCTTTATCAGAAACAGGCTGTAAAATTTATTTCCCAGCTTTGTATTTCCCTTTTAATCTTGTTTCTGTTTTTCCCTATTGTCTAAAATAAACACAAAAACATTATATATAATTTGTCAGTGAGCTTATATCTGACTCCATGTGTGAACACTTTTCTAGTAATATTACAGTTATAGATTTGTTGGCTATTTTATGACCCAATGATCTTTCAGCATATGAATATTAACTTGTCCATATAGCCAGTTATTATTATTGTTATTATTTGCATATTATTGTCAGTTTTTCTAAATTTTATAGTGTTTATCTTTTCCCTAGAGATTGCTAAAACTGAGATTTTAGGCAGAAATGGTACAACTTCTGGGTTCATCCCTTTCTTTTTGTCTAAATGGATATTCTCAGTTATGGTTTGTTTATTCATTGTCTATTTCATTCAAACTACATTCTTTCTAGGAGCTCTCAGCATGGAGAAACAAGCTTGCTTTAGCATTTTTCAGAGACTGTTTCAATGTAGCAGTTTTCTTTTGAGCATTAACAAATTAACAGTTCTTTGTATCAGAATTAGAATTACTTTTAATTTTTACTTTTTTCTTTATGTTTACAATATGGACTTCTTGATTTCTCGGGTGTACTTTTGTTCTACCTAACTAGTCATTTTTTTTTCTGTTGAGATCTCTCATGTTCAAATGTTTTTTATGTAGTTAAGGATGTGTGATTTCTGTTTCGAATCATTTTAATTTTCTCCCAGCCAATCTCTGTCCTTTTATTTATATTTTTATTTATATTAAAGCTAATTCCTTGGGCATCCACTTCCTGGGAATCAAGAAACACTTCTCTGCTTAAGCATACTTGTCATATTTGTGATCCTCTGTTTCATATTTGCAGTAGGAAAATGTTTTGCATGTGTGATTATGATTTGATGGTGTTTTTTGGTATCTAATCATAATCTGATTGAAGATGACACCAAGCTTATTGGTTGGGAGGAGATCTGGAATGATCTCTGTCTTTGGCAAATTCTTTGCCTGATTCCTTTGAATTTGGCCCACATATATGAACTCTATCTTTTTCTTTTGAATATTTTTATCATTTAAGTATCTTCAAGACCACAACTATAACAGAAAATAACTCCCATTTCTTTGTTGGGACACTGTTAATGGTGATTTTGCATCAGATGTTTGTGATCTCTGTCTTTTTGATTTTTATTTTTCCCAAGCAGGACAATTTTATCCACAGCTCCCTTATTCAACACATTTTCTGTAAACTCTTGATTTCTTTAAGGACTCTGATCAATGCAGTGATCAGTCTTGTCTCTAATCTACCTACCTCCCAGAGTTGTCAGAAGATCAATGATATAATATTTGTAAAAAAAAGAACTTAGTACAATGCTGGCACATAATAGATACTTAATAAATCTTTCCTTCCTTCTTTCCTCATTTCTTTCCTCCTCCCTCCCTCCTTTCCCTCCTTCATTAAATAGCTATAATGTGCCAGACAATTTACAGTGATGATCCCAATGAGGAAATTTGAAATCAATTTTCTAAATCTCAACTCCTCACTTGAAACACTAAGCTGAAACAATGTCTAGGATCCTCTGACTTAGACTTAGGGGTTGGTGTAAATAGGGCTGAGAGTGATGCTCCTGCTGATATAAACCCTCCTCTGACAGAGTATAGTAAGCTCTTGAAAGTAAGAACAGTTTTAGATTTTGTCTTTGTATTTGTCTTTGTATTCCTAGTACCTAGCAAAGTGCCTGACACACAGAGGGAACTTTTAAGTCAATCACAAACATTTGTTAAATGTCTACTGTGTTCCAAGTACAGTGTTAAGTGCTGTTGGATTACATTGGGTTGACCTAAGAGGGAGACAAACTTGAGGCCAAAATTAGTGATTATATCTGCACAACTTATGAGAAAAGCAATTTGCAAAACTTAAGCTTCCAAAGAAATAGAAGTACAGAGTTGTTACATCTTGCTGTATCAACCTCAGAATGGCCTCATACTGTGTCTAAACATAATAGGTAATAATAATGTGGCCCTGAGAGATCTGATCAGTCAATAACCCAAAATCATTTATTCATATCCAAGGCCTTTTGGACTTTTGGAAACAGGTAGAAGAAGAGACTTAGGGAAGAAGAAAAAGAGAAAAAGGAACCTGTGGTGTCCATCAGACTTAAAAGAGTTCCATGAGCAGGAGAAGTGCATCAATAATTGTGACAGGGACACAGGAGACTTTTTGGGTCTCTGGGACATGGATGGGGGTGTCAAGGCAAACCAGGGTGGTGGTCATGGTATAAGGAGAAGTTGAAAGGATAAATAATATGTTAGATAAAGCTTTCTCATATGAGACAGAAGGAGAGTGAAATAGAAAGCAATATTTAATTCCCCTGCATGCCAGTTCATTTTCTCAGAAGCCTATCACTATCACCTTTGTACACCTGTGTTTTCTCTAAAGGGAAGGAGAGGGAGTGGAAGAGTCCTCAGAGATAAGGAAGGAAGAAACAAGGTTGTATTGACTTTGAAGAACTAAGAAGACTCCAAGAAGTACTCAAATGTTCATATACTAATTTCCCCATCACGTTTCAATGTTATTTTTCTCATATGATCAACTGTTAAACCCTGAAGATAGTTCTGGGTCTTAAGAATATCAAACACACTTTATTCTTTCTCATAAGCATTGGGCCTTGGCCCACTTGTTCCTTTGAAAACTTAGTTATTCCCATCGCTTCTCCCAGAGAGTGCTCCCCTCATTTCCTTCACTACATTGTCCCTTGTTCAAGGGGATACTTTCCTGTAGCTGCAGGGCAACAATGGATTTGCAGTGACAGGCTAGATGTCATACATTAACTTGATAGTTGACATGCAAAATACTTGCCACTTCCCCTCAGAAAATCAACCTCTTCAATTCTTTCAGTCTCCTCAGTACCCTTAACCTCTTTAATCCCATCAGTGTTTTAGGTGATTAGATATCCTAGTCCTTAGCCCTTTAACAATGAATTAATAAGCACCTTCTGTGGAAACAGGGCATACAGTGACACAAGTTTTTTGAAATAATCCCTTCCATTCTATAAAGGAGACAAGCTATACAAAAACTGGTATAAAGAGAATAGTGGTTTTTAATTAAAGCTCATAATTAAGCCTAGATGACCAGCCAGAAAAGATCTTGTTTGTTAGGATCAGGAGCCGAAAGAAGGCAGAGAAACAAACAGAGAAAGAGCGACAGAGGTGCATGTGAAGCAAGGGGATAACAAGAAATGGAACCCAGATTTACCTGAATTGTGTGAACCTTTCTGAACCTAAGCCTTTTGTAACTATGGTTTATTTTCTGATCCAGTATTTGTATTGACTATTCTACCTAAGGTAGTTGTGTAACCTTCAGTTTTTATGTCACAAATTTTCAGGCTATATCTCTTTGCCTTCCTCTAAAATACAGTGTAAAGTTTTCTCAGCACAATGTTTTGGATTAATCAGTTTAAGACAGACTCACTAGCAAAAATTCTTGATGTGAAGAGTTAGGGATAGCAGGAAGGGTGATGCCAAATGGCAGCAAAGGACTTTGTAATTACTTAGAACTGTGAGGACAGTTAAAAGGTGCCAGAAAACAATTTATAGTGTTGGAAGAAGAGATTGGTAAAATTGTGGATGGCAGGTGGGAAACAAATAGAAACCTGTAATATTAACTTGACAGAGGGCTTCCCTTTAATGAGAGCAAGGCATTGGATGAAAATATAGCACCTTCCTATATTGTCCTTTTATAAGGGTCTAGGTAGGTAGCTGTCAATTACCCCACACTGTTCCCCTACTGGTCACTTTTGATTAGTTAAATTTGTTATTTGTTGGCTCAGCTTCTACCTCTTATTCCTTCTAGATTCAACAGGTTATTTCAGCTATACAAACAAGAAGATTATAGTTGAATATTTTAATTAGATTAATATAAACTTTATAAAAGTAAAGAAAACATTATGCATTTGTACTACTAAATGTGAAATTTCAAATACTTCCTTGCTCCAAACTTTAACTGAAACCTAAATCTCAGATTAAAGTCTCTTTCCATTCTTTTTATGCTCCCAAATTGTGTGTATGTGTGTATGTGTAAGAGAGGCATACTGACAGAGACTCAAAGACAGAAATACAATAAAGAGACAAAGACACAGAAAGAAAGGACAGGGAAAGAGGAGAGGAAGGAGTGAGAGACAAAAAGGGAAAGAAAGGAAGAGACAAAAAAGGAGAGAGAAAGAGAAAGGGAAAGGGAGGAAGGGAGAGATGCAAAAGTGAAGGAATGCTGAAGACAGAAAGGATGGAAGCCGGGAAGAAATGAGGGAGGGAGAAAGAGGGAGAAAAAATTGGAGAAGGAAAGAAATCTATTCATTAAAAAAAAACAACAACCAAACTATTACAAGAACAAGATTCCAAAATTCTATTGCCTTTTAAAGAAGTAGTTATATAGTCCATGGTGCCTCTGGGAAGGATTATTGAAGGGGAGATTACATTCATATCTCAACATATCATAGGAGGAGAGAACTATAATGAACAGTTGTGCCAGTTAATGCCCGAACTGGTGATTTAGCATAAAGTCCTCTTTTGTTCTCACTGAATAGGGTAATATTAGGTGCCATGAACCACAAGCTACACCCATCCAAGCTGCTTTTCCTCTACCAACTTTTATCTAACAGATGTTGCTTTTTTTCTACCAACTTTTATCTTATCAGATTATAGCTCCTGAAACACATCCATTGTCAAGGTCCCACTCACTTTGAAATCCTTCCAAAAACTTCCTACAGTTAGTGAAACAGTTTAGTGAAAAAGATCTTAGGTATGACTTTTTGAGAAGTCAGTTTCGAATGCACAAACTCCTTCCCAAGTCCTGATTAGAGATGTTGTGCAAACTGAGAGTGGCTGACTGCCCAGATATAGTTCTGCTACAGTGTCTTCTGGAAATGCTATGAAGGCTTCCTCCTTTTTTGAATTTGGATTCAAAGGACTTAGTTTTAAATCCTCACTCTTCAACTTAATACCTGTGTGACTTTCAAGAAATTAAGATACTACTCTTCGTCTCAGTTTCTTCATATTAAATGAAGAGGTTGAACTAGATATCCCTTGAGGTGCCTTTTGACTAAATCTATAATCACAGGAAGGCAATTTTCCTTGAAAAGGCTGTTATCAAAACTCTCAGAGTTCTTTAAGGAACACAAAGACTTCTAAAGACAAGGACAGAAGCAGAGCCAAAGTAACATGAATAACAGTTCACGTTAAAAAAAAAAATTGGGGTTTTGCTGGCGGGCAGGTTCAAAATGGGTCAGCAGTAGGAAATTGTATCCAAAAATGTAGCAAACTCCTGTGTACATTAGGAAAAGCAAGTGTCCAGGACATGAAAGGTGATATTTCTGTTGTACCATGCCTTGGTCAGACTACTTGTGAAGAACTATCAGCACTTTAAATTTCTACATTTCAGGAAAGATAGAGACAAAGTGGAGCATGAGCAGAAGGGAAGGACTAGGATGGAAAGGGAACTGCTGACTAGGGAAGACTCATTTTCAAAAGTTATCTCAGCCTTTCCAATTCTTTCAGTCTCTTCAGTGCCCCTAACCCCATTAATCCTATCAGTGCTTTACATGATTAGATTCTCCATCCTTAGCCTATTAGCAATGAATTAATAAGCATCTTCTGTGGGAACTGGGCATACAGAGATATAAGTTTTGAAATAATCCCTTCCATTCTATAAGGGAGACAAACTATACATATACTGACATAAAGAGAATAGTGGTTTCTAATCAAAGCTCAGAATTAAGCCTAGGTGAACAGATAGAAAAGACTTTGTTCTGTCAGGATCGGAGTCTAAAAGGACAGAAAGACAGACAGGTGGATGGCTGAGAATGAAATCCAGATTTACCTGAATTATGTGAACCTTTCTGAACCTAAGCCTTTTGTAACTTTAATTTATTGTCTGACCCAGTATGTGTGTTGATTGTTCTCACTATGCAGGACGGTCATTGTGGATACTATAATGGCAACTCAACATTCTTCTGGAAGGAGAATTGCTGTTATAATGATAGTATGTCTGTCTTCTTACATTTCCCTGATAAATTTTAGTTTAGGAGGTAAAATTAAGGATGTAATGCAGAAATCAAAAGTAAGAAAGATCATGGCATGGAATTAAGTTTTTCTGAGACCAGAGTTCATTCAGTGTTACTGACTGGGCCTGGAACTAAAGCCCTAGTATTAGGGGCATGATATTCACAAGGACAAGAAACAAGCAGAGCTCTCTAGAGGAAGAATATAAGGTTTTGAAGCTACAAGATACCTACAAGATGACTGGAGAGAATAATCCAAATTACTTGTAAAAAATTGATACTTCCAATACAGCATACCTAATTTTCTTTTCTATTGTCACCATCTTCCCTGAAATGTGGAATCCATAAGTGAATACAATGCTCCATATTGTCTGACCAGGGCTGAGGATAATGGGATTAGTACCTCTTTTATTCTGTGTACCCTACTTCTGTTAATGCATCCTAAGATTATAATAGCCACCTTGGATTCTGATGTTGACTTATAGTTTATCAATTTTTCTAGGTCTGAGCATGTATAATTTTTTCTAAACCCAAATTTACCAAAATGAAGAGGCTTCCCTCTACATTTAAAAAAACACCCTAGAATTCATTAAAAAAAAACCCAATTGTTAACATTTTTGGAAAGGATAGTGGGCACAGTGCACTTAGCTGCTACCTAAATCCTGCCATGTTCATTCCTCAAGTCTCCCCTAAAATAGAGGGCACAGCTTCAGAAACAAGAGGAATAAAAATGATCTCAGGCTTTTTGGCAACATATTGCCACTAGATGTCGCTCCCATCATATTTAATTGACAGTTATGCACTTAGTCATTTAGAATCATTAAATTAGAGGCCATTTTTAGGAACTCTAGAGACATTTAATCCTACCTTCTCATTTTATAAAGGAAAAAAAAATTGAGGTTGAGAGAAGTTAAGGGACATGACTAAAGTTTTGGTTTTCAAACTCCAAATTTCTGACCCTAAATCTCATATTCTTTCCATAGTACTGGTTATCTCTCTCCTAAAATTAGGACAAGTCTCATCCCAGTCTCACCAGTTTCTGTGGCCTTAAAGAAATTTTCTCTTCAATTTGGGACTCTAACTCCAGAAGATCTGATCATCCATCTTTTAAGACCAGGCCTATTTCAGAAAATCTTGTAGCTCTTTATTGGGGTTAAAAACGGAAGAATGATAAAACATTTATTAAATGTTCCTGGTATGTGGTAATTCACTGAGATACAAATAAAAATGATCAATATAGTCCCTGCCCTCAAGGAACATGTATTCCAATGGGATTAAAAATTATATAACATGGAGTTATGATAGAATGAGGAGTATGTATGGAAGAATGCATAAAGTGATGTGTCAGCTTAGTTTTAGTCAAGATATAGTGAAAATTTACTTCTCAGATTCTGGGATCCCAGAAGCAATTCCATAGTCTGATGGAGGGGAAAGAGTATGGCTAGATTGTCAGTGGTATGATTTGTCAGTGGACAGGAAATGATTTTGTGGAGCCAGGACTTTCCACATCTCTACTTTATCCTGCAGGGAAGAGAGAGCAGAAGGGATTTTCTCTTTTTTATCCTGTGATCTCAAGAGCAGTTCCTCAGTCTTTCAAATAGATACTAAACAATTTCTTTTAATTAAAGCTTTTTATTTATAAAACATATGCATGGATAATTTTTCTTTCTTTCTTTTTTTAAATTTTATTTAATAATTACTTTATATTGACAGAATCCATGCCAGGGTAATCTTTTTGCAACATTATCCCTTGCACTCGTTTCTGTTCCGATTTTCCCCCTCCCTCCCTCCACCCCCTCCCCTAGATGGCAAGCAGTTTTATATATGTTAGATATGTTGCAGTATATCCTAGATACAATATATGTTTGCAGAACCGAACAGTTCTCTTGTTGCACAGGGAGAATTGGATTCAGAAGGTAAAAATAACCCAGGAAGAAAAACAAAAATGCAGATAGTTCACATTCGTTTGCCAGTGTTCTTTCTTTGGGTGTAGCTGCTTCTGTCCACCATTTATCAATTGAAACTCAGGTCTCTTTGTCAAAGAAATCTACTTCTATCAGAATATGTCCTCATACAATATTGTTGTCGAAGTCTATAATGATCTCCTGGTTCTGCTCATTTCACTTAGCATCAGTTCATGTAAGTCTCGCCAAGCCTCTCTGTATTCATCCTGCTGTCATTTCTTACAGAACAATAATATTCCATAATGTTCATATACCACAATTTACCCAGCTATTCTCCAATTGATGGGCATTGCATGGATAATTTTTCAACATTGATCTTTGCAAAACCTTCTGTTCCAAATTTTCCCCTCTTTTGCCTCCCCCCCCCCAATATGGCAGGTAGTTCAATACATGTTAAATATATTAAAATTTATGTTAAATCCAATATATGTACTCATATTTATATAGTTATCATGCTGCACAAGAAAAATCGGATCAAGAAGGAAAAAACCAACCTGAAAAAGAAACAAAATGCAAGTAAACAATAGAAAGAGTGAAAATGCTATGGTCCATACTCAGTTCCCACAGTCTTCTCTCTGGGTGTAGATGGCTGTCTTCATCACTGAATAATTGGAACTAGTTTGAATCATCTCATTATTGAAGAGAGAGAGCCATTTCCATCAGAATTGATCAATGTATAGTTTTGTTGTTGCCATGTATAATGATTTCCTGGTTCTGCTTATTTCACTTAGCATTAGTTCATGTAAATCTCTTCAGGTCTCTCTGAAATCATCCTGCTAGTTGTTTCTTACAGAACAATAATTTTCCATAATATTCATATACCAATATTCAGCCATTCTCCAGTTGATGGGCATCCATTCAGTTTCCAGTTTCTTGCCACTACAAAAAGGGCTGCCACAAACATTTTTGCCCATGTGGGTCTCTTTCTCCACTTTAAGATCTACCTGAGGTATAACCTCAGCAGAAACACTGCTGAATCAAAGGATATGCACAGTTTAATAACATTTTGAGCATAATTCCAAATTGCTATCCAGAATGATTGGAACCATTCACAGTTCCACCAACAATGTATCAGTACCCCAGTTTTCCCACATTTCCAATATTCATCATTATCTCTTCCTGTCATCTTAGCCAATCTGAGAGGTGTAGTGGTATCTCAGAGTTGTCTTAATTTGCATTTCTCTGATCACTAGAGATTTGGAGCATCTTTTCATATGACTAAAAAAATGATACTAAACAATCTTGACCTTTAACTTTGTTATATGAATTTTCTGGAAGATAGCTATGGCTTTGACACAAAGCAAACAATTTCCACACCCAAAAGACATTAATTTCATTATCTATATAAGCCAGAACACATGTTTCTATTCTTCTCCAGAATTACTGATCAGTTTCTACTAAGGAGCAACTATCTTTCTCAGTCCATTGCAGAAAAGAATAATGGATATGGGCAGTGGTTATCAATGAGACCATGAATCGCAGTATATAGAACTGGAAGGGACCTTAGAATTCATTAAATATAGGGGCTCTTAACTTAAATTGACAATTACGTACTTTGTCATTTTGACATTTTGATTATAAAGAAATTTTAAAAAATAGCTATTTCAATACAACAGGTTTCCATTATAATTATATGTATTTTATATATTTAAAAATATCATTCTGAGAAAGGATCCCTAAACTTCACCAGATTGTTCAACTGATAGATGATCCAAAAGATTAAGAGCCCTGATCTACCACATATTCTTAGTGTACAGATGAGGAAACTGAGACCCAGTTTGTCCTGAGTTTCAAGGACTTGCTGAAGGTCACACAGTTAATAAAAACTATTAATTAATTAATTAAACATTAATCATTATGTGGCAGACACTATGCTTCATGCTGGGGATACAAGACTAAAAAAAAAAAATGCCACAACCCCTGCTTTCTGGGAGACTGTTGGGAGAGATCATAAGCACAAATTAAAGTCTATTCTAGTATAATGGAGCTTTGGTTTATGCCTAAACTCACCAAATATGGGAGTTTTGAATGAATTTGAAAATAAAAGCACCAACTGGGAGACACCAGGGACTAGGTTCTAGGAGATGACATTCTTCATTCCTCTACAACCAGCCTACAACAATGCATTTTCTTTCTTTTTCTCTCTCCTCTCTCTCCTATTATTTTCCTTTTTCCTCTTTCTCTATCTTACTTTCTCTTGTTAACTTGCTAATTTTCCTGATCTCTTGCTTTTTTTTTGTCTGTATCCAGAGGAGTGAAAGTCCTAATCAACCACAGCACAGGCACTATGAATTGATTTGGATGAAAGAGATGGCAGTTTTTCTCCTTTTTATGCCTTGTAAGCCAGAGAAATGGGTTTGAGATTTTGTGTTGGTATGATATTTCATTTATCCCTTTTAATTCTAGGCACCATTCAAGATACTAAGTGCAGGAGTACCTGCACTAGGAGCTGGTCCATGATGACATTGGAGGCAGCACTGAAGTCTGGATTTTGCCATTAGCTCAGCAGGGAACCCCTGAGAAATCAAGATGCCTATGACTCAAGCCCAAGGAGATTTTTGGATTTGGAATTTGGTGGGACTTATGTTAAATAGAAACTGAATTAAGCTGTGAACATAATCTCCTTTTCTTCTCCAGAGACTGAAGTAATACAAGTAGAAATTTTGCTTTCTGGTTCTCAAACTTTTGTTTTCACTATCTTTATTCTGTTACAAATTATTGAGGATCTCTCTAAAGCATTTTTGTTTATCTGGATTATATTTATAGACATTTACCATATTGGAAATAAAAACTATTTTTGAATTTGTAGACCCTTTAAAAGGGTTTCAGAGATCCCCAGGATTCTTTAAGACCATACTTTGAGAACCACTGTAAGATATTGGGGAAGTGATACTTCTGTTTATTCTTATTATAGCTTTGAGGCAAATATTCCTTTGTAAAAGTCAATCTGACTGAAGAGTAGTTAAATGCACTTGGGAACAGAGGACCCCTAAAATTAAGAGAATGCCATGGTGGAGTGGAGCTTGAGTCAATGGCAGAGAGAGTAAACATATTCTAAACTTTTTAAGACTACTGAAGAACCCTGGGGGAAGAGTAAAATGTAATATCACTGGCCTTCAGACAGTTGGGGCCAGAATAGCCATTGTTACAGAAAATAAATATATACAGAATAAATGCAAGATACTTACAAAGAGGCATCCTAGCAGTTGGGATCATCAAAGATTTCAAGAGTGAGTCCTCATAAATTTCACATCTTCCATAATATTCTCTATACTTGTTTCTTCTTTTTTCCAGGTATATTTGCACAAGGTTTGGGGAAAGGTAGTTGTGTAAACTTCAATTTTTATGTCACAAATTGTCAAGCTTTATCTCTTTGCCTTCCTCTAAAATAAAGTATAAAATTATCTCAGCACAATGTTTTGGATTGACCAGTTTAAGCCAGATTCAGTAGCAAAAATTCTTGATGTGAAGAGTTAAGGATAGCATGAAGGGAGATGCCAAATGGGCAGAAAAGGACTTTGCAATTACTTAAAACTGTGAGGACAGTTAGAAGATGCCAGAAAGCAATTTATAGTGTTGGAAGAAGAGATTGGTAAAATTGTGGATGGCTGGTGGGAAACAAATAGAAACCTGTAATATTATAATAAAGGCCTCCCTGTGATGAAATAGCAGACCATTGGATAAAAATACAGCACATTCTTACAGAGTCCTTTTATAGAAGTCTAGGTAGGTAGCTGTCAATTACCCCACACTGTTCCCCTACTGGTCACTTTTGACTAGCTAAATTTGTTGGCTCAGCCTCCAGCTACTGGTCATTCTTATTCATTTTAGATCCACCAGATTATTTCAGCCACTTAAACATGAAAATTATAGTTGAACAATTGAATTAGGTTAATAAAAACATGATAAAAGTAAGGAAAATATTATCCATTCACACTATTAAATGTGAAATTTCACTTGCTCCAAACTTTAAATAAAATCTGAAATCTCAGATTAGAGTCTCTTTACAGTCTTTTCATGCTTCCAAATTTTATGTGTATGTGTGCACTGTGTGTGAGCATGTGCATGTGTGGATGTGTGGGTTATATGTGTATGTTTGTGAATCAGACAGAGAGACTCAGAGACAGAGACAGAAACACATAGAAAGACAAAGACACAGAAAGAAAGGACAGAGAGAGAGGAGAGGAAGGAGTGAGAGAGAAAGAGAGAAAAAGAGGGAAAAGGAGGGAGAGACAGAAAAAGAGAGAGAAGGGGCAAAGGGAAGGGAGGAAGGAAGAGAGAGAAAAGTGAAGGAAGGCAAAGGGATGGAGGGAGGGAAAAAGAGAGGGGGAGAAAGAGGGAGGAAAAAATTGGAGAGGGAAAGGAAGAAAAAGAGGGGGAGGAAAAGAGATCCATTCATTAAAAAAACAACCAAAAAACACAAAACAACAACAACAAAAAACAACCAAACTATAAGAACAAGATTCCAAGTAGTTACATAGTCTTTGGTGTTTCTGGGGAGAGATTATTGAAAGGGAGATTACATTCACATTTTAACACTTTATGGGAGGAGAAGACTACAAAGGACAGTTGTGCCAGTTAATGCCTGAACTGGTGATTTAGCATAAAGTCCTCTTTTGTTCTTACTGAGTAGGGTAGTATTGTCAGGTGCCATAAACCACAAGCCACACCAACCCAAGCTGCTTTCTCTACCAACTTTTATCAGACAGATTATAGCTCCTGATACATTCATTGCCACGGTCCCACTCATTTTGAAATCCTTCCAAAAACTTCCTACAATTAGTGAAACAAATTAACATTTTAGACATGACCTTCTGAGAAGTCAGTTTCGAATGCTCATACTCCTTTCCAAGTCCTGATGGGAGATGTTGTGCAAATTGAGAGTGGCTGCCTGCCCAGATGTAGTTCTGCCACAGTATCTTCTGGAAATACTACATAAAAATCTTGTATAAACAGCATAGATAGTTCCCCCTTTGTTGAATTTGAATTCAGAGAACTTAGTTTTAAATCCTCTTTCTTCAACTTAATATCTGTGAGGCCTTGGACAAATCAAGTTTCTACTCTAGACTTCAATTTCTTCATCTTAAATGTGGAGGTTGAAGCAGATGACCCTTGAGGTGCTTTTTGACTAAATTTGTAATCATAGGATGGCAAATTTCCTTGAAAAGGCTTGTGAAAAAGAAAGAAAGAAAAAAGAAAAGTTTTTTTTCTTTATAGAACAAGAAGGCTTCTTAAGACAAGGACAGAGGCAAAGCCAAAGGAATCATGAATAATTGTTCACATCTTTAAAAAAAATTGAGGGTTTTGGTGGCCTGTAGTTTTAACATAGGTCAGCAGTAGGAAGTTGCATCCAAAATGCTGGCAAACTATTTTGTGCATTAGGAAAGGCAAGTGTCCAGGACATGAGAGAGATGATTCTGTTGTACCATGCCTTGGTCATACTACTTGTGAAAAACTATGGTTACTTTAAGGTTCTGCATTTCAGAAAAGATAGTGACAAAGTGGAGCATGAACAGAAGGGAAGGATGAGGATGGAAAGGGAAATGCTGACCATGGAAGACTTGTGAAAGAATCATTGTAAAGGTTATCTCTTTGTTTCATCTAATATTGGTAAGAAGTGGAAAATGAATAATTGGCAACAGTGAAGCAGAAAAGGAGTGGGAAGCTTTCAGATAGTTGGTATATAGCACTGCTTTTACTCATTTGGGTCATCATACTCTCAAATATCAAGATTGATTTGACAAAAATAATGGAGAAATTTGGAAGTTACAGAACTCCACATGGTTTACCAGCAGGATAGTTCATTCATCTCCAAGAAGATGCCAAAAAGGCATCATTTAATTCCATCAAAAGTAAAGTGCAAGCAAAGTTTAGGGAGATGTGAGAAAAAAAAACAACAACTCACATCTCACATCTCTAACTGGCTCAGTTAGAAGTCTGGAAAAATTCAGTATTACTCTGACAGTAACAGAGTCAAAGTTTGTCAAAATTTGGTTGCTTAGAGAAGTTCATCAGTACTGTACATCAGTTTCATGATGGCATGCTTGCCTGGATTGTGGATAATAGATAATGCTTTCATGCTTATGTCATATAACAGATAATGATCTCATGCATCAGTGGAGTGAGACAGCTTGCTCCCATGCTTTTTTAGCATAATGCTTTCAACAATATTGTTAGATAACCTTCAATGAGAACACAGTATCAAGGCCTTTATGAACTCAAACTTTATGAAGTTTGAAGAAGTCACTCATGGTAAATTATTTAACTCACAAAGGTCTAAAAGCCAAGAATAAAATGGAAGGAGAATTGGTATATGATTTCTTGTTCACAGATGATTGCACATGCAATGTGATCTTGGAAGCTGAGATACAACAAAGAATGGACCAAATTTTTTGCTGCTTGTTCTAACTTTGGCCTAACAATCACTAATAAGGTTCTCCACTGGCCAGCACTAAACCATCTATCCCTGGAACTACTGGTTACAACAAAAGGAGAAATTTTGCATCCAGCTGATAAGTTTACTTATTTTGGTAGTATATTTTGTAGGAATATACACATAAATGATTAAGTTGATGTGTATATTACCAGAGCTAGGTTGATGTTTTGGAGATGCTGAAGGAAAGTGAGGGAGAGGAATTATTGGATTGACTGCCAAAAAAAGATCTATAGAATTTTTGTATTGACATCATTGCTGTATGGCTATATGGCTATAAACTACCAGAGTCATGCTAGGAAACTGAATCACTTCCATTTGAATGATCTTAGGAAGATTCTGAACATCTTCTGGTACCGGACACTAAGATCATTTGTGGAGCTAAACTGCTAAGCAGTTGAACTCTGTTGCAGAGAGTATACTTCCAATGGATTGACTATATTGTTCAAATGACAAATGCATATTTGCCTAAAAAACTATTTCATGGAAAACTCTTACAAAGAAGATGCTTATATTGTGGTCAGAAATGATACCAGGATATTCTCAAGGTTTCTCTGAAGAATTGATTATGGGACACAAGAAATACTGGCAAAGGACCTCCTAGATTGGCAGTAGCTCAGAAGAAATATGATATGCATAAATTTAGATATCTCCAGTCAAAATATCCATGTGGACTATTTGTGATCAAATTTACTTATGGAAGGCATCTTCACTGGTCACTACAATAGAAGAATCCCCAAGGGCTATGTGTTAATTCTTGGGTAGGAGGAGGCTTACAGCCACTTATTTAGAGGACCCAAGAGGAGAAAAGATTTGGCAAAAGAGTATGGGGAACACAAGGGCTAGTATGGGGCAATGAGAATTGAACTAGACAGGCAATGTAGTAAGGTGGGAAGAGCATGGACCTAGGTTCAAATGCTCACTTTTACTTTATGAACTCAAACTTTATGAAGTTTGAAGAAATCACTAAGCTTCAGTTTCCTCCTTGTAAAATGAGTAACTAGACCCAATGGCTTGTAAATGTCCCTTCTAGTTCCAAATCTATCTAATCTTATGAATCTGTAAGTGTTACTGAGTGGTTTCATGAGTAGCATAATAGCTATTTATATAATAATTGTTAGCATTTCCATAGAATACTTTCAAAACACTTTACAAATGTTATTTTATCCCCATAACAATCCTGGGAGGAATTTTACAGATGAGGAAACTGAGGCAATCAGAAGTTTAAATGACTTGTCCAGGATCACATGGCTAGTAAGTATTTGAACCAGGATTTGATCCCTTGACTTTCCTAATCTCTCTTAATTCTAGTGCTTTCCATCTTTTAATTATTTCTTCTTTATCTTGAATATCTTTGCTTTGTATATATTTGTTTAAATGTTACCTCTCCCATTTTAGGTTCTTAGGGGCAGGGACTATCTTTTTCTTCTTTTTGTATCTACTGGGTTTAGCACAGTGCCTGGAACTAAGTAGGTGCTGAGAGAAATGGTTATTAATAACCAATGATTTAAGGAGATTCAGATTTTCCCTGATTTTCTTTTGTCCTCATTTCAAGATCTTGCTCTCTGAAAATTGAGTTAGCTTCTTCTACACAGAGTTTACCCAGGTGCTCTACTCAGGTTTGGGTGGAGATAAATTCTTTGAAAAGATTTCCCAAAGCTTGGGAGTTAGAAGTAAATGACATAATGACAGTTAAGGTCCAGCTCCTGATCATAATATTCATTCTCTCTTCAACTGTTAATCAATCAGAGTTTGTTGTCATCCTCTGGAAGTCCTCTCTTCCAAAGGGAATATTGGAGCTCTACCATGATTTGATATAAAAGAGAGATGGTTAAATGGCTGACCTTTTAATTAATAAACATGCTGGTATTAATAGAGTGATTCAATTATTCAGAAATTATCTCATAAACTTTTAAAATATCACAGTGCTTAATAAATGGTTATTGATTCATAGATTAATTTCTCAATTCAGGTCAACACTCCCTCTACTCTGCTATCTAAATGCTAGGAGGCCTTACTACTTTGAGTGATCTTGGACAAGTGTAAAATGGATATAATAATAGCACCTACCTCATAGGTTGTTTTGAGGATCAAAGGAAATATTTGTAAAGTGCTTGGCACATAATAGGTATTTTATAAATACTTGTTTCTTCCCTTTCTACTTCCATCTCTTTTTCATTCCCTCTCTCCTTCTTTCCTCTCCTCCCTTCCCTCTCTTTCTTTTCTTATTTCTTTCTTCCTTTTCTCCCTCTCTTTCTATTATCCCTTTCCTCCTTTCTTTCTTTTCCCCTTGCTTTCCTCTTCTTTCCTACCATCTTTTCATTTCTTTCCCTTTCTTCCCTATCTTTTTTTCTCCAATATTTTGTCACTGGTCATTCTCTCCCCCAAACAGCCCTTCTCTTTTGCAGCCTCTCCCCCTTTCTTTTTCCTCTTCTACTTCTGTTCTCCCTTCTACTAGCCTTCCCTTTTCCTTTCCCCTTTCCTCTTGTATTTGCCTATAGGATGAAACAAGCTTCTCTGTGAAGCTAAATGTGTCTGATATTTTCTCTTTGAGCCAAATCTGATAGGAGTAAGATTTGTGCAATGCTCATCCTTTTCCCTTCTTTCTCTCAATTGCAATAGGTCTTTTTTTGCCTCTTCATGAGATGTAATTTACCCCATTTTAACTCTATTTTCCTCTTCTTCCAGTAGAATCACTTTTCTTCCTCTAGTTTCTTTTTGAAATTATCACAATAAAATCAAATTATACCTGCCCCCTCTAAGTATACCCATAACAGAAATAGAGATCTCAAGAGTTAAACATATTTTCTTCTCTTATAGAGACATAAAGGAACTTTTTAACTTTTAAAAACTATTTTTTTTCTTTCCTTTTTACCTTATGTTTCTCTCGAGTTCTGTATTTGAAGATTAAATTTTCTATTCAGTTCTGTCTTTTCATCAGAAATAGATGAAATTCACCTATTTCATTGAATGTTCATCTTTTCCCCTAAAGTATGATGGTCAATTTTGCTGGATAATTGAGTCTTGCCTGCAGTCCAAGTTCTTTTGCCTTTCAGAATATTCTCAAGAAGATCAGTTGTGACTCAAGTTGGATGTGGGGCTGGGGAGGGGAGAGATGAAAAGAGAGGGTATTTTTCCATATTGACATCATGTAAGTATCATAAGATTCTCTAGATCCTAGTCCTCATATAGAGTGTGAACTTAACTAGCTAGACTTGCACTGAAAGACTCTGGCTGCCTTTTCTCCACTTTATGCTTCTTTTCCTTTAACATTGGCACTGAAAATGAGCATTAAAAGGTCCTAGAAAGCCTGTGAATGCTGATAGCAAGGACAGGGCCTATCAGCATGGTTGCAGAAATGGCAGTAATAGCATGATTGGGCTTGTTGACCTTGTAGCAAGCAATGGTATCACCACAAAGTAGTGACCTTAAAGAGAGAGAAACCTAAAAAGATTATGTCATTTAGTATTTCGCTTTGCTTAATAGGGATGAAATGTGAACTGGCTAACTAGCAGAATCATTTTTATGTGAGAATAAATGATCTTTTTAAATCTGTGACTCCTTTTGTATATGTTGAAGAAACCCAAGACTTTAAGATATAACCATTTTTATAATTAGCAATTCTAGAGTTGGAGAGTCTATTTCCATTACTGAGAAATCAGGCAACCCCAGAGCAAAGGGCCCAGAGCAAATTGCTATGACACATAAATGGGGATTGACTCAGCTCTCTTGATTCTGTGTTCTCATCGAATAAGTTTAGATGGACACTGCTAGATCTATTTATTTTGTTTTAAACTGTCAATGGTGATCGATGTCCTTACCCATTGCATTGCTGTTTGAAATAGACCATTGCTTAGATACAGAAAAGAAAGTCAACCAGATTATGTCCAAGAGATGCACAGGAAGAAGAGAGGAAAGAAGGGAAGGGAAAAGAAGACACACAGAGAGAAACAGGGAGAGACAGAGAGGTGATATAGAGGACCAAAACCAGAAAGAAGCAGATTTAGAGATCCCCCCCCCCCATCCCAATGATGTATTGACAGGGGGTTTAAAGAAGGATTGATGAAGCTTTATCACTGTAATCATTATCATTGTCATCATCATCATCATCATCATCATCATTTCTAGCATTTATGTAGTGATTAAAGGTTTGGCTTGTGAATTAGAACAGAGTAGCCAATGTTGCTATATTTTGATTAAAAGCCTCCCAGTAGATTCCCCTGATGCAAAGACTTCTCTGCCTCAGGTTCCTGCACTATACCTTCACTGGGCCACCTCCTGCCCTGTCTGATTGAGACATACCTTTCCTAAAGTTCTTCCAAAATATGTTCTGCTGGAAATTTGTTACACTCCATATCTGGCTCTCCAAAATCTCCAAGATCTGGTGTTGATCTGAGGGAAGACAAAAAGAGCTCAGATGAAGCCTGTCTACTCTCTGCCATCTTGACTTTACCCCACTTCACTTCTCCCCCTTTAAAGTTTGCAAATATTTACATTACAAATGTTTCATTTGATCCTGCCCTGGGAAGGAAATACTATCATTATTTGATTTTTCCAGGTGAAGAGATAGGCAGACTGAAGTTAAGTGACTTGCCTAGATTCATACAGCTAGAAGTATCTGAAGCCAAGTTTGAACTCAAGCTTTCTGACTCCAGGTCCAAGTTCTATCCACTTAGCTATTTCTGTTCCATTTTTTTACACCTTTCCAGTGGATAGAATTGTTCTAAATAATGAATGAGTGAGGCAGAAGTAGTGGGTCTGGTTTTCCAATAACTTTTCCAATAGCAAGTGGGACTTCCACTAGTTTCCTTCCCATTATTTTCTGTGACCAATTAGAAAATTTAAAAAGATACTCTTCTTGTGTTGAGTAGATAAAGTTTCAGCAGATAAAAGTAAGAGTCTTGTCCAAAGATAGTAGTAGTTCCACTCATACAAGGGTAGAGAGTCTGAGCAAAAGAGAGTGACAAACTTGCCCAAATTAAGAGAACCTGCTTTTGAGCAACACCACCACTATATTTTCTACTCATTGCAGGATCAGTATGCCATCTTGAAATCAATTTTGGCATGACATATTTTATATAACTTCTGCATATTTCCTCATTTTAATGTGTTACTCACATCCCTACCCACCCCTCATCATATCTTTCCCCATTAACTTTTATGTAATGCTTAACTTCAGTGCTTCAGAAACTTATTCTATGACTTGCTATCAAACAATATTATGAAAGAAATATCATTGCCTCAAAAGAAAATTGGGCTTTTACTTAGAAGAGAAACTGGAGATCATAGGGATGTAAATTTCTTGAGACTAAAAACTGTTTTTTTTTTTTTTTTGTATGCCCAGAACCAAATGTTGTGATTGGCACAGAATAGCTGTTTAATAAATTCTTTTTGATTGATTAATTCAAAGTCCTGCATAGTTTCCCAGAGACAGTTCTGTTGTGTTTGGACTAGCTCTCTGGAAGACCTTGGTACCAGCCTGAGTCCTTGGTCTTAGAAGAGGAATGATGAGTCAGGACTCACATGGATAGTCAAACATGGAATCTGTTTATTCCAAATTCTCTCACTTTTATATACCCTAATATTCTTATATAACCAACACAACACTGTGCATGTGGGACCACATAAACAACTTGCTATTGTATGTAGATGACTTAGATGACTCATTGTCATTTGGTATCACATTGATTTAATTATAATATAGATTGTTATAGTCCCCTGACTTCTCAGGAAGGCTGAGAGCCATTAAGGGAGATGGGGAGCCAAACTAGACACTGTCAGCAAATTCCCTCTGGGCTGAAGAATCTTATACCTCACCCAGAGTTCCTCCACTATCTGTGATCCTCTACAATTCTCCCTTTCTTTTGTTTTAATTGAAGCAGGTATACATCAGTGGTTAAATCCATCAGCATAGGAGGAATCACATAGGCAAGTTGTAATATAACAAACAATATGAATAAACAACATACTAAAAAACCTTCCATGAGTCCCAGAAGGAAGGTATATAAAATAACTATCAATTCACAACCACACATACACCTCCTTCAGCAACCAAGAGATAATCCAAAGCCAATCTATTGTCCATCACTTCATGTCTCATGGAATCCAATGATTCCTGCAGGTTTTGAAGTCCTGCATCAGTCTTGTTAACAATTAGTTTTGATATTCATGAGTCAATTGCCATACATGTAGGGTTAACTGCCATGCTCGTTCAGTGGTGGATGTAGTCAGAAATGGAACCACTTGATGTTTCTTGAGTCTTCTCCTTCATTTAGAGGTTTTCTCTTTTTTCATCTCTCTCTGATGGGATAAAGCAGATATGGCTCATTAGTGCCCATCTGATTCTTTCTCCATCTGTAGAGATCAAGCAAACTCTCTGCCCCATGCAGTTAACCTATATGGTCCCTTCCATTTGCCACTCTCTGGATTTCTCTACATGATCTGGCAATTATCTATAGAACTGGAGCTGCTTGCACTAGCAGCTCTTCTAGCAGGTTATGAAACCTGTCTGCCAGAGCCAGTGAATCTTCATCAAAAACTAAAAAATTAATAGTATAAAGGGTTAAGTTTAGAAGTTTTCTAGAGTTACCTGTGGCTCCCCCTTTCTTTTATTTTTGGAGGAGTGTCTTGATGTCTGTTCCTTCTCTCTTTTATTGCCTGGTCCTTGAGGACTGAAGAATATGCCAGCGGTATGTGAAATCTTATATTGTGCACAAAAGTGTACAAAATGTTTAAAAGCATATGCAGATCCATTATTTGTTTTTATTGCTTGTGGCACACCCATAACTGCAAAGGCCTGTGTAAGGAATTCAGTGACCACCCGGGCCATCTCTCTCTCTCTCTTTTTTTTTTTTTTGCAAGATTAAAGATTTTTATTCTATGACTGAGCAAATAAGAATAGGATAAACATGAGCAATTAAGAAGATGCAAAAATTATGACATAAGATATTTTCAAAACCATTCAGAAATACTCCAACCTTGTTTACTGGCATTTGTAGATAGAGAACTTCTAATTGAGGCAAAGAGGATTGGATGATTTATTTTACAAAAATGGCCATCCAGAAAGTAGTGATATTTGTTGTACATACATGCTCCTGATATGAAGTTTTCAGTAAGAATGCTCTCATTCTAATGAAGTTGGCTTGAAGATAATCAGTAGTATAAACAGCATATGTCTTTCTTTCCTAAGGAGTAATATACAAATGTGATAGTGCTTGTTTTATCTTTAAAAAAATTGTAGGAACTACAAATCTTCAACAGTGCAGAAGTTTGAAATAGTTTTAGAAATTCAATTGCCATATTGAGATAAAAAGTATCTATATCAGGAATGAAAGGTTTCAAATTTGGTTCTATGTAACTCCTCACAACCGTGTCTCTCACATCTTGTAGTAGTTTTATATTTGTTTCTGATTCTTGTCCTCCAACATTCTGATTTTGTCTATTAGAAACCTGCTTTGTCTGCTTTTCTAATTGTAAATTTGAGGTTAGCTTCTGTCTAAAATCTTGCCTTTATTTCTCCACACCCTGGTCATTTCCCCCCTCTCTCCTCAATGCCTGTCCTTTACTGGCATTAATGTTTAAAAGTAGAAGTGATACAAATCTCCTAGTCTTTATACAATCTTGACCCTAAGTCTGACCAATCCTTGTGTAGTCATGAGTTCAGTGTCATGTCCCCCATCCCCCATCTTCTATGTACTTGTCTAAAGCATGAA
The DNA here is from genome assembly GCF_016432865.1 of Antechinus flavipes. Classification (NCBI taxonomy): domain Eukaryota; kingdom Metazoa; phylum Chordata; class Mammalia; order Dasyuromorphia; family Dasyuridae; genus Antechinus; species Antechinus flavipes. The sequence continues at coordinate 650,718,711 of NC_067398.1, forward strand.
GGACTGAGACTTTTTAAAGTCTGGATTAATTCAAATAGAAGGTGTTGCATAAGAACCTAGGGAGGAATTGGAGGAGAACGAAGAGGACCCAAATGCAGCAGGAGGCCTAGAAAGAAATGTTTTTTGCTCTCTTTCCTCAAAAGAAGAGCTGAGGAGAATCATTTTGTTTCTCCTTAACATCAACACATAGCTTCTTTTTGGCTTCCAGGGTTTCTTTATAATGAGATATCAGTTTGGCAAGACTGGATATTTAAAGTTGGAATTTGCATCCTGCTAATTTTAAAGTGTTTTATAGCTGCAAAAAGAAATTATACTTTTAAAGAGATAATGCTCATTGAGGGTTTATCATCAGACCTTCCCAAGCCTGAGCTGACAAAGTAATTTCAAGTAGATCCTGCAGTTGACTGAATTACAGATAAATATCCTCACAGGCAGCTGATGAGAAAGCAAGTTGAGCCAAAGGGACACATTTTCAGTTGGGGGTGGGGGTAAGGTTGGTATAAGAGGAAAAGGATGAAAGGGAAGGGACAAATCACCACAAGCTCAGTGGAAGTCTTGGGGGGGGGCATAGGACAGACTAAAGAAGATTATGAACTTGCCTCAGACTGAGCTGGGAAGAAGACAGTAGAGGGAAGTCAAAAAGAGGTCATTCTCCCTCTCTTTTCCCCATTTTCCTTAGACCCTTTGTCCCCTTTCCTTTCTGTCTTCTCTTTCTTTTGTTCTGATATCTCTATTTTCCTGCTACACACTTCTCCCTCTCTTTCCTCATTCCTTTCTTCTTTTCTCTATGAATGTTCTTCTCACACAGATGTCTAATCAGTGAAGTGAGTCAACATGATTCAGTACACAAATTGGTTTCCTTCCCTCATTCCTGAGTGAGATCAAGGAGGCAGATGCAATATCCAGTTCTCTAGTTTGGAGTGGAAATTACTTATGGCAGTGTATGGGACGTGAAACCCCTTAGTCTTCTCTTTTCAGGCTAGTGATTGAGAACCATCTTCTCTTGTCAGGCTCTCCAATACTTGATTTGCTTAAAGCCCTTGAGAGTCAGCTCCAATCCTCTCAGTCACTCAATGTCTGCATAGCCCCCATCCCCTCTATGGGTCAAGTTCTATGACTCATGGTCAGTCAGTAAACACTTGTTAAACACCTATTAAGTGCCAGACACTCTGCTAAGCTCTGGGGATATAAAAAAGAGCAAAAGATAGTTCTTGCTTTCAAGATGTTTACAATTTTAGGGGGAGTTAGCATGTAAACTTTGATGTACAAAAAGTAATACATGGAATAAATGGTGATGATTATCACAGGAAAGTCACTAAAATAAAGAAGTGGAAAGTATTTTCATAGGAGATATGATTTTAGCTGACACTTGAAGGAAGCTAGAAAAATTGGGTAGCTAAGATGAGAAGAAGGAATTTCAGACTGAAGGATAGCCACTGAAAATCCCTAGATCTTGGATATGGAGTGTATTGTTCAAGAAACAGCAAGGTCAGTATCATTGAGTCCCAGAGTACATGGGGTAGAGGGTATAAGCTGTAAGAAGCCTGAAGAGGAGTTGGCAGGTAATGAAGGGCTTTGAATACAAGGGGATTTTAAATTAGATCTTTCTCCTTGCAACTTGAAGCTCTGTTCTTCATTCTCACCATCACCTCTATCCATCAATTCCTCAGTTCTTTCCCAGGTTATCACACTGGCTATATTCTTCCCTTCGCTATTCTGAGCTCTTGAAAAACCAGTTCAACTCTCCACTTTGCTCTTCTCCTGAATCCCTTGCCCCCTTACTTTACTGCCTGATATGACTAGCAAAGTTATAGTTTAGAATTACTCCCACCATCTTTTGCCTTTGCTTCCACACATCTACAGCTGACAGAAGCTGGAGAAAATTGCAAAACTTTGCTGACTGGGACCACTGTAAATTTATGTTACATTGTTTCAATTTGGACTCTCACTGCTGCAGGGCAATCTTTTTAAACTTTCCTGATTATTTCACTATCCCATTCACTACAGTGGCTCTTTCAAACTTTTTCATTTATTCACAACTCTCTCATGGCTAATCCCCACCCTCTCTGGTGAAAACCTAATCTCATATTTAATTCTTCTAGCCAAGGCAAACCTTCTACGTGTACAAATGGTCCCATTCCATTCTGTCTCCACTAGCAGATTCTTCTGTTTAACAACCCCATTCTTTCCTCAGTTTTAAATCTCTTCATATCTGTTAATTGATTCCCCTTTGCCTGTAAACACAAATGTGTTCCCTCCATTTAAAAAAAAATACCAATTCATCTGTCCATCTCTACTTACTGTTGTCATCACTCTCCTCTCTTTTGTGGGTAAACTCCATGAGATGGCTGTTACAGTAGGAGCCTACTTTCCAATTCTCTATGACACCATTTTGGAATTTTCTGGGCAAAGATACTGGAATGGTTTGCCACTCCTTCTCCAGCTCATATTTAGTACTGAGGAAAACTTAGTCAAACAGGATTATTAATTGTCCAAGGTCACACAGCTAGTAAGTGTGGGAGGTCAGATTTGAACTCATGAAGATGAGTCCTTCTGATTCCAAGCCCAGGGCTCCATCCAATGGAGCATCTACCTGCCACTTTATTTTTGCTTAATCCCTTCTTTTCTCTAGATTTTTTATGATATTGCTCTACTCTGGTTCTTCTCCTTCATATCTGACCAATCTCCTTCACTGGATCTTTATCAAGGCCAGGTCTGTGATCCATGAGTTAACTATGGGCCTACTATTCTCCTCTATATTATTTCATTCAATGATCTAATCATTGAATTCAATGATCATCTCATGATCAATTTTCTTATCTACTTGTCCAGTCCAGTTTCTCTTGACCTCCAGTCTTGCACTTCCAAAAGCCAATTAAGTATCTCAAAATCAATGTCTCACAGACATCATAAATCAATATGCTGAAAACTGAACTAATTTTTCCTCCTCAAATCTAGGGGTCAATTTTAACTCCTCACTCTCTCAGACCCCTCCTCTATATCCAATCTCTTGCTAAGGTCTTTCAAGTTTACATTTGCAACATCTCTCATATATAGTCGCTTTTCTCTGACACTTCTACCACCTAGGCCAAGCCCTTATCTCCTCATGCCTTTACTCCTGCAAATACTGGCAAGTGGATCTCACTGCCTAAGTCTCCTACCATGCTACTCTACAACATATAAGTTACCAAATTCAACAAATTCTAGTGACTTTCTATTACTATGAGTATCAAAATTGCAATCCTCTGGCTTTGAAACCCCTTCCTAATTTGTCTGCTTCCCACCTTTCCAATTTTCTTATGATTTACTCCTCTACATGTTCTTGGCCATCCTATGACACTGGCCTTCTGGCTGTTCCTTGCATTCTTTACTTCATCACCTGACACTGAGCACTTCCACTGACTTCCCCATGCCTAGAATTCTCTCTCTCCTCACTTCCTTTGGACTCCTTCAGATTCTAGCTAAAATCTACAGATGGCATAATCACCAATCACCTACTTTGTGAGATGAGAGAGATTAGAATGTTGAGTCTAGTCCTTTATTCTTTAAAAAAAATAATTATAACTGTTTATTGACAGTACATATATGCATGGATAATTTTTTTTTTACAACATTATCCCTTGTACTCACTTCTGTTCCTACTATTCCCTTCCTTCTGTCCATCCCCTCCCCTAAATGGCAAGCAGTCTTATACATGTTAAATGTTATACTATATCTTAGATACAATATATGTGTGCAGAACCGTGCAGTTCTCTTGTTGCACAGAAAGAATTGGATTCAGAAGGTAAAAATAACCTGGGAAGAAAAACAAAACTACAAACAGTTTACTCTCATTTCCCAGTGTTCCTTCTCTGGGTTTAGCTGCTTCAGTTCATCATTGATCAATTGAAACTGAATTAGATCTCCTCTTTGTCGAAGATATCTACTTCCATCAGAATACATCCTCATATAGTATTGTTGTTGAAGTGTATAACGATCTCCTGTTTCTGCTCATTTCACTTAGCATTAGTTCATGCAAGTCTCTCCAAGCCTCTCTGTATTCATCCTGCTGGTCATTTCTTACAGAACAATAATATTCCATAACATTCATATACCACAGTTTACCCAACCATTCTCCAATTGATGGGCATCCATTCATTTTCCAGTTTCTAGCCACTACAAACAGGGCTGCCACAAACATTTTGGCACATACAGGTCCCTTTCCCTTCTTTAGTATCTCTTTGGGCTATAAGCCCCGTAGTAGCACTGCTGGAGCAAAGGGCATGCACAGTTTGATAACTCTTTGGTCATAATTCCAGATTGTTCTCCAGCATGGTTGGATTCATTCACAACTCCATCAACAATGCATCAATGTCCCAGTTTTCCCACCAACTTTCCTTCCAACATTCATCATTATTTTTTCCTGTCATCTTAGTCAATCTGACAGGTGTGTAGTGGTATCTCAGAGTTGTCTTAATTTGCATTTCTCTGATCAATTGTGGTTTGGAATACTCTTTCATATGAGTGGAAATAGTTTCAATTTCATCATCTGAACATTGTCTATTCATATCTTTTGACCATTTATCAACTGGAGAATGGCTTGATTTCTTATAAATTAGAGTCGATTCTCTATATATTTTGGAAATGAGATCTTTATCAGAATCTTTAACTGTAAAAATGTTTTCCCAGTTTGTTGCTTCTCTTCTAATTTTGTTTGCATTAGTTTTGTTTGTAGAAAGGCTTTTTAATTTGATGTAATCAAATTTTTCTATTTTGTGATCAATAATGATCTCTAGTTTTTCTTTGGTCAAAATTTCTTCCTCCTCCACAAGTCTGAGAGGTAAACTATCCTATGTTCCTCTAATTTATTTATGATCTCATTCTTTATGCTTAAATCATGGACCCATTTTGATCTTATCTTGGTATATGGTGTTAAATGTGGGTCCATGCCTAATTTCTGCCATACTAATTTCCAGTTATCCCAGCAGTTTTTGTCAATTAATGAATTCTTATCCCAAAAGTTGGGATCTTTGGGTTTGTCAAACACGAGATTGCTATAGTTATTGAATATTTTGTCTTGTGAACCTAACCTGTTCCACTGATCAACTAATCTATTTCTTAGCCAATACCAAATGGTTATGGTGACTACTGTTTTATAATATAGTTTTAGATCAGGTACAGCTAGGCTACCTTCATTTGATTTTTTTTTTTTTATGAATTCCCTTGAAATTCTCAACTTTTTGTTCTTCTATATGAATTTTGTTGATATTTTTTCTAGGTCATTAAAATAGCTTCTTGGGAGTCTGATTGGTATAGCACTAAATAAATAGATTAGTTTAAGAAGTATTGTCATCTTTATTATATTTGCTCGGACTATCCAAGAGCACCTAATATTTTTCCAATTATTTAAATCTGACTTTATTTGTGTGGAAAGTGTTTTGTAATTTTGCTCATATAATTCCTGACTTTCCTTTGGTAGGAAGATTCCCAAATATTTTATGATTGACAGTTATTTTGAATGGAATTTCTCTTTGTATCTTTTGCTGTTGGGTTTTGTTGGTGATATCTAAAAATGCTGAGGATTTATGTGGATTTTGTATTCTGCAACTTTGCTAAAGTTATGAATTATTTCTAATAGCTTTTTATTAGAATCTCTGGATTTTTCTAAGTATACCATCATATCATCTGCAAAGAATGATAATTTGGTTTCCTCATTACCTACTCTAATTCCTTTAATCTCTTTCTCGACTCTTATTGCCAAGGCTAGCATTTCTAATACAATATTGAATAATAATGGTGATAGTGGGTGACTTTGTTTCACTCCTGATCTTACTGGGGAAGGTTCCAGTTTTCCCCCATTACATATGATACTTACTGATGATTTTAAATATATGCTCCTGACTATTTTAAGAAAAACTCCATTTATTCCTATATTCTCAAGTGTTTCAATTAGGAATGGATGTTGGATTTCTTCATCTATTGAGATGATCATATGGCTTTTGTTAATTTGGTTATTGCTATAGTAAGTTATGCTAATAGTTTTCCTAATATTGAATCAGCCCTGCATTCCTAGTATATATCCTACTTGGTCATAGTTTATTATTCTGGAGATGATTTTCTGTAATCTTTTTGCTAAAATTTTATTTAAGATTTTAGCATCAATGTTCATTAGGGAGATTGGTCTATAATTTTCTTTCTCTGTTTTCAACCTACCTGGTTTAGGTATCAGTACTATGTCTGTGTTATAAAAGGAATTTGGTAGGATCCTTCAATTCCTATTTTTTCAAATAGTTTATATAGCATTGGAGTTAATCATTCTTTAAATATTTGGTAGAATTCACATGTAAATTCATTTGGTCCTGGGGATTTTTTCTTAGGGAGTTGGTTAATAGCTTGTTCTATTTCTTTTTCTAAAATGGGACTGTTTAGCCAATTTACTTTTTCCTCTGTTAATCTGGGCAAGCTATATTTTTGAAGGTATTCTTCCATTTCAATTAAGTTATCGAATTTATTGGCATAACGTTGGGCAAAGTAAGTCCTAATTGTTGCTCTAATTTTCTTTTCATTAGTGGTGAGTTCTCCCTTTTCATTTTTAGACTAACAATTTGATTTTCCTCTTTCCTTTTTAAAAGAACTTACTAAGGGTTTGTCTATTTTGCTGGTTTTTTCATGAAACCAACTCTTAGTTTTATTAATTCAACAGTTTTTTACTTTCAATTTTATTGATCTCTCCTTGTAATTTTAGAATTTCAAGTTTAGTGTTTGACTGGGCTTCTTCCTTTTCTAGCATTTTTAGTTGCAAGCCTAATTAACTGACCTTCTCTTTCTCTATTTTATGCAAGCAGGCCTCTAGCGATATGAATTTTCCCCTTATTACCACTTTGCATCCCAGACATTTTGATATAACATCTCATTATTGTCATTTTCTTGGGTGAAGTTATTAATTATGTCTATGATTTGCTGTTTCACACAATCATTCTTTAGTATGAGATTATTTAATTTCCAATTATTTTTTGGTCTATTTTCCCCTGGCTTTTTATTGAATGTAATTTTCATTGCATTGTCATCTGAAAAGCATGCATTTACTATTTCTGCCTTACTGCATTTGAGTTTGAGGTTTTTATGTCCTAATATATGGTCAATTTTTGTATAGGTTCCATGAACTGCTGACAAGAAAGTGTACTTCTTTCTGTCTCCATTTAGTTTTCTCCAAAGATCTCTCATATCTAACTTTTCTAGTATTCTATTTATCTCTTTGACTTCTTTCTTATTTATCTTGTGGTTAGATTTATCTAATTCTGAGAGTGCAAGATTGAGATCTCCCACTATTATAGTTTTGCTGTCTATTTCTTCTTGCAGCTCTCTTAATTTATCTTTTAAGAATTTAGATGCTACACCATTTGGTGCATATATGTTTAATATTGATATTTCTTCATTATCTATGATACCTTTTAGCAAGATATAGTGCCCTTCCTTATCTCTTTTAATTAGATCAATTTTTGCTTTTGCTTAACCTGAGATCAGGATGGCTACCCCTACTTTTTTGGCTTCACCTGAAACATAGTAGATTCTGCTCCAAACTTTTACCTTTACTCTGTATGTATTGCCCTGCTTCAGGTGTGTTTCCTGTAAACAACATATTGTAGGATTCTGGCTTTTAATCCAGTCTGCTAACTACTTCTTCTTTATGGGGTGATTTACACCATTCACATTTATGTTTAAAATTATTAATTCTGTATTGCCATCTTGTTAACCCTTGTTTATGCTTTTCTCCTTTCCTTCCCCTTTTACTGGCCTCCCCAGTATTAAACTTGTGAACACCACTTGCTTCTCACAGCCCTCCCTTTTTAGTATTTCTTCCCCCATCTTAGAGTTCCTCCACCTATCTTATCCCTTTTCTCCACAATTTCTGTATTCCCTTATGCTTATCTTACTCCTACTCTTTTCACTTTTCCCCTCCCTCTTTTCAATGAGGTGGGAGAAGTTTCACCATAAATCGAATATGTCAAATATTTTTCACTTTAAGCCAATTCTTAGGGCAGTAAGATACACACTATGTTCATCCTCCTCCATTCTTTCTCTCAGATATAATAGGTTTCCTTTGCCTCTTGGTGAGATATAGTACCTCCACTTTACCCTTTTCTGGGTACAATTCCTTTCCACCTCTAGTTTCTAGAACAATGTATACATGTGTTCTTTATATATCTTTATAGCAGAAATATAGTTCCCAAGATCTCTTTTTACCTTTTTAGGTTTCTCTTGAGTTCTATATTTGTAGATCAAACTTTTTGTTTAGTTCTGTTTTTTTCATCAAAAAATAGATGAAATTCACTTATTTCGTTGAAATGTCCATCTTCTTCCCTGGAAAAAAGATGCTCATTTTGGCTGGGTAGGTTATTTTTGGCTGCATACCAAGTTCCTTAGCCTTTCAGAATATCATATTCCAGGCCCTTCAGTCCTTTAATGTGGATGCTGCTAGATCCTGAGTAATCCTTATTGTGGCTCCTCTATATTTGAATTGATTTTTTCTAGCAGTTTGCAGTATTTTTTCCTTCATTTGATAGTTCTGGAAGTTGGCCACTATATTTCTTGGGGTTTTGATTTTAGGGTCCCTTTCAGTGGGTGATCGATGAATTCTTTCAATGTCTATTTTACCCTCTGTTTCTATAACTTCTGGGCAGTTCTCTTTGATAATTTCCTAGTAAATAGTGTCCAAACTCTTTTTTTCATCATATTTTTCAGAGAGTCCAATAATTCTCAGACTGTCTCTCCTAGATCTATTTTCCAGGTCTGTTGTTTTTCCAAGACAGTATTTGGCATTTTTTTCCATTGTTTCATTTTTTTGGTTTTGCTTGACTGATTCTTGGTGTCTCCTCAAGTCATTCAATTCCATTTATTTGATTCTGATTTTCAATTAATTATTTTATTCACTCACTTTTTTATATCTTTTTCTAATTATCCAATTGAGTTTTTAAGTGAGTTGTTTTGCTCTATGGAATTTTTTTTCCATTTTGCCAATTTTATTTTTTAGAGAGCTATTTTCTTTTTCCAATTCACTAATTCTGTTTTTCAAGGATTTGATTTCATTATCCATTCTATCTTTAAATGGGTGGGATGACTTATCCAGACTCTCTTGCCAAGCTTCCTTTTCCTTTTCCCATTTTTCTTCTAGCTCTCCTGTGAGAGCCTTTTAAATTTCTTCTATCAGAGTCTTGTGTGTTGAGGACCAGATCATATCCCTGTTTGGGGATTCAACAAACTGCAGACAATCTGATTTTAGTCTCCTCAGGGTTTAAAGTCTGCTCTCTATCCATATAGAAATTATTGATAGAGTCCGTTTAAATTTTTTGCTCATTTTGCCAGAGAAGACTCAAAGAAGACAAACAAGCAAAAAAAGCAAATGCAGTCTGCTTTTTTTTTTTTTTTTTGGGGGGGGGTAGATGGTATTACCGAGCTTCCTCTACAGACTGGAGGGGGCAGCAGTGAGGCACTAGCAGGATAGCAATGGCTGCACTGTGCCTGTGCTCTGAGACTCTGACAGCATGTTGAGACACTCCAGGTGGATGCGGCCAGGTCTTGAGAGAACTACCTTTTTGGGGTTATAGTCTTTACCTCCTGTGTTTACAGCTTCTCTGCTGATCTACTGGCTTGCTGCCAGGGCAAAGTAGCCAACACTGTAGTAACACTTCCCTGCAGAAACGGCTGAGATTACACCCCCCTTTTTCCCCCCTCCAGTCTGCTCAGTGTGAGCTGCCAGCCATGCTCTTGTTGCTGCTGCTTGCCCTCAGCCTGTGCCTGATCTAACCATTCCCACCCTTGAGCAAAAACAGACCTTTTCTGGTGAATTTTAAGGATGTCTTTTGTAGAGGGCTAGAACTACCATGTTTCCCTGATAATAAAACCTATCCCAAAAATAAGCCCTCCCCTTACTGTGTAAGATTCCTCTAAAATAAGCCCTCCCCCGAAAATAATCCCTATTGAGATTGCTGCTGTAGTGAAGGTGATTCCCTGCACTACATGCTACATTACGGTACCCTCTGTATGCACCGTCCTCTCCCCCCTTCTGCCTCCCTCCCCCTCCCCCCCATCCCGTGAAACGCATGCCATGCTCCGAGCTGCATCCAATCAGAGCTGCAGCAGTGAGTGCGTCATCCTGTTCTTCCCCAGTGATTTGCTTGTTGGCACCATTGAGAGCAGTGCTGCGGAGGAGAGCTGAGGCAGGACAACATAAAAACCTGGTATGTAAGCGGGAGTGAGGGGGCATGATGGAGGATAAAAGGGGCATGATGGAGGATAAAAGAAGAACTCAGCCAGCACTCACCGCGCTAAAGAAATGAAGAACTTCCTTGCAGAGAGAAGAATAGATCAAGTAATGATTCCTGCAAGAATGACTGCCTATCTTCAGACCCTTGATAATGCAATAAACAAGCCATTCAAGGACCATTTGCGCATGGAAGTCAATGACTATATTGAAAATAGAATGGAAAGAAATGAGCATGGAAACTTTGTGAAGCCCTGTCTGCAAGAAGTCGTGACTTTGGTGAAGAAGTCATGGGATAAAATTACTGACAGCTGTGTCGCCAAGGCACTACGAGCAGGTTACCTGGACAAGACATGTTCATTTAAAGAGAGCTATATTGCTGGATATGACAGATTGGGTCCACTTCTTCTGAAGGAAATAGAGGCGCAAGACATCCAGGATGGAATTCAGGGTATGGACATTTATAATGATGTTGTTGAAGAAGATGACATGATCATTATTGAATAAAGGTACTTTTTTTGTTCACATTTACCTGTTTATTAAAATTGCTGTCAATGTTTATTAAGATAAGCCCTCCCCTGAAAATAAGCCCTCTGGGGTTTTTCTGTCCAAAAAATAATAAGACAGTATCTTATTATCGGGGAAACATGGTATGCACTGAGACCCGGAGGGGACTGCGAGCGCTTGAGGCTAACTTCTGATTGGACAATATTCTGTGGGCATATGCTTAGAAAATGGTCCTTTCCATTATCCGTACTGGCTCAATGATTGGTGTATAGAGGATTGTAGGAGGGACTAGGGAGTGGAGTAAAGCTAGCCAGGGACACACTCTCAGCAGTGATGATGAGGGAGAAGGCGGTTGCAGAGAATCTGCTTCCATCTGTTCACTCCTACATCTGGGGACCAAGAATAAAGATTGAGGACTTTTGCTTATCCTGACTCTGGCTGATTCTGGGGTGTCCTGGGTGCGAGCAGGGTCGTTACAGTCTTCTGTTGGTAATTATTTGTGTTTTTGTTTTCCAAGAAGCACTAATTCCAAGGCTTGTCATGGAATAAATTCTGAGAGCAAATTCAGAGATTAAGTAGATGTGTATGTACTCTCTGCCATCTTGGCTGGAAGTCTAGTCCTTTACTCTGAACAACTATCATATTCCCTCCTTCCTAGTACTCCTTACTGCCTACTTGTGACACATTTATAGCCCATGCTTCCTATTTATTTTAGTTACTTCCCCAGCATAAGTCAAAACCTATGAAACAGAGTGCCCTTTTATACTCTCCATCTAACATGCTCAGTAATTATTTCTATCTCTAGATAGAAATTCCCCAATTTCCCAGTTTAGCTTCCTCTCCTCTACAAATCCTTATTTCCTCAGCTTCCCTGGTACAGCTTTCTGGTTTGGGGATACAAAATCTCTAAACCATGTGTAATCAACATCTCTGAGACTTGGTGGAGTCATCATATCCTGATAACTCACTGACCAGATGCATTTCCAGAGGAAAAAAAGGGGACTGCATCCAGAAAATCAAAGTGACACTGTGTCATTGTTATACATGTGTGCTATATTAGGGCAAATATTTTTAAATGTTCAGTATTAAATATTCAGTGACTTGCAGGTACTTCATTTTGTCTCAACATTGAACTTGAAAATGAGAGGGTTAGTAGGCTACCTTTAGAGTTGTGCCTTGACAAGTAAGACAATATTCTATGATAAAAGATCTTACAGGCAGCATAATATAGTGGCCAAGCTAGTCTTGAGCTCAAAATGTCCTTTCTCTGTCACACACCAGCTATGTGGACATGGACAAATTATTTAGTCTCTCATTGCCCTAAGCCACTTTCTAAGGCAATTGAATTAGCAGAGGGAGTTTCTTAAAGACATGAAATTAGTTCCAGACCAAAATAAAGGAAAAAGTCCTCACTTGATATATGAATGAATAGTCTATCTTATTCTTTTGTGAACTCTTAAGTTTTAAAATCACCAGGTGATAATGGAAAGAGGGTTATATTTGGAGCAGATTTCTAGTTAAGTAAAGTCATCAAAAATTTATTAAGCATGTAATATGTTCCAGGAACTCTACCAAGGGCTGGGGATACCAAAACAAACAAACAAACAACAACAGCAAACTCACAGTTTAAGGAGATATTTTTTGAATAGACATATGATAATGGAGAGGAACAGGTGCAAGATATAAGGGCTGGAAGGAATTTGTATGAGTTTGTTGGGATGGTCTGGATTACATTGTGTGACAAGAAAAGCAGGTGAAACAGAAACCGGATAGATCTGGACTCTGTTCTAGGGCATCTTCTTTTTTGAGAGCACATGTGTCTAGTGATACCTTGCCAGGGGGAAAGGAGGAGGTCATGAGGAGACAGAAGTGGAGAAGAAATTTGCTTTCCATAGCATGACTGGCTCCCAGCCCAGACAGCATCCAAAAGAAATCTTGTTGCCAAGTGAAGACATTCAGCAAAAAAAATTCTGTATACAAGTCAGCAACCCAGCTACCCAGCATAGTCTCTCAGTTCAGTGCAGGTTAGGAGATAAGTCTTGCTTTTTTCCTTTCTTTTTCTACTTCTCCACCCTTAAAATAACCTCAGCTCATACTGACCTATTTTCTTCCTGGGTCCTTAAACCCTGGAAAATGAGGGTCCCTTTCCAGTCTGGTAAAATAACAGTAATTAGACAGAAATCATGGTTTACATAGTACCTAAACCTAAGCAACTATTCTACACACTTTGGTTCTCGTATGTTGAAAGATAGCAGTAGACAGAAGAAATAACTAAATTACATAGAATGTGGTAGGTAGAACAGATGGTACATATGGGGTGGAGTACACTGGAGGAAGTGCTCTGAACATTACAAACTTGAGGGAATAAAATGGTCAGACAGGATTCCATGGAGAGAAGGCACAAGATAAATAGAATGGTTGGAATGGAATCTGGCTACACTGAGAGGCATTGTGCTCAGAGGATGGGAAAGGATCAGATCAATGTAAGTTATTTGGGTAAGACAAGGTCTTGAGTATCATCTTTTCTTCTGGGTGCTATATTTTAGGATGTCTATAGCCAAACTGAAAAGCATGCCAAGGATGACTGGATTAGTGAAGAGCTGGAGATTCAGGATATGGGAATACTTAGTCTTCATATCCCCTGGTCAGAATAATACTTTGCAAATACTTCCACCTAGGGCCTTACAGAATTAGGGGGTAGCAAATAAAATGCAAGCTCCTTAAAAGCAGGAATTGTCTTTTTATGTATATATGTAATTCCAGTGCTTAGCCCAGTGTATAACAAATAATAAGCATTAAACTAATGCTTGATAAATATGCAAAATATCTATTGAGTTGAATTAAATTTCATTAAAAAAAGAAAACTTTGAAGGTATTGGGGATTCTCAAATATTTGTTTTTTTTTTAAACTCATTTTCAGTTTCTTTTTTCTTTCTTTCTTTTTTTTTTTTAATAACTTTTTATAGACAGAACCCATGCCAGGGTAATTTTTTACAACATTATCCCTTGCGCTCACTTCTGTTCCGATTTTTCTCCCTCCCTCCACCCCCTCCCCCAGATGGCAAGCAGTCCTTTATATGTTAAATAGGTTACAGTATATCCTAGATACAATATATGTGTGCAGAACCGAACAGTTCTCTTGTTGCACAGGGAGAATTGGATTCAGAAGGTATAAATAACTTGGGAAGAAAAGTAAAAATGTAAGCAGTTTATATTCATTTTTCAGTGTACTTTCTTTGGGTGTAGCTGCTTCTGTCCATCCTTGATCAATGATTCTCAAATATTTGAAAGGGACTCACATAGGAGCAATAAGAAGATATGCTTGATCCTAAGCCCCAAAGGTCAAAACTAGGAGTAGTGGGCAAAATGGCAGAGGCAGATTTCAGCTTAGTCAATGAAAAGAAGACATTTATTCATAATTGGAGCTATTCAAAGGTAAAATGGATGCTCTGGAGGTAATAGGTCCTGTCCCTCCAAAAAATGTTCAAGAAAATGTTGGATGTTTTTCTCTCAAGGATAATGTAGAGATGATTTTTTTGCTGCTCACAATCTGTTTCTCAGGTCCAACAAACTAGAAGGTCATCTCTGAATGATCTGTTGACAAGGGAACAAAGTGTCAGCTTTGAATTGTCCTCCACAATCAGACACCTTTCTAGCCTGACATCCTTTCATTCTCTACATAGTTACACTATCTAGCCAATGTGGCCTCTGTTCTCCCAATTCAGTGCCTTTTGCTCTTTTCTTTCTCTATCCCTCAGAAGTCCTCTCTGTCCTTTCTCCATCACTTTGTGTTATCTGTGTATTTCTCAGATTTTTAAACTAATCAGTCACCCATAAAAGATAATATTGGGTCTCCAGGCCTTATACTTTCCTCTGATTCTGGCTCCTTCAGGGACTTGCCAATAATACATACATATATATATATATGTGTGTGTGTGTGTGTGTGTGTGTGTGTATTATATATATGTATGTGTATATGTATATATGTGATATATATGTGTATAAATGATATGTATTTGTGCATGTGTGTGTATGAAACTTTATGCTGAAACTTTAAAAAACCTAGGTAGGAGAAACACAATATTAGTGTTTTAGACACTTAAGAGTAATGTCTATGATAGAATGCTCCTAGTATTGTTAAAAATCTACAAGTAAATCAATGTAAATTAACAGTACATGCCATAAAATGGTATTAAAGCATCCAGTGACAACATAGTTAAGTGAAATACATTTATAGCTTGGCAGAACATGTATATCCATCAGCACACATCAAACTATCATAAACAATGAAGCAAAGAATATCTTAAAAATTAACACTTGCTTCTTGTAACAATAATGCTATCCTATATATAATACTATATATAAAAAATAAAGGTTGAATAGATTAGTGGACAGAACACTGGATTTGGAATCAAGAGGACCTGAATTTCAATCCTGCTTCAGACCCTGTTAGCTTGTGACTATGGGCAAGATAGCCTCTTTTGGTCTTCATTTCCTTATCTATAAAATGGCCATGATAAAAGCACCTGCCTCATCTAGTTCAGTCATTATGAGTCAAATGAGAAAATATATGTAGCCTACTTTCTAAATCTTAAAATGTTATATACATGTTAATATTTTTATTGCTATTATAATAACAATAAGTTGTAACATACATGTAAATAAGGAATGATAATAAGTAGCAGATATTGCTATAATAGTAATAATAATAAGCCAAATAGTAATAATAATAAGCCAAAGGACACATGAAGAGAACAGTTAAATAATAAGCATACTTAACAATTCAATAATCAACATGTGTAACAATGAACACCAGTAATTACACACAAGGCACACTTCTCATAGGTAATTTCTGGTATTCTCACTTGAATAAATATAGAACCATTTATTTAGGTTCACTTGTCAGTTAGTCTTCTGACTTGTCTGGCAAGTTTAGTTTTCTTTGAGTGGCTGATCTCTTTGTTTCTATATTAGAGCTAGCAGATGACTGACTATCAGCATCATTATGGACTTTTCTGTTTATACTTGGGCTAACATCAATGTGATGATATTCTGTCAGGTAAAGTGTTCCCTAAGAGTCTCTAGAGTAGCAGTTTTTTCCTAGAAATCCCTTACCCTTTAATAGTACAGTCTTTTTGATAACAAACATCACTTTTATTTCCTAGAATTGAGGCAGACAACCTTTTTACTACTGGTAATCTCTTTTGCACTATGTTCACTAAAGCAATTGTTCATCATTCATCTCTGGTCATCAAAATCTGATGAATACTCTTATAGGCAATAATTAGCTGTGGTGAACTGTCTTGATAGGTCCTTCTCTATTTTCTAGGATATTTTGTAAAAAGGCAAAAGGTCCAGTCTCTCAACAACTTAGCATGGGTTAAGCTCAGCTAACTAGCTAATAAATGCACTTCCAGGAAAAAACAAAGCCCCAAAGGCTTATTAGTGAATTAGTCCATCTCTGAATTTCTCCACCTAAAACAAAAGTATTTTATAATAATAATAATTATTATTATATTATTATAATTATAAGTGCTATATAAGTCAGCACCAGAGTAGTAATGTATCAATTCTTGTACCATCTACCCTTCCTATCCCCCACTCTCACATCCCTAGTGAGCGGAAAGTAAGGTCATCTCTAGGTTCAAATTATGGGCCCCTCTGGCCCTTGCTATGCCCTGCTCCATCTTTGCATCCCACAACAGACATTTCTTCCCCTTCAGTTAATAACATTACCATTTCCCCTTTCTCCGTCTTCAGCCCAAGCGATACCTCTTTTAGTCTCACCTATTTGTAAGATGCTTCATTAGGCTATATTGGTTATGCCAGGGAGTATAAATAGGATTGGGGGCCAGTTTTGTATACTTTTCAATGGATACTTAGAAGTCTTTCCACCAATCAAGAGTCAAATCTCTATATAGGCAGCATCACAGAACTTCCTTCAGGGACTTGCCAATAATATATATATATATATATATATATATATATATATATATATATATATGTGTGTGTGTATTATATATATATGTGTGTGTGTATTATATATATGTATGTGTATATGTATATATGTATGTGTATATGTATATATGTATGTGTATGTGTGTATATGTGATATATGTATATATGATACATATATAATATGACTCAGAAGCCATGTATGTATGTATACATATATATGTATATACATAGCTTCTGACTCTCATATATACGACTCATACATATATATGTATGTGTGTTTATATATATATATATAGACAGACAGAGGGACAGAGATAAGAGACAGAGACAGAGGCAGAAAACAAGGTTTAAATGAAAGCAGGTTTGTTAATTATGAAGCAAGCATTCTAGATAGTACAGTGAAAAGAAATGGTAAATTTGATATAGGAAGGCCTTGCCCCAGTTTCCCCTTATAATTACCTTTAAATATACATTATTAATAAATACACTTAAAAATCCTATTTGGTTCATCATCATCTGATCAGGGAAAAGATAAAGATTTTGGAACCCAGAATCTTGGGAGTCTGATTTTTAAGTATTCTCTTTTCACTTGCTAAGGGTTATCCCTTGTTCTGCCTCCCCAAATACTCTGTGTTTCATGTTCTTCAATGTCTACCCATAAAAGTGTGCTCCTCCCACTACTTTTGTAGTTATGTGACCACATGAATCCCCTCTTGCCCCATCCCATCCCATTGTCTCCATTTTCTGGAGGCTTCTGAGAGGAAGTAGTCCTGTCTATTCATGACATTCTTTCCCCTACCATTAATTCTTTGTATGTTGGCTGATTTACTGTCTGGAAATCATAGAACTAGACTTTATGGGATTAAAAAATATATATATATATCATATATATTTGATCCTAGAGGGAATAGGCACTCATTGCAGTTTGTCATAAAGAGATACATAGACCTGTGCTTTAGCAAAATCACTTTAGCAGCTGAGTGAAGAATGAATTAAAGAGAGAAGAACTTTGAATTAAGGAGATCAACTAAATGGCCATTGTAATAATCCATGCATGAATTGAATAAAGCCTATATTAGAAGGTGACCATGGGAGTAGAGAAGGAGATTTAACAATGTAAGAGACACATTGGAATTCGATTTAACAAGATTTGGCAATTGATTACATTCATAGTTCAAAATAGAGTAAGGAATCATGGATTATGTTACAATCTTGGATCTCTTTGACTGGAAGAATGGTAATATTCTTGAGAGGATTAAGGCAGTTTGAAAGAGTTGTGTTTTTAGAATAAGAAAGAAATTTAATATTTAACTGGTTAATTATAAAGTCAATATTAGGAATAAAGAGAAGTAAAATCATGTCAGGGGTGATGGTTCAGAGAAAGTATTGAGGAGGGAAAGATGGAGGGGTCATGTTGAAGAAAAAATTTTTAGGGATATCGAAGGTCATGCTGAAGAACAATATGACACAAAGGAAGATAGTAAGAGTTGAAATGTGTGAGTGATGGGAAAATTAGGGATATGACTAGGTGACCTTCTCTGGCTGAATTGGAGTGGGAGACTAAGTCATATGACCTGAGGAGATTAAAAAACTGAAAAGTTAATGTGTTTGAAGGAATATTAGCACATCGTAGATACATCCTTATATGATAAGACTTGGAGTGAAAAGAAATATTGCAAATCAGGTACTTTTTCACTGAGAAAGGAAGAATGCTCTTGAGACCAGAAGGTAACTGTCAACTAATTGGGCTGTATATTTAGATAAGAGTGAGCCTCACAGGAAGAAAGGATTATGCTCTGTCATAACCACAGAACTGGAGTCTGAAAGTGGCAATAGAACTGAATAGATTTTTGGGTTCCTCTCAGGACCAGTATGTTGAGGGCCATAAGTGAAGGTAAAACAAATATGGAAAAGAATATACAAAGAATAGTATCTTATAGGGGCATCAAGGTCTCAATGAGTATCAGAAGATAGAAGAATAAGAGATAGAAAGCTCTAAAATGAAAATGATTTTGTGAATTAATTAAGGAGCAAGAAGCAAGAAAGATATTTAAAATGAAGGAATGTTTATTATTAAGGAACAAAATTTTCAGAGGTCACAGAGGGGAACAGATCATGTTTATATATGAAATTTAGTTTTGGCTGCCACAGGTATTATGATTCAACTATTATCCAAAGTGTGGTGCTAAAGTGAGGTGCAACTGCTAAGGATGACATATCCATGTGAACAATCAAGTTATACTTGAACCTAACTATGGGGAGGGCATAGCAGAGAAAATAAGAGTTCAACCATCCTATCAGGGTTGGGGGTTTCTGTCAGTATGTCTTCACAGGTCAAGTCTATGGATGAGTAAGATTAATGGAATTCTGTTTCTGACTTTTATATTTATAATGGAAATATATATTTTTGCCTTTTGGACATGTCACAGATGCAAAGGTAAGAAGGGAAGGTTGGGGTAGCAGTGTGATGGTTTGGGCAGTAATGAGATGGAATCATGGGATGATATTAAATCTCGAGTTCTACAGTCCCTAAGCAGCCTAAAACATGAAGATTCCTCAGCCTTTGTGCAATCCTTTCCCTCCTAGTTCGGTACAGCCTTATATGTATTTGCCCCTCAATTCCCAACCTTGAGTATTTCTTATCTGTGTAGCTGTGGACTGCCCTGATCCCTTATGGGCCCCAATGTCCGCACTATTCTGATCTGTTTGTGTCCCTCAATCCATATTCAGTCATCTTTCTGAGAGTATCCTGAATTTGGCCCATTCTCTTTTTAGCTCAGACCTTGAATTTCCCCCTTTTTAAAAACTTAAAAAAGTCTCCTTAAGTATAGCTACTTCCTATGTAATCTTGAGTATTAGGTCTCTCCTGACCTTTTCTATGTCCTTACCTAAAGTTTAGAGACCTAGGACCCTTCTGAGTGTAGATTAACTAAAATAGACTGTTGTGCAAAGGCACATTTTTATGTGCCATGTGGAGAGGGACCAAAAATCAGATAATCCCAGTCCTTCTTCCCCAAGAGAGTTGGGAAAGGAAATCTTGTTTCTCCTCAAAAATAAGCTCATCAGTCCTTTCTTATATGCAGGATTTCTTTATAATGAAACATCATTTTGGAAAGACAATGAAGTTTGGTATAGCACTAACTTTGCTTGTAATTACAACAGATGACGATTTTCTTTATGCTACTAGAAAATACCATAGGCAAAAAAAGCACTGTCATAGCAACCAGTCTGACAATCAGGTAATTTCAGGCAATGTCTGCATTCACTCAGTGACAGGTGGGGTTTTCCTTGTATTTAGCTAGTGAGAGGGCCAGACCAAGGGACACTGATAATGAACACTGCAGATAGTGCAGAAGTATAAAAGGATGAAAATAAAGAGGTAACTCATAATAATGAAATTGGTGGGAGATTTGGGAATATGAGATAGGCTGAATAAGACAGTGGACCTGCCTCACATTAGGCAGAAGAAATTGGGTGGGAGACATCATAGGGAAGTCAAAGAGAGCCCACTCTCCCTTTTTTCTTCCCATTCTTCTTCCTTTTTATCAACTCTCTCACAAGCCTTTTGCTGCTATCTCCTTCCTCCTTAATCTCTATCTCATATAATAAAGAAGACTTAAAAAAATTTTTTTTGCCAAGGCCCTCTTCCTACACAAATAATTCCTTTCCATCCTGTCTCACATAATGTATAACTCCCTTACCATTCTCTCACATATCTTCAATCTTTCCCTGACTATGTGATGCTTCCCTACAGCCTACAAACATACTCGTGTCTCCCCATTCTTGAAAATCTCTCATTAGATCTGTCCATTCCCATATCTCTCCTTTCTTTTGTTATTAAAATCCTTGAGAAGGTCACCTGCAAGAGGTGCTTCCCCATCTTTTCTTTTCATTCTTTTTTTACTTCTATAGTCTAGATTCTGATTTTATGCTTCTACTGAAACTACTTATTCTAAAGTTAGTAATTCTCTTTTAATGGACAAATCTAATGACTTTTTTTTCAATATCCATTTTTCTTGATTTCTCTGCAACTTTTGAGACTATCACTCATGTTTTTCTCCTTAATATTCTTTACTTTCTACATTTTCAGATATTATTCTTTATTGGTTTTCGTTTTATCTATCAGAATTCTCCTACTCAATTCCAAATTGCTGGATCTTTATTCAGGCCATGCCCAGTAACTAATTATGGAGATCAGAGAGAGTTCTGCCCTGGGCCCTTGACCTTTCCTTCTTCCTTTTGTCTATTTCACTTGGTCTTTTTGATTCCCCTGTATTAATTATCATCTCTATGCTAAGGTCAAATCTATTTATACAGTTCTAACCTGCTTACCTCTAGCCTCTCATTTCTAGTTGTCTGTTGAACATATGAAATGTGTGTGTCCTATAGACATCATAATTTCAACATGTCCAAAATTTAACTAATTATCTTTACCCAAAATTCTTCTCTTTTTCTAACTTTCCCATTACTATGGAAGATACCACCATCCTCCCAGTCATCCACCCTCATTAACTGTCATACTCATCTTCTTTCCCTCTCTCATCCCTCTAATCTTCAGACTATTTGATTTGTTTCTAAAGCTTGTCTATTTTATAGTAATAACATTTTTTCCCTGTATAATCTGATAATGCAATTACCCTGGAGCAGGCCCTAATTATTTCATACAAGGAATATTGTAATAACATGCTGGTTAGCCTCCCTGCTACAACTCTTGTCTCCTGTTCCAGTCCATTTTCCACTCAGCTGGCAAAGTGATCTTCCTAAAATATAGAAAGTCACTGACCTTGGAAATAGTTTATTGTCTTTGAGGGGAAAGATATGTTTCCTAATGTGATGGTTTATTGTTGACTTCAGGTACTTAAGATAAGTCAGATTTTTTTTTTTTTTGGTTAATCTTACCAAAGATCAAAGGTAAAAATAAGAGTGGCTAAATTACACCAGAATGGAGGCATATCCTAATATAAGTTTACTTATGTCAAGAAAGTCAGAATTGACCCTCTCTACCATCATAGAGATAAAAAGCTACTTAAGAAAGTGAATACTAAGAACTGAAGAGGATTAGAGAAATGTCACAATGTTGATACTTGATCTGAGCCATAAAGAAAGGATACTGAGAGGCATAAACAAGAAAAGGGTACATTCCCACCATGGGAATGGTCTTGGTTGATTGGTTGATTGGTTATTGTTCTTCATTGAACCATGAAGAGGACTTGAAGAGGACCAAAATGAGATCACTACATTAGAGTCGAGTTATAGTGTGTCTGACTGTGGCTGATCAGACTAATTTGAACTCAGAATGCTCTGCCACAGATTGGACACCAATAGTCCCTATGAACATCTGGGGTAACTTCTCTAATTTTACACATCTCACATTTCTTTTGGGCTAATTCAATTCTGCTTTGCTCATAGAACATGACATCTTTTCTAATGGGAACATGTTATCCTGGATGGTCCTGTGCCAGTATGGTAGTCCAATTTGACTGAAATATAGAGAAGTGTGTGAAGGAGTGTATAAGACCCATAAGATTCACTTGCCTACAGGTTACCTTTGCTTTGCACATCTGTCATATTTTCTGTTACTAATATCCCTTTTTCCTGTCCCCTCCAGATAACTTTCATCCATGTTTATCCTTCCTATGTATTTCAGTTATTTCTACAGCATTAGTCAACCGGCAGGCAACAGGAGATCTTTGTATCCTCTACCTCTTAACATGCTACATACTAAGAAATTATTCATGTTTCTAGGGGACTGTATGAAAGTCTGGGAAGCAATATTGCATCAAACTATGAAGGGCTCATCACTGAAGAGCTTGCAATGGTAAATGAGAATGAAATTTTTGACTGCTGAATCAAAAGAATTGATCACTCCTCAGATGAACAAAAGCAAACTAATGATTTCTGACTGTCTCTTCCATTCTAGTTTTGATAAATTATTAAGAAAAAAAGAATGTTAAAAATTGTCTTTATAGATTTACATGAATTGATGGTAAGTGAAGTGAACAGAACCAAGAGAACATTGTACACAGCAACAACAAGATTATACAATGATCAATTCTTAATGATGTAGATCTTTTCAATAGTGAGGTGATTCAGGCCACTTCCATTGGTCTTGTTATGCAAAGAGTCATCTACATCCAGAGGGAGGACTATGGAAACAGAATGTGGATCACAACATAGTATTTTCACCTTTTTTGTCATTGTTTGCTTGTTTTTTGTTTTCTTTCTCATTTTTCCCCTTTTTGATCTTATTTTTCTTGTATAGCATGATAATTGTGAAAATATGCACAGAAGAATTGCACATGTTTAACATATATAGGATTACTTGCTGTCTAAGGGAAATGATGAAGAGGAGAAAGGGAGAAAAAATTGTTTTGCAAAGATGAATATGAAAACTATCCATGCATATATTTTGAAAATAAAAAGATTTTAAAAAATAAAACAAGGATTGGGTAGAGCCAAGATGGCCAAGAGCATGACTTTCTGTGACCTCCTCTAACTTTTTCTCAAACCAACAGTAGATTAAACCTCTAAACTGAATCACTAATATTTAGAATATAACACATTCCCAGAAGAACTTGGAAGAACTTCAGAACAGGTCTGTTTCAAATGAGCAGGTTAACAATCTGCCGAATCCAGGCAAGGAGCTGGAGCAGGGAGTCAGAGTGTTGCAGCTTCCATGCACCTGAGCATCTTCTCTGAGCCTCTTAGGGTACTCTGTTCTTGTTGCAAGCAGGTCATTTGGCAGATTTGCTACAAAAAACAAATTGTAAACCACTGAACTTTGGAAGAACATGGGACCTAGCCATGATTACCTAGTACCAGAAGTCAATCAGCAGAACTGCCTCAGAACAAACTAAAGCAGCTGTCACTTCTTTTCATTAAAAGCAGACCCTGTAAGCTTTAAAAAATGAGAAAACAAACAAAAGGAACTCTCACCATAGATAGTTTTTAATGGAAGGAGAGAAAAGAACAGACCTCAAATCCTTAGGTTCCTAAAGGAAAATCAACTCCAGATGAAGTCCCAAAGGGTGATATGAGCTGGTCCCCGTTTATCACCCAATAGGGAGTGGGAGGGGAAAGGGTAAAAGAAAGGGGAAGCTAATAAAAGGGAAAACAAAAGTAGTAGGGGAAAGGTGTAAAAAAGAGGGAGGGGTACTAAAGAGGGAAGGCTGTTGAGAGAGGTGGTCATCAAAAGCAAAATATTGGAGAGGAGAGAAGGGGGAAAGGAAAGAGAAAAGAATACTTTAGGGTAAATAAGATGTCAGGAAATACTGAATTAGTTATTTTAAATGTGAATGTGAATGGGATGAACTCTCCCATAAAATGGAAGTGAATAGCAGACTGGATTAAAAGCCAAAATCCTACACTATGTTGCTTACAAGAAACATATTTAAAGTAGAGTGATACATACAGAGTAAAGAGCTGGAGCAGAATCTATTATGCTCCAGATGAAGTAAAAAAAAACAAAAACAAAAAAAAAACAGGGGTAGCAATCCTGATCTCAGATCAAGTAAAAGCAAAGATAGATCTAATTAAAAGTGATAAGGAAGAAAATTACATCTTCCTAAAGGATATCATAGATAATGAAGCAAAATCAATATTAAACATATATGCACCAAGTGGTATAGCATCCAAATTTCTAGAGGAGAATTTAAGAGAGATGCAAGAAGAAATAGAGAACAAAACTACACTAGTGGGGGAATCTCCAAACTTGTTCTCTCAGAACTAGATAAATAGAACCACAAAATAAATAAGAAAGAAGTTAAGGAGATAAACAGAATATTAGAAAAGTTAGGTCTGATAGGTCTTTGGAGGAAATTGAATGGAGGCAGAAAGGAGTTTACTTTTTTCTTGGTGGTTCATGGAACTTATACAAAAATTGACCATTAGTGCATAAAGACTTCAAAATCAAATGCATAAAGTCAGAAATAGTAAATGCAATTTTTTTAGATCATGATGAAATAAAAATCACATGCAATATAAGGCCAGAAGAAAATAGATCAAAAATTAATTGGAAATTAAATAATCTAATCTGAAAGAATGAATGGGTGAAACAACAATCATAGACACAATCAATAACTTCATCCAAAAGAATGACAATAATGAGACAGCTTAACAAAATTTGTGGGATGCAGGCAAAGTAGTTATTGGAGGAAATTTTATATATCTAGATGTTTCCTTGCATAAAATAGAGAAAGAAGAGATCAATGAATTGGGCTTACAACTAAAAAAGTTAGAAAAAGAACAAATTAAAAGCCTTCAATTAAATACCAAATTTGAAATTCTGAAAATAAAAGTGGATATTAATAAAATTGAAAATAAGAAAACTATTGAATTAATAAATAAAACTAAGAGTTGGTTTTATGAAAAACCCCCAACAAAATTAGATAAACCTTTCATTAATTTGATTAGAAAAAAGAAAGAATAATATAAAATTGTTAATCTCAAAAATGAAAAGGGAGAATTTTCCAGCAATGAAGAGATAATTAGAGCAATAATTAGGAGTTATTTTGTCCAACTATATGCCAATAAATTTGATAATCTAAATGAAATGGAAGAATATCTGCAAAAATATAGTTTGCCCGGGTTAAAAGAAGAGGAAATAAATTATTTAAATAATCCCATTTTAGAAAGAAATAGAACAAACTATTTATCAACTCCCTAAGAAAAAATCTCCAGGATCAAATGGACTTGCATGTAAATTCTATCAAACATTTAAACAAACTATTTATCAACTCCCTAAGAAAAAATCTCCAGGATCAAATGGATTTGCATGTAAATTCTATCAAACATTTAAAGAACAATTAATTCTAATACTTATATAAACTATTTGAAAAAATAGGGAAAGAAGTTGTCCTACCAAATTCATTTTATGACACAGATATGGGTTTGATACATAAAACAGGTAGGGTGAAAATAAAGAAAATTATAGACCAATTGCCCTAATGAATGTTGATGCAAAAATCTTAAAATATTAGCAATGAGATTACAGAAAGTCATCCCCAGGACAATACACTATGACCAAGTAAAATTTATATCAGAAAAGGAGGGCTGGTTCAATATTAGGAAAACAGTCAGCATAATTGATTACAGCAATAACAAGACTAACAATAATCATGATTTTTCTAATAGATGCAGAAAAAGCATTTGATAAACTCCAACATCCATTCCTACTAAAAACAGTAGAGAGTATAGAAGTAAATAGAGTTTTCCTTAAAAATGATCAGTAGCATCTATTTTAAACCATCAGCAAGCATCATATGTAATGGCAACAAACTAGAACCATTCCCAATAAGATCAGGAGTGAAATAAGGTTGCCCACTATCACCATTACTATTCAATATTGTATTAGAAATGTTAGTTTTGGCAATAAGAGAAGAAAAAGAGATTAAAGGAATTAGAGTAGGTAATGAGGCAATTCCATATAACACATTTCAAATATGTGAACTTGTTGTCATGCAAAGAATATATTAGGGAACATTTTGAGTATAAAAAGAATTTTAAATTTGTTTAGAGATTTCTTCCATGAAAAATAGCAAGAATTCAGGAAAACTGTGCCACTTCACAATAATTTACAAGCTGTAATCCTTCTCACAATCACTTTTAGAAGCAAATTTTTCAAAGTTCAATATTTATTGTATTTATTTTGGTATAGTAGGAACTATTTTAGAGGAAGGTTGGTTCATTCCTTTCATCCTTTGGCCCTAGTCTCCAGAACCAGGGACTTCTTGCCTATCTTGCTTAGTCCTTTGCCAGCTTGTTACCTGGGGTTTTAGATGATCAGAATACCCTAAGGTTATAGATGCTATCACCACTTATTGCAATATTAATATATTTTTATCCACTTAATATCTACAAAACTCTGCTGCCATTTTTATTAGGTTTTCTTCTGAGGAAGTTTTTGGACATTGTGCCCTTAGTTAACTCTATTTTTCCCTTAAGCTTTATGGTATCTATTACAGGATTTTGCATTAGTGAAGAGCTTTTGGGAAACTCATATGTTGAATTATAATAAAACCGACTGTAGTCAAGTATATATGAGGCAATGGGATATAGTGGCTAAAGGATATCCTTTCAATTCAGGAAGACTTGGATTCAAGTCTTAATTCTGATACACACTATGTGAACATGTACAAATTATTTTACCTCTTAGTACCCTAAGTCACTCTCTAAGTTTATTGAATTTGCAAAAGGAGTTTTCATACCAAACATCCCTTAAGCTGATGACAATCATAGCTTCAGACAAAAATAAAAGGAATGAGTCCTTGCTTTATGTATTTCTAGCCTACCTTATTTGTTGGTGAAATCTATTCTAAGTTTGGAAGTCATCATATTGTGATGGAAAGAGAACTATATTTGGAGTAAGAGTTAAGTTAAATTAAGTTAAATCAAATACTTATTAAGCACTTACTATGTACTAGGCATCCTTCTAAGTTCTGAAGTTGCAAAGAAAGATAAACAACAGGTTCTATCCCTAAAGAACTCATAGTCTAATAGGAGAGAAAACACATAAACAACTCTGTACAATAAGCCATATATGAGATAAATTGAAAATAATCAATAGAATGAAGATGCTAGCATTAAGATACACCAGAAAAGGTTTTTTTTGTGGAAAATGGAATTTTATATGTGACTTGTAGAAACCCAAGGAAGTCAAGAAATGAAAATGAAGGGGATAAGTGGAGGATCTGTGTTCAAATCCTAACCTTTGACACAGCACCTGAGTGATCTTGGACAAGTAATTAAAACTTTCAAGTATTCAGTTTCCTCAATGACACAATAAGGACATTGGAGCAAATTAGTGATGTCCAACTCAAAAATAAAGAACCATATATAGGGATCACTGTGACCATATATTGACTTAGAAAACCACTTATTAGAATTATTTATGACCTATTGTATTTTTATTGATTTTGTTGACTATTTCTCAATTACGTTATAATCTGGTTCAAGTTATATTGGAAAATATTATGAACCATATGTTCGATACCTTTGGCATAGGTGACATCTAAGGTCTTTTCCAGTTCTTTATTATCCTATTGCATGGTATTATCCATTTCACATGAAGATATTAGGTTTTTGAAAAGGCAGAAAAAGATTTATGTAAATAAAAATGATAAAAAATCAAGTGGAAAGAAAGAACTTCACAGATAAAATGTTCAGAAGAGACATAGACTGTTCTGAGGATCAGTTATGGAACCTTTAGATGAATATATTGAGAAATCTTGTTTGAAAACAAAGCATTGGTTGAGGTAGGACTTTGTGATCCTTTAACTTATTTGTATGTGAGTAGTTTTCAAGTATTGAAAATTGATTAATACTTGGAAATTATAGAAAATGCTTTGGGGACTATGGGAAGACTGTATGAAAATGACTGAAGCCATTTTTGAGAGAGATAAGTTTTTGAGTTTCACATCCTATGTTAGACATAAATCATTACTTCAGAGGAGGTAATGATTTGTTATAAGAAGAGATTGACTAGAAAGAAGCAGAAGAGTATAAACTGATTATGGGAGGAATCGCAAGAAGCTAGGGGCAGAGGAAATAGAAGGCACAGAGATGAGATTCCTCCAGCTCCTTCCAGCTGATAAAAGGTGACAGATGATGGGAAAGTTCCTTCCTTGCTTTGCTAAAAACCTGTTGTTTGGAAGAACAGCATTGCTTTTCTGACAGGCTGGAGAAATCCTGGGTCACTTTTGAAAGTTAGGCTGGGCTGATTGGAAGGGAGTTGTGCACAAGCAGTCTGAGCTTATTGCTCTCTAGTGCCATCTATATCCTGAGGGAGTGCCTTCTACTATTGCACACTATGAGAAACAAAAAGAAAAAAAGACATTACATCTTTCTTTTTATTGGAAAAGAAGTTTTAATTTGGTAGAAGGTAATTGCACAATGCAGAAAGCTCTGCAGTGAAGAGCTGGCTGGATTTTAAATCCTTCGATGGGATTATTTGTTAGAATCCTTACAAAGTGATAAGTCAGTTGCCTAATTTAGCATGGTATTTAGCAAATTCTCTAGCTCACTAATGTATTTAAGTACTCAATGGAGTTCATACTTTTGGGAGATTCACAAGTCAGTATTGACAGTCAGAAACCCACAATCCCACTCTCTCGGAGGAGGAGTCAACCTTTTACACCGAGCATAAAAAGAGCTTCAGTGAGTCAGTCACAGTCAGTTCAGAAGAAGCCCACTCTCAGAGGCAGAACCAGGTTCATTCATCCCATCTCACACTACCGTGGTGGCAGGCTCTTCTCCTTCGCTTCTCCACTGAAAGATAGGCCTCTAAGAAAGCTAACTGGGCCCAAGGAAAGAGATGAGACTTGGAAAAAAAAATTTGGATTTTAGCAGCCAGGTGCTAAACCTCCCCAAGAAACCTGTTCTCACAGAGAACCATCTTATATTATAAAAAAGAAGAGAACACCATAATTATTTATAAAGGAAAGGAGGAAAGGGGAGTGAAAAGTTATCCTAAGATTAATTTAGACTGTGGAAGCAGAAATTCTGCTCTCAAATCTGTCCAACCTCCCAAGGAGGCTCTTTCCCAGCCTCTTAATTATTTTCATTTTCTGGATACCTGGCAACTGTCCCAATGTATCATGTAGGTTATGTCAAAAGAGAGAGCTTTGGTAGCAGATGCTTTTTCCTCCCTTCTGGAGGAGGATTCCCCGACAGAGGAACCTGTTTCCCAAGATGACAGAGGGAATTCAAACAAAACAAATAGTTCCTCCAGATAATTTCTATCCTAACAGAAGTCTGCATCATTCATTAAATCTCATATACCCAGTGAGTGCCCTAGCATTCCTTTCTGCATTTTGCAAGGTCATCCCTATCTTGATGTTAGGTTATTCCTTCCAGAGCAGAGGCTGCCCATGATAGGATAAATTATTCCACCCACTCCAGATTCACGCGGGTCAGTTCTTCTAATCCCTCCAGCCAAATATACTCTCATTTCTCTTACAATCATTAGCTTTGTATCCTTGTAAAGTTACTAATTTTCCTATTTCCCTGACACTTATCACCCTCTCTGTCACAGTTATGTGTCTTCCTATAAATACATTTGACTGTAAGTCAAAACATACAGTCATCATTTCCCACCTTTTCTTCCTTTGTCTCATCTCTAAAGTATTACTGTGATTTGTACATCTACCTTCTTTATCTTTTCCAAAAAGTTTTTCAATTGACATTTTAAAAATGAATCTGTACTTCCCATTACATTCTTGAACATTTTTTGGCAAATGACTTGTCCAGGGTCACATGGCTAATTAAGTATTAATTTTAAATTGTAATTCAGGTCTCTACGATTCCATGGCCAGTACTCTTTCCACTGTGCCCTGTGAGCAATTTTTAAAGCCATCAGTACTATATAGTCCAGTACAACAAACTCCCACATTAGCCATGTCCAAATTTCATTTTTTTCCCTGCATTTTTATATCTATCACCTCTTTATCATAAGATAAATCATGTCTTTAATGTTTTGAATTCATGGTTTATATTTGGATTAATCAGAGTTCTAAAGTTTTTCCAAAGTTATTGCTCTCTATCACATGGAATAACTCATTCTCTTAGTTCTATTTACTATTTAAGTTCATAGAAATCTACAATTTCCCACAAAACTATCAGTTTTATCATTTGTCATGGCACAAACGATTCCATTATAAGTATATATTGCAATTTGTTTAGCATTCCCCCAATCCCCAAGGTAATGTGCCCCCTTGGTTTCCAATTTAGGGCTACCATGAAGGGTGTGTGTATGTGCATTCAGTACTTACTATATGCTATACATATTAGCACTTTGTACAAATTTACTTTGATCAAGAAAAGAGCTGCACAAATTATTTTCATAGTATACATCTTTATCCTATTTGTTTGATAGAGACATTTTTCTGGCCCTTGATAATTTAGGAGTCCTATTTTAATAGTTTAAAGTCAAGTAATAGGCTTGGAGAATGAGCAAACAACAACAACAAAAATTCTGGCCATAGAAAATTACTATGATGATAAGGTAGAACTGAGAGAGAATATAGAGACTGAATGTAAATCATCACAAGCTATATTCACTTTCTTTTTCTTTTGTTTTTTTTTCTTCTCATGGTTTTCTCCTTTTCTTCTGATTTTTCTCTCCCAAGATGATTCATAAGGAAATGTATATGTATAATCAGAAAAAAACAATAAAAAATAGAAAAATAGTATCACAAAGAAAAAAATATAGACTCAAAAGAAGATTAAGAAAGTCAAAGCTCCTATATCCCAGATCTCCAGAAAAATATGAGTTGGTCCAGTTTGAAAGAGCTTAAAAAGATTTTGAAAATCAAGTAAGAGAGGTAGAGGAAAAATTGGGAAGAGAAATGCAAGAAAACCATGGAAAATGAGTCAACAGCTTGGTAAAGGAGAGCCAGAAAATATTGAAGAAAATAACATCTTAAAAAACTGTAGACCAGATAGTAAAGGAAGTAAAAAAGCTGATGAGGAGAAGAATGCCTTAAGAAGCAAAACTGGTCAAATGGAAAAGGAGGTTCAAAAGCTCCATGGGGAAAATAGTTCCCTAAAATTAGAATTGAGATATGGAAGCTAATAAGTTGATGAGAAATCAAAAAACATTAAAACAAAATCAGAAGAATTCATTTATATTGATATTTAGTTGACAACTAAAATTGACATTTTAAAAGTAAATCTGTCCTTCCCATTACACTCCTGAGCATTTTATTAATCATTTACTAAGGCATTGTGCTAAGAGATGAGTGTGATCAGTAGTGCAATGGTTACTACAAAAAAAGAAAGGGGTTGGGCAGGATTGGAAATGAGTCAGGGAAAATGCCACGACTCCTTGAAATTCAGTTGGAACTTCTTTCATGGTTCTCTGAGCACTAGAAAACCTAAGTGAAAGACTTTTTGAAGTGTCTTATAAATGTAAGACTTTTGATATAGTGGTATTTTACCCATTTTCCAGAACACAAAATGCTGGTAAGCATTTCTAATTTTGTAGAGATCAGTGCCCTACTTATTTTACCACTTGACCTGTCATCTTCTTCTTCACCACAATCCTTATCCTTCACCCTGTGCTGGATATATTAGGAACTGACTGGAACTTTGTGATTTAAAAAGTATGAAATTCCTTAGTTCCAGTAAGCAATTGTATATAAAAATGGATCATGTATGCAGGAGAAAAGATATTACCAGAAAGAAATCTGACCCAAGCTTAACATTTGATCTGACAATGTCTGAAGCAAAATATAAAGTGCCTGCTTAATATATGGCTAACTGCCTTTCAGGATATCTAGGTGGCATAGTAGATAGATTCCTAGGCCTTAGGTCGGGAAGATTCATCTTGTGAGTTCAAATCTGACCTTTAGTAGCTATGTGACCCTGAGCAAGTCACTTAATTCTGCTTGTGTCAAGCTTAATCCTTGCTTCTCATTTATAAAAGAAACTGGAGAAGTAAAGACTCCAGTTCTTCTGCCAAGAAAACCCCAAACAGGGTGAAATTTACTGTTTGGAAAGCACCATGTTATAAGGGAAAGAGTGTTATATTTGGAACAGAAGTCTAAGTAAACTCGTCAAGAATTTATTTTTATTTTATTTTTTTGGTAGCTTTTTATTTACAAAACATATGCATGGGTAATTTTTCAACATTAATCCTTGCAAAACCTTCTGTTCCAACTTTTCTCCTTCTCCCCATCCCCTCCCCTAGATGGCAGGCAGTCCCAGACATGTTAAATATGTTACAGTACATGTTCAATACAATATATGTATACATATTTATACAGTTATCTTGCTGCCCAAGAAAAATCAGATTTAGAAAGAAGGTAAAAATAAACTGAGAAGGAAAACAAAAATGCAAGCAGACAATAACAAAAAGAGTGAAATGCTATGTTGTGGTCCACACTTATTTCCCATAATTCTTTCTCTGGGTGTAGTTGGTTTTCTTCATTACTGAACAATTGGAACTGATTTCATCAAGAATTTATTAAGCGTTTAATATATGCCAGACAATCTGCTAAGGACTGGGATACAAAAACAAAACAAAACAAAAATACCTCACATATTAATGGGATATTTCCTGAACAGACATATAACAGTTGAAGGGAACAGTTAGGAGTGGGTTTGAAGGTTGGAGTGGGAATCATGTTAGGTTCATCATGCTGTCACCAAAGAGCAGGTTTCAGAAGTAGAGTAGAAACTGCAGAGTTCTGGGGTCGGCTCTAGGGGATCTATCTCCCTTTTTGAGAGTAAATGTGTCTGGTCATGTCTAGCCTGAGGGAAAGGAGGAGGAAACTGGGGAGTGGCTAGAGAAGACAAAGAAAAGAGATTTGTTTCCCATATTATGGCTGACTAGCATCCAGGTGAAATCTTCCTTCTGAGTGGAGATACTCAACAAAAGGATCCTGCACTAGTTCTGCAACCATAGGTACTCAGCATAGTCTCTCAGCTCAGCTCAGCTCAGCTTAAAAGGTAAGTCTGGCTTCTATCCTTAGCTCATTCTTCCTTTATCTTATCACTACATCCAATCAATCTCAGCCCAGACTGATTCTTTCTCTTTCTGGGTTCCTAGGTGCTAGAGAATGAGGGTCCCTTCCAGTCTGGCAGAATAACAGGAATCAGACAGAAATCATGGTTTGCACAAGCCCTAAATCTGAGTAGCTGTCTGGCCACTCTGATTTTCATGTTTTGAATGAAAAGTATGGAGGCAGAGGAAAAAGAGAAACTGTAGGCTGGCAGAGACAGGGCAAGACAAATAAAGTAGAATGGATGTGGCCAGGGTATAGCAGATGGGCATAAGGATGGGGAAGACTAGAGAAAGTGACCTTAATGTTAAAAAATTCAGGAGATTAAGTAGCCAAAATGATTGCCTGAGATAGAGGGCACAGGACAGAGTGGTTGGAATGGAATCTGGTATATTGGAAGGCATTGTGCCCAGAAGATGGCAAGGGTTGGGTCATTGTAAGCTGCTTGGCTCAGACAAGGTTAAGTTCTGGGAGGCCATAGCAAGCTGAAAAGGATGCAGAAGATGACTGGATTAGTAAGGAGCCTACAGACTCTGAAACTGAGAATATTCAGTCTATATATCCCCCAGCCAGTCCAGCACCTGGCTAATATTTGCACAAGGGGCCTTAATACAAAATAGGGGGTAACAAATGGAATGGAAGCTCTGTGAGGGCAGGAACCATCTTTTTGTCTGTATTTGTAATATCAGGGTTTAGTATAGTGACTGAAAAATAATAAGCACTAAATAAATATTTGCTAAATGAAAATGCTTCAAGTCAAGAGGGCCAGAACAAGGAGCAATGGGAAAAAGTGACAGAAGCAGATTTTAGTTCTATCAGTGAAAGGAAGACTTCTTCAAATTAGAACTTCCCAAAGTGAAATAGGCTGCCTCTGCAGGTAATAGGTTCTCTCCACTCAGGCAATATTCAAGCAAATGGTTTCTTCTCAAGGATGATGTAGTGGTAATATTTCCTGCTGCCTGTAGCCTGTTTCCCAGGTCTACCAAAATAGTGTGATCTCCAGGGAGCTAGAAGTTCATCTCTGAGTGATCAATGAACTAGGGACCAATATATCATCTTCTGTATCTGGCACTGGATTGTCCTCCACAATCAGACACTTTTCGAGTCTGACATCCTCTTATTCACACATTTTACAGTCTAGCAAAACTGATCTGCTCTTTGTCCCTGGACTATGTGTCCTCAGCTCTCCCAACTCAGAGCCCTTCACCCTTTTTATTCTCCATCCCTCACATGTCCTCTGTCCTTCCTGCTTCACTTTGTATTATCTATGTATATGCCAGATCTTTCCACTAGTCAGTTATCCACAAGAGGCTTCAGAGAGTGTCCAGTCATTAGTCTTTTTTCTAATTCTGGCTCACACCCTTCAATGCTTCTTTCTCTCAAAAATCTTTCTATCAATCAAGAGAGTTACTTTTCTCTACATAGACAATGTTACAATACGGTCCAAGAGACTGCCAAACTGAGGTACTGGTAGTGTGAAAGGAGCTACATAACTCCCTTGGGGTGAAACTTTATGCTTCCCTTTGGAAAAAAAAAACAGCTACTATATATTTCAAACCTGTCATTCTACAAGAGAAACATAATGCTTTAAGCAATATGAGTAATTTCTATGACATCCTAGAATACTTTTAGTACTGTGGAAAATCTAGAAGAAAACTGATATGAATTAACAATTCATGTAAGAGAATGGCACTAAAAAAAATCATGGATATTCACAGCACACATCAAATGATCATAAACAATGAAACAGAGAATGACTAAAATTAAACTTGCTTCTTATATAACAAAAATACTATCA
Source organism: Antechinus flavipes (assembly GCF_016432865.1). NCBI lineage: Eukaryota > Metazoa > Chordata > Mammalia > Dasyuromorphia > Dasyuridae > Antechinus > Antechinus flavipes. The sequence continues at coordinate 650,753,713 of NC_067398.1, forward strand.
TATATGTATATTCACATACATATATATGTTAATTTCCTGACTTATCTGATAGATGTAGTTCTCTTCTAAGTGGCTGCTCTCTTTGCCTCTATGCCAGAGCTATCAGATGGATGACCATCTGTTGTAGACTTATTTGTCTATACTTGTGCTAATGGCAGGGGCAGGTTAGCTGTCAATGTGATTGTGCTCTATGGATTCTATCTATTCTCTGTAGAGTCTCTACAGTAGCAATTCTTGCCTACAAAGCATTTGCTTTTGGGTTTTAATCCTCTTGTCCTTTAATAGTATATATAATCTTATTAATAAGGAACAACATTTTCATTTCCCAGAATTGTGTCAGACAGTCTTTGTGTCACTGGTGGATGATACCTTTTGCTTAGCAGTCACTGAAGTAATTGTTCATCATTTGTCTCCATTTGTTCATTGAAAGTCAAATGAACTCTCCTATGAGTAATAAGTAGTTGTGATAAATAGTCTTGATAGGTCCCTCCTATTTTGGGAGTATTTTGGGGTATAAAAGCAAATTGCATAATCCTTCAACAACTTATTATGGGTTAGTCTTTCTTTAGATAAGTTGTTAGTCCCCAAAATGCCAGAGTTTCTCAACAGAACTCTTATGTCATTGTTGAAGGACTTCATCATGTACTCAGATCATACTATCTTTTTTTCCCCCAGATTATTTGAGCTTCAGTCATGACTAATTGGGAGATATATTTTAGCTTTTCTCTCAAATGAAAGGTATGTTAATAGTAATTTCAACATCTCTTTTATCTAAAGTTCTAAAATGCCAAGATGGTGTAAAGTCAATATTATCATTCCCAGTTGAATTGTATACATGTACTAGAAATGATACTTTGATTCCCCCAGCCTTTCTTCTTGCCTTCGAATTTCCAACATGTTCATCAGTGCAGGGGGTATGAGAGACCTTACAACCAGTAATAGAAATGGTCACTAGAGAAATGGTATCATCAGAAAAGATTCAGATTTTAATGAGAACCAGAAGCTAAAGAGAGGGAGACAAAAAGATTTCAATGAAAACAGGTTTGGTAACAAGGGAACAAACATTCTGGAGAGCACAGTGGAAAGAACTAGTAGATCTGACTTAGCACATTTAAGGGTTAGTGTCGAAGACAGTAGGGATAAGTAAGTCATCAGGACAGAATATAGTTTATATATTGACAGACAGGTTCAGAATCACTAGATGGAGAGAGAGAGGATGGGACCATGCTTGTCCCTGAAAAATGAGTCCAAGCCAAATATCGGTAAGTGGAGAGAAATCTATTGAGGCATACAGATGAGTCCATCTAAGTTCTTTTCTTTAAATCCAACTTTGTAAGAGATGAGAGATTCAGTCTTGTGAAGCTCAGGAAGGCTACTTCAGATCAGGCAAGAATAGAAGATGTGACCTGGGAGAGCTAGACAGAAGGTAAGAGTTGGAAATATGAGGTTAATGTGATCTGAAAAAATCCTCTGGAGTGCTGGAGAAACTCTCGGGAAAAGAATGAAGCCATAGGTTTGGTTCTGGGTCCAAGAATGATAACAGGATTTTTTGGGCTGTCTTTGGAGTAAAGGAACTTTCCTAGTTGGAAGGAAAATCAAAGTAACAGACAGGCATTTTTGAATGGGAATGACAAAGGTTACTGATAATCATCAAACTTATGATTCCCTATATCCTTTCATAGTTTCTGATACCCTTTGTCTTAGTCATAAACAATGATCTCCAATTACCAGTGATCCTTGGCAGAAATATTGATCATAATTAGGCATTGTCTTTCATTGTCACAGATAATGTTCCCACTCTCTCTGTTATAGTCATTTACCATCCCATGTCCAAATTCACACCAATCACTAATACCTCCTTCTGTCTATGTTCTCTCCCAGGTGTGATGGAGATTCTCAATCTTTCAGACTTTTTTCCCTCTAATTTTATGATTGCCTTCATCCTCCTTCTCAAGAAGTCAGTTTTGGCTTCAGGTGAGTATATTTGCTTCTTTTTGACCATTGGAGACTAGAAATGGGGTTCTAAATACTCAGGGTTGAACATATAGTGAATCTATTCCATTTTAGTACCTTCTCAAACAAACCATTCCCTAAGACTCTTCTTGTCTCTTCTAAAGATTTTTTCAGCTTCCCCCTTTTCTCTCTCCCAGTTTTCTCATTGTTCTGATATACTGTCCTCTGCATTAGCTGCTTCCTTAATACTTTCTCCATGCTTCCTTAATATCTATTTCCCCCGCTTCCCCATCCGATTTTAGTGTTCTATTCTTTACACCCTTCTTGCATAAACCTTGTATATCCTTCCATTTTCTTTTCTCTGACCTTCTGTTTCTTCTTTCTGCTTAAATGAACAGGACAATTCTCTGTGATTGGACCTGCAAGACCCATCCAGGCCTCACTGGGGGGAGAGGCAGAGTTATCCTGTTACCTGTCCCCACCTCAGAGTGCTCAACACATGGAGGTGATTTGGTTGCAATCCACTTGAGTGGTACATCTCTATCGAGATGGGGAAGAGCTGTTTGGAGACCAGGCCTCTGATTACCAAGGGAGGACAGAACTGGTAAAACATGCTATCACAAATGGGAATGTCACCCTGAAGATACATGATGTGAGACTTTTAGATGCAGGAAGGTACAAGTGTCTCTTTGGGGATGATTTTCACCAAGAGGGAGCTGATAAGGAGCTAAAGGTTTTAGGTGAGAAGCTGGGCCCAGACAGGACATGTTAATGCAAATTCATGGGGGAGGAAAGATGTTTTTCAGCTCTGTTATTAACAGCATCACAGAATATCTTGGTTGGAAGGAAACTCAAAGGTTTCATATTCCAATACCTCTTTGAAGAAGAAACTTCTTCTTCACACATGACGTGTGTAGCTATTTTCATTTGGCCTATATTCTTGGTCCCTAACCTACTTCCTTGAACATAGAAGATACTTAATGAATGTTTGTTGAATTTGTTAGAACTTCCAGCTTTTGCTCAAAGATTTCTAATGTGAAGGCCTTCTCCCTCCCTGGAACAGTCAGCTCTTTCCACTTCTGGATAAATTTTAATTATTAAGAATTTTTTTTTCTGACATCAAGTTTAAATAATCTTCTCTGAAGCTTTCCTTCATTGTTATTAATTTTGTACCAGAGGCACAAATAGATCAATACTAATCCATTTCCCATTTTTCCATTTTATGTAAACCTGGAAAAATAACTTTTCTCTGCCTCAGTTTTCTCATCTGTAATAGGAAGAGGTTGGGATTGACAGCCTCATTTGTCTCCTTTAGATTTAAATCTATGAGCTTATAATTAGTACGTAGCAGAGGGCAACGAGGTGGCACAGTGACCAGAACCCCAGCCTTAAAGTCAGGAGGACCTGAGTTCAAATCTAACCTCAGACATTTAACACTTCCTAGCTGTGTGAACCTGGGCAAATCACTTAATCCCAATTGCCGCAATAAAAATAAATAATTAGTAGGAAGTGATTTTCTCATCTTTATTTCCAGAGTGAGGCTGGATACATATCCTCTCAAGAGTAGAGGATATCTTTGAAGAGCAGTGGAGTTCCCTTTCTCTAATGCTTTCAGAACCACAATCCTATTGTTTCTTCCACTGTTCACTGCCAGTGATTAACACTACATTTCTATATAATCAATGAATAAAAAAATAACTTTTACAAAAGAATATTTACTAAAATATTACAAGATCAGAATTACAAATATTTTATCCTTGAGACACACTCTTTCCTAAATGACCCCAGTCTCTGGAGTTTTTTAGGGAAAATTGACTCAAACCAATGAAGTTCCTACACAGCACTGATCTAATCAAATTGACTTCTAAATGTGACTTAACCTATGAATGAATGAGTCTTCCTCCCCAATTCTACTGGTCTGAGAACTTTAGGTTCCATGGGACTTTGTTTTTCCCTGTCTGGTTGCTAATAAAATCTCACAAGTATTCTAGTCTCTAGATGCTCTGCTGATGTGTTTTGAAGCTCACAAAATCATAGCCATTTTGAAGACTCTTTACCTGAAAGCAGGAAAAATGCTTTCAGTAAAGACAGAATTAAAGGAATGGCCATATTCCTTCAGGCTCAGTTTTGCTCTGGTCCTTCTTCTCATTCAGAGGCCCACAGAAGGTGGGTTTCATAGCAGCTTGTTCTCTTTGAACACCAAATTCAGAAGAGCAAATTTATTCTTGATATGGCGAAAAACTGTCTAACAATTAGAGTAATACCAAAGTGAAGAGGACCTCCATAGAAGGAGTTGGCTATTCCTCCCTGAGAGACTCTAACTAAAGACTGGATAACTTCTTGTAAGGAAAGTCTCAAGGGAAATTCTGATTAAATTTTATGCTGAATAGAATAGGTATTTTATTCCTTTCCAACTCTGAGATTCTGTGGGTGTAACATCCATCCAAAAGTAAACAAAACTAGCTCCCAATCCTATTTATACTCCCTAGTTTTAATTAATGCTTAATTAATAAAATGCAATGATGTATCTCAAAAAGAGATGGTTCTAAAACCAAGTGATATGACCTTAGGTATGCAGAAAGGGAATAGAGACATGGTAATATTTTGGTAGAAGGGGGAAGAGTGTCTGTTGTGGGATACAAAGCTGGGACAGGGAGCAACAGGAGCCAGAGGGACCCAGAATTTAGCCATAGAGATGTCCCTGCCAACTGCTCAGTGAGGGTGTGCCAATGGGTTGTAGGGAGGGAAAGTGGTACAAGAATTGGTACATCCCTACCCTGGTTCTAAGACTCATGTATAATTGTGTTTTAGGTGAAGAAACTGTGTCACAGACTTTGCCATCAACATACTTTTTGTTCTTAATTGCGTTTTGGGTTGTGCTGTATTCATTATTTTTATTATTGATGCTGCTAGTCCAAGGTAATTATAAGGGGAAATTGGGGCAAGGGCTTCCTATCTGACTCATCAGGCATGTCAGTTCAGAGAGAAAACAAAGGTTTTGGAACTTAGAATTTGGGTTGCCTGATTTTTACCTGGTCCCTCTTCACTTGCCAAGGATTATCCTTGTTCCCCCAAGACACTCCATCTTCTATATTCTTCAGTGTCCACCTATTGCTCCTCCCAATGCTTATGTATTTATGTGACCATGTGATTCTCTCCCTTCATTCTATCCCCTACTCTATATTTTTGTAGAGTCTCTGAGAGAAACTAGTAATGTCTATCAATGGTTTGCTTTTTCCAACCATTCATTTATCATATGTTAGTCAATTTACTCTATACAAAGCATTTCTAGGCTTTATGGAATCAACAGAAAACTTTTCTCCCTCTCCCTCAGTCCTAATCCCTGCCCCTAGGTGGGATTCCATCTTTGACTCTTAAATCAACGGAAAATAGTTTAAATTAACCAGAATTTAAAGAACTGACTTCTGCTTTGCTTAATAGTATGGACTGAAGAAAGAAGTTAATTATTTTCATAAATTGTACTTGTCTCGTAGACTTAACAGTCTCTGTGAGAGCGTGACATGGATACAAAACTGAGGATCTTATATTCCATCAGAGAAGAGAAAATGCATCTATAAACCTAAACAAATAAAAACAAAATAATTAAGGAGGGAAGTTAGAGGGGAGGCACCAGCATCTGTTAGATGCCATCTGACAATATGGCATGTGAATGGTGGTAGTTGAGCTGATATCTGAAAAAAACCTAAGGGTTCTAAGAGGTAAAACATAGGAGGGAATGTATTACATTACAAAGATATAGAGTTGGGAAATGGACTGGATAGAATGGCAGAAGGGGGACCATATATAATAGGCCTTAGAAATTTTGAAAAGAAGTCATGTGGAACAGGGTTCCAAATATGGGGCCAGGTTGAAAATGAGTTTAATGTCAGAAAAACGAGTTTGTATTTGACCCTATAGGAATAGGATTAACTGAAGTTTGTTGTATAGAAAAGAGACATAAATAGACCTGTGTTTTTAGCAAATTTACTTTGGCAATTGAGTGGACAATGAATTGAAGAGACCTTTGAAGCAAGGAGACCAATTGAGTGGTCACTGTAATATTCAAGCAAGAACTAAGGCCTACATTAGAAAATGGCCAGGTAAGCAGAGGAGACTAACAATGTAAAAGACACATTGGAAGTAGAACTAACAAGATTTGGCAATTGATGACACATATCTGGTGAGGGAGAGTAAAGGGTCATGGATTACATTACAGTCTTCAATCTTTTTTATTAGAAGAATGATAGTTTTTTTTTTTTTTTTTTAGAGAGTAGGGGAAGTTTGAAAGAGAGTTGTATTTTGAGGGTAAGGCCACAATGTAATATTTAACTGGTTAACTGTAAGGTCAATATTAGAATAGGGGAAAGTAAAGTCATGTCAGGGATGAAAGTCTGGACAAAGTATTAAGGAATGAAAAGAAAGGAGACCATGGTGAAAAAAAAAAGATTAGGTTTAGAGGGAATGAAGCACAGAGGAAGATAGTAGGAGCAGAAATTTGTGGGTGATGGAAAGGTCAAGAGTATGACTAGGTGACATTTATCTGGCTGAGTTGGAATGGGAGGACTAAGTTAGATACTGAGGTTAAGATACTGAGAAACTAATATATTTGAAGAAATATCAATACAGATAGAGATGTACCCTGGCCTGATAGGATTTATAGTGGACCAAAATACTGTGAGCCAGATACTTTCTCATTGAGAAAAGAAGAATGATCTGGAGACCAATAGGAAAGTGGCAAATAATTGAGTTGTGTATTTATTTGGGTTATGTATAGAGTGAGCCTCAAAGCAAGAAAGGATTATTGAGTGAGAGTTGGAGTATGGAAGTGAGTAGTTTTCTTTGTTCTTCTCAAGGACCAATATGTTGTGGGACATAAAGGAAGGTAGAACAAATACTGGAAAGGACAATCAAAGAATGAAGTATCCCTGAGGGGCAGCTAGGTTTTACTGAATAACAGAGAATGGAAGGAATAAGAAAAAAGTCTAAAATGAAAATAATTTTGTGAATTAAGGGGTAGGTAACAAGAAAGAAGGTTAAAATGAAGGAAAGTTTGTTATTAGTGAGCAGTAATTTCAAAGAACACAACAGAAAGGGAAACAGATCTCTTATATGTAAAGTACATTTCAGATGCCGTAGGGACCATGTTTCATCTATTATTGTAAGTGTGGTGCAGTTGCTATGATATAGCAGAATAAGGTTGCTATATCCATATGAGAAACCACATCATACTTGAACCTTGCTATGGGGAAGGTGCTACAGAGAAAATGGGATCTCAGTTATCCTCTCAGGGATGGGGGATTCTGTCAGTATCTTTTCGCAGGTCAAGTCCATGGATGGGAGCAATTTGTGGAGTTCTAGTTCTGACTTGTGCATTTGAAATTGAAATGTGTATTTTTTACTTGTGGATACGGCACAGATGCAGAGGTAAGAAGGAAGGGGTGGGCATCAGTGTGATGAAATTATGGGATGATGATAAAGCTCCACTTGTACAGTCCCTAAGCAGCATAGAATTTGAGTATTCGTGAGTCTTTGTGTAATTCTTACCCTTTTGTATATTACTTTGCTATTAAGTCCTCAACTATGAGTATTTCTCACCTGTGTTCCCCTCAATGCATGTACTGTCCTGATGCCTTATTGGGCCCCAATGTTTGTATTGCTCTGACCTCTTTGTGTCCCAAATTCCATATGTAGTCATCCTTCTGAATGTGCCCTGGATTCTGGTGTAGCCCATTTTCTTTGTAGTCCAGATCTGAAATTTTCACTTAATTCTTTAAAAAAAAATTCCAAGTCTCCTGGAATCTACATAGTCTTGATTCCCTAAATGTAGCTAGTTCATATGTCCTATGTTCTATATGTAGAGACCTAGGACCTTTCCTGAGTATGAATTAATAAAAATGTGTAACGCATAAGACAAATTTGTACCCTATATGGAAATGCCTGAGGGTCCAGGGCTTCCAAGGGACCAGAAACAGACAGTCCCAGATTTCTTACCCAGGACAAGTGGGAAGGCTTATCTTGTTTTCTCCTCAACATGAGTTCATATGTACTTTCTCATATGCAGGGTTTATTTATGATGAAACATCATTTTGGAAAGAATGGAAATTTGGAATAGCAATTGTTTTTCTTATAATTACAAAGAACATTCCCTTAATACTTCAAATAAAATACTTCATGCAACAAAGGCAACATCTCAACATCCAACCAGTCCCCAGACCTGACAATAAGGTAATTTCAGACAGAATCTGCATTTTACTCAACAACAGAAAATTATCTTTCCAGTCATCTAGTGAGGAACAAACCAAGGATCACTAATTCTGAGTTGAGGGTGGTGCAGGATGAAGGATGCAGGAAGGTGCAGGAAGAAGAGGATGAAAGGAAAAAGCAAACTTATAATAATACTCTTGATGAGAGGCTTGGAAATATGTGACAGTTGAGGAAGTTATGGGACTGATTTCAGATTGGGCTGAGAGGAGATTGGTATAGGAAAGTCACAGAGAATCCTCTCGCTCTCTTTTCTTCCCATTTTCCTCCCTCCCTTATTATCAACTCACATGTCTTTTGCTGCCATATCCTCTTAAATTATTATCTCATATAATAAAGTGGCCTTCTTTTTGCCAAATCAAAACTATTTTCATGCACATGATTCCATTCTGTGGATTCCAATCTGTGTGTACTCTGATGGTCATTCTCTCATTTATCTTCAATCTTTTCCTTTCTAGTCACCGCTTCCCTACAGTTTACAAACATACTCATGCCACCCATATTCTCAAAAAACTCTCACTTGATCTGTCCATTCCTATTAGTAATTGTTCCATATCTCTCCTTCCTTTTGTCCCTAAAATCCTAGAGGTCACATACAAGAGATAGCTCCACATCTTTTCCTTTCATTTTCTTCTTATCTCTATAGTCTAGATTCTGATTTTTATGATTCAACTGAAATGACTTATTCTAATATTACTTATGCTCTATCAATTAATAAATCTAAAGAATTTTTTTTTCAGTCTTCATTTTTCTTGTATTCTCTATAGCCTCTAAGACTCTGAATCTCACTCTTTTTCCTTGATACTCTGTTCTTTCTACATATTTAGGATCCTAAACTTTCTTGGTTTCCCTCTTACCTATCACAATGTTGTTTCCCAATTGCAATTGCTGGATCTTCATTCAAACCATGCCCAATAATGATGAATATCCCTTAGGGGTCTTTGGCCTTTGATTTTTGCTTCTTCCTCTTTACTATTCACTTGCTGATTTCATCAACTCCCTTTGATTCAAATATTATCTCTATGCTAATGATTCTCAGACCTACTTATCCAGCCTTAACCTGCTCATCCCCAGTCCCTTGGTCCCAATTTTCTATTAAACATTTGAAATGTATATATCCTATAGATATCTTAACCTCAACATGTCCAAAATTTAGCTCATAATCTTTGCCTCAAAATCCATTCTTCTTCCTAACTTCTCTTTTACTGTGGAGGGTACCACAATCCTTCAAGTCATCCAGTCTCAAAATGCTCAGCTCCTTTTTCTCTCTCATCCCTCTAACCACCAACATATCTGATTTGTTGCTAAGGCTTATATAGTTTATCTTCATAATACCTGTCCTATATAAACTCTTCTCTCCTCTGACAAAACCATTATCCTGGAGCAGGCCCTAAATATCTTACACCAAGACTATTGAAATAGCCTGATGGTTATTCTTTCTGCTCTTTTTCCCCACTCCAGTCTGTCCTGCACCCAACTGGCAAAGTGATTTTTCTAAAGTATAAATAACCACTGGCCTTGGAGGCCAATTTATTGTCTTTTAGGAGAGAGACAGATTTCCTAATATATTGGTCTGTTGTCGACCTCAGGTACCCAAGACAGATCAGACTCTATTTTTCCATTGGCCTTGCCAAAAATCTGGGGTCAAGAAAGAAAAAAACAGGGGTTAAATGTATCTACTCATTTACACTAAAATAGAGACATATTCTAATATGGCTTCACATATGCTTTTGCTCTGCAATCTGTTATGTTTTCCTAACACTTTCCTTCCTGTATACTGAAGATAACTTTCATCCAGATTTATGCTTTATATTTACTTTAATCATTTCTATAAAATTAGCCAATAGTCAGGTGACAAGGATCCTTTGTATTCCCCACCTCTTATTATATTCTATCTTCAGTAATTTTTCCTCTTTCTAGAGGACCATATGGAGGTTTGGGGAGCACTGTTGCATCAAGTGATGGATGACTCAAAGCTGAAGCCTGCAATGGCAAATAGAATGAGAATCCTCTGCTAAATCAGAATTTCTGACTACTCATCAGATGAACTAAAGCAAGCTAATGACTTCCCTAACTCTCTCTTCCATTATAGTTTTAAAGCATGAGAACTATTTCATAATACATTGGGAGAATCAGATCAAAAAAGAGGTAATTGCCTATTTTCTATCCAGCTTCCATGATCACAGAGATTATATAATCACCTCTATAGTATTATTTTTATTCTTTCCTGATCTTATTCAACTAAGTTTCCTGTGTTGAACTTGTCAAAGACTTCTACCTCCAAAGCCTCAGAGAAAAATGATAAAGTGGGGGCAGCTAGGTGGTGCAGTGGATAGAGCATCATTCCTGAAGTCAGGAGGACCTGAATTGAAATTTGGTCTCAGAGACTTAATACTTCCTAGCTGTGTGACCTTGGGCAAGTCATCTACCCTCAATTGCCTCAGCAAAAAAACAAACAACAACAACAAAAAAACCCCAAACCCCCGCTACATTTATTTTTAAAAAAAGAAAAGAAAAAGAAAAATGATGAAGTGGTTCCAGGCCCCAGGCCCCAGAAGACTTCTTGGATATCTTTAAATCAAAAAAGGACTTTTAAAACTCAAATTTAAAAAAAAATCAAGAGAGGGAGAGGCAAAATTGGGGAAAAATAAGAGTAATATAAGGAAATTGTGAAAAAAAAAAAGCATCAGCAGCTTAGTAAAGTGATGAATTAGTGAGGCCAGAATACAGACCAAAAATATTTTTTCTTTATTTTATTTTTCTTGAGTTTCATTTTATTATTTTAAAACATATTATGTTTTATTTCATAGCATGACATATGGAAATATTTTTTGCATGACCACACATGTATAATCTATGTAAAATTGCTTGCCTTTTCAATGGGAGAGAGAATTTTCAATTCAAAATTTGAAAAAGAAATGTTAAAGTTGTTTTTCTATAGAAAATGGACAAAAATACAGTATTAAATTAATAAAAATGTTAATTGTCTTTAAATGAAACTGGGAGGAAATGTTATAAAAAAGAAGACATTTAACTTTTTAAAATAAATATTATCCTCCAAACCTATTTCAGCATTAATGATAAGTTACAGGATTCTATTCTAATCATTCAATGAATACATATTATGTTTTGTTTACACTTAGCATTCCTTTTTTTAGAAGCAATAAATTACTCATTACATTACATTCATATTGTACCTTGAGTATTTTTTTTTACCTTGCACTTTTAAAAGCACAAAACTCGGAAGAAATGATCTCATTTCTTATAATTTTCAGGGGGAAGGTTCGTTAGTGAGACAGTGCATGTTGGATAAAAAATAGCAAGTTTACTCTCACCAAAGGCCAACTTACACAAGACTAAAAACAACCCAACCCTGAAGAACTCAAAAGACCTAGATGTGCCTCCCTTAAGAATCATTGCTTCCTTCTCTCCCACAATGTTTGTTTCAATTATGATTATACTAAGAGTAGCACTCCTAGTCTCTTATGATAACCCTTGTTGCATTTCTCTTGTTATTTGGTCCTCCATGTGCCTGCCCATTCATGCTTCATTTTAGGCCCCATTGCTCCCTTTAAACCCAAAAGTGAAATACAATCAGTTCTGCTATAATGCTTTGTTTTCAAAATTGTAATTTTTTTGAATATAACAAAAATTTCAAGTTGTCTTATGGGATATTTCTTTCATGAGAAATTGCAAGAATTCATGTAAGTGTGGCCTTTCATGTTAATTTATGAGTTGCAAAGCTTGTGATAAGCACTTTTAGAAGTAAACTTTCAGTATTTGTCAAAGTGCAGTATTTATTATATATCTTCTAGTCCAGTAGGAACTGTGACAGAAGAGAGTTGGTTCACTTCTTCTCCCATAGAGTCATGGTCTCCATATCCAATGTCATCTTACCTATTTTTCTTAAGACTTTGCCAGACTGCCACCTAGAATCTAAGCTGAATAGAAAATTCTAACAACGCGAGTCTGATCATGTCTCTTCCCTAATCAATAGATTCTAGAAGCTCCCTACTGTCTGTAGGTCTAAAATATAGACTCCTCTATCTGGCATGAAAAACCCTTCCCAGTCTGACTCCCATCTAGGTTTTCACATTAATTCCATATTACTATCTTCATATGCTTTGTGTCTCAGTACAATAGACTTCTTTGCTCTTTTTTTTTTTTTTTACATCATCCTTTCTTTCAAACCCATGCCTTTTTGCAAGCTGTATGTCTGGAATATATTCCACCAACCCCCTCTTGCCTCTTAGAATTCCTTGAAGGCTCAGCTCACTTGATGCCTTCTTATATATGACACTTATGTTGATCCCTATGTATATTAATTCTTCCCTACAAATATCATCTCACAAAAATTACTTTGCTTCTACAGCATTTTGTACTTTTTTATATGTCTCCTCCTAATAGACTATAAGATTCCTGAGGGCAGGAACACCTCCATTTTGTATTTCTATCCCCAGAATCTAGCAATTATTGACACTGTATAAGTATTAATAAATGCTCATTGAATGATTGAAAAGGAGAGTCAGTTGAATGGTAAGGGTGGGAAGGACAGGAAGAGACAAAGTAAGAAGTAAGACAAAGTAACCAGAGTTTTTCATCAAGTTCTAATGTGGTGGGAAGTTAGGGTAAGAGTAGTCTTATTCCCCTGTAGTCCTCTGGTCATCCTCATATTGCACACATACAGCATTCTACCAGAACAGGTTCTCTTGGGACCTGTCACAGTCCCCTCCTCCTTGTCTTCATTATACCTTGAAAAGCAAAATTGGCCAAATGGAAAAGGAGGTACAAAAGCTCATTGAAGAAAAAAATTCACCAATGGAAGATAAAGATTTTTTTTTTACTAGAAATCAAGAAGCAATAAAATAAAACCTAAAGAATGAAAAAAATAGAAGACAATATGGCAAAACATTGGGAAAACAACTGATCTCAAAAATAGATCCAGGAGAAATAATCAAAAAATTATTGAGCTACCTAAAAACCATGATTAAAAAAGAGCCTTCATATATCTTTCAAGAAATTACCAAGGAAAACTGCCCTGTTAGTGTAGACCAGAGGGTAAAATAGAAATTGAAAAAAGTCTATCATTTTTTAAAAGAGATCCCAAAATGAAAACTCTCAGGAATATTATAAATAAATTTCATACCTTGTAGATCAAGAAGAAAATATTACAAGCAATCAGAAACAAACAATTCAAGTATTGTAGAGCCACAGTAAGATAACATGAGTTTTACCAACTTCTACAATTAGAAGTCTTGGAATATTGAAGAAGGCTGCAGATAGTGGAGGAACTCTGGTAAAGTATAAAACTCTTCAGCCCAAATGAGGAAACCAAACTATCACTCTTTGCAGATGATACAATAGTATACTTAGAGAACCCAAGAGATTCTACTAAAAAGCTATTAGAAGTAATTCATAACTTTAGCAAAGTTGCAGGATACAAAATAAATCCCCACAAATCCTCAGCATTTTTATACATTACCAACAAAATCCAACAGCAAGAGATAGAAAGAGAAATTCCATTCAAAATAACTGTCGACAGCATAGAATATTTGGGATCTATCTACCAAAGGAAAGTTAGGAATTATATGAGCATAATTACAAAAAACTTTCCATACAAATAAAGTCAGACTTAAATAATTGGAAAAATATTAAGTGCTCTTGGATAGACCGAGCAACTATAATAAAGATGACAATACTCTCTAAACTAATCTATTTATTTAGTGCTATACCAATCAGACTTCCAAAAAAATTCTAACAATCTAGAAAAAATAACAACAAAATTCATGTGGAAGAACAAAAGATCGAGAATCTCAAGGGAATTAATGAAAAAAAATCAAATGAAGGTGGCCTAGCTGTACCTGATCTAAAACTATATTTTAAAGCAGCAGTCACCAAAACCATTTGGTATTGGCTAAGAAATAAATTAGTTGATCAGTGGAATAGGTTAGGTTCACAAGACAAAGTAGTCAACTATAGCAATCTAGTGTTTGACAAACCCAAAGATCCTAACTTTTGGGATAAGAATTCATTATTTGACAAAAACTGCTGGGATAAGTGGAAATTAGTATGGCAGAAATTAGGCATGGACCCACATTTAACACCATATACCAAGGTAAGATCAAAATGGGTCCATGATTTAGGCATAAAGAATGAGATTATAAATAAATTAGAGGAACATAGGATAGTTTATTTCTCAGACTTGTGGAGGAGAAAGAAATTTGTGACCAAAGATGAACTAGAGACCATTATTGATCACAAAATAGAAAATTTTGATTACATCAAATTACAAAGCCTTTGTACAAACAAAACTAATGCAAACAAGATTAGAAGGGAAGGAACAAACTGGGAAAACATCTTCACAGTTAAAAGTTCTGATAAAGGCCTCATTTCCAAAATATATAGAGAATTGACTCTAATTTATAAGAAATCAAGCCATTCTCCAATTGATAAATGGTCAAAGGATATGAACAGACAATTTTCAGATGATGAAATTGAAACTATTACCACTCATATGAAAGAGTGTTCCAAATCACTATTGATCAGAGAAATGACGATTAAGACAACTCTGAGATACCACTACACACCTGTCAGATTGGCTAAGATGACAGGAAAAAATAATGATGAATATTGGAAGGGATGCGGGAAAACTGGACACTGATGCATTGTTGGTGGAGTTGTGAATGAATCCAACCATTCTGGAGAGCAATCTGGAATTATGCCCAAAAAGTTATAAAAAGTAGCAGTGCTACTACTAGGCTTATACCCCAAAGAGATACTAAAGAAGGGAAAGAGACCTGCATGTGCCAAAATATTTGTAGCAGCCCTGTTTGTAGTGGCTAGAAACTGGAAAATGAGTGGATGACCATCAATTGGAGAATGGTTGGGTAAATTATGGTATATGAATGTTATGGAATATTATTGTTCTGTAAGAAATGACCAGCAGGATGAATACAGAGAGCCTTGGAGAGACTTACATGAACTGATGCTGAGTGAAATGAGCAGAACCAGGAGATCATTATATACTGCAATAACGATACTGCATGAGGATGTATTCTGATAGAAGTGGATTTCTTCAACAAAGAGAAGATCTAACTCAGTTTCAATTGATCAAGGATGGACAGAAGCATCTACACCCAAAGAAAGAACACTGGAAAATGAATGTAAACTATTTGTATTTTTGTTTTTCTTCCTGGGTTATTTCTACCTTCTGTATCTAGGATATACTGTGGCACATTTAACATGTATAGGACTGCTTGCCATCTCTGGGAGAGAGTGGAGGAAGAGAGGGGAAAAACCGGAACAGAAATGAGTGCAAGGGATAATGTTGTAAAAAATTGCCCTGACATGGATTCTGTCAATAAAAACTTATTTAAAAAAAACCAAACTCTTCAGCCCAGAGGGAACCTGATGACAATGTCTGGTTTTGGCTTCCCACCTCCCTTTGGTGTTCTCACCCTTCCTGAAAAGTCAAGGAGGGCATGACCACCTATATTCTACTTGAAGCAAAGGATATTTACAGTAAGATGCATTTACATATCAGTAGCAGGGTGCTTATAGTTAGCACTTGCTCAGTGTGATGTGAAGATATAATGGTTCTCTAGTTGGCACATGCTTAGTGTGCTGTAATGATGTAATCATACTGAGGTATTTAAGGCTGAGAGAACTGGAAATAAGGACACTTCATCTTTGACCATCCTGGTGAGTCTCCTGCCTCCTTCACTCCTCCACTAAGACCAAGGTTGGTCCCAAGTTAGCCTGGACATTGTAAAATAAGATGTTGTAGAGCACAAAGAAACTAGGATGACAACCAAGAATTATCTACCCAAAAAAGCTGAGTATAATCCTCCAGCTGGAAAAATAGATACTCAATGAAATAGAG
The DNA here is from genome assembly GCF_016432865.1 of Antechinus flavipes. Classification (NCBI taxonomy): domain Eukaryota; kingdom Metazoa; phylum Chordata; class Mammalia; order Dasyuromorphia; family Dasyuridae; genus Antechinus; species Antechinus flavipes. Next base: position 650,769,809 of record NC_067398.1, read on the forward strand.
AAGTTTCCTTGAAGGATAGTTTGATAGTATATAGATATTGCATCAGACTCCCAGCTGTCTGTCAGCATCCCTCAAGGATAGCAGAATTTTGAGGCAAGAAAAGAACAGCAACTAGCTGGAGAACAGGATTTGTAAGCTTAAATCATTACAGAGTAGCTGAACTTCTGAACAAGGTTCAGTGACAAATAATCATGACTTACACCATTTATTACAGAACAGTGAAATCAAAAATAAAATACAAAATCAACATTTGTTTTTCACATACTTCCTACACAAGAATTTGAATACTAGGAAGAAATACATTTATCAAATCAAGTTTATATAAAAAAAAAAGATTGGGTATCTAGGTGGCACAGTGGATAGAACATCAGCCCTGAAGTCAGAAGGACCTAAGTTCAAATCCTGTCTCAGACACTTAATACTTCCTAGCTGTGTGACCCTGGGCAAGTCACTTAATCCCCATTGCCTCAAGGGAAAAAAATGAGAAAAGTATGTAGGTTAATTTAAATGATAAGATACAAAATACCTAGGGCTACCCAGGAGCAAGATAAAACCTAAGATCAGTCCAGAAGAGAATGATTTCATTCAATGTGTCTGCTGTTAGTAGTTTCTTGAGGGTGTAAGAACTGGAAATAAAGCAGCATGTTGTGTTGTCTGCTCCCATATCTCATACTTGTGATTTTGGTGGCCTTTTATTCACCATTCATATATATGCCTTCTTTATCCTCATTTTTGCTCTCCTTTTCCTTGGCCTATTTCTTCCAAAAAAAGCTTATTTTTCTTCTTTCATTCATGCCATTGTTTACAAAGACAAGGATTATAGGGCTCAGAAATCTCTCTACCAATCATGAGTCACTTCACCCTGAATACATAAAAAGGAGAGGAGATAGGGGATACTGTTAAAATTCAGGTAGAAGGGAGAAGATCGGACCAGATCTAGGATGAGTGGATATGTGGCCACATATGAGCCTATGAGCAGATTTTCATTTCTTCTGAATGTCATTTTGCTTCTGAATTCCTGTGTAGAGTAATCAGAAAGGAGAGCTAGCAGCAGAGCATCCTGCTTTCCTTTTAAAGGGTTTCTGGGACACAGGAGCCTCCTCCCAGACCTGATTAACAGAAGACGCCTCAGAATGCACAATTTCCTTCTTAGTTTTTTTTTTTTCCTTTCCCAGATACCTCAACTATTCTTGGGTTTCTACCTACTCAAAATGTTCCTTGGCACGAGTGTGTCTCTTAGTTTATGCAGCAGGGGGGATAGAGATAAGTGGGAATGAAGAGATATGCATACAGGGTCCTCAGGCTCCTCCCTCAATACAAGGGGAGTGACTATCATCCTTTACTGACATGGTGGTTTCCAATACTTTCTCAGATCCCACCACCACTCTCCTTGTCACAGTCATACTGATGGTTCTTCATGTCTTTGTCATAGAACCATAGTCACTATTGCCCGGTTTATTAGTTACAACCAGTGTCTATATTCTTGTTATAGTCATAATCTTGTGTCCTTATCATATACACCGCTCCTTTGCCACAGCAAGTCACTAGGAGCCTTGTGTTCCTGTCACAGACATCATTCTACTTCTCTATTATAATCATTAGTCCTCCCATGCTCATGTCTCTATCCTACCATCACCAATCCCTCTTTCTCCTCCCTTGTATGATCTCTCTGGTATGATGAAGATTCTCAGTCCTTTAGAATTCTTTCTTTCTGGTTCTATGATGTGTTATGTACATGGCATGGAGGTGCCAGAGGGCTAGGATATGTGCATTAAGTAAAGACAGAACTTGATGATTAACTCTGAGTGGCCTGTAACTTATCAAGGCAATCCAGGTGGGGAATAACCGAGATGGGGTCTATATAAGTAATTGTAACCACGCCATGGGGAGCATATATAAGAATTTAGTACACAGAGTGTATTTAAATCAAATGGAATCAGAGTAAGGAAAAATCCTTAATCTTTATTCTTTGCAGAGGTGAAGGGGAATGGCTATGTGAAGTGAGAGCAATTGTGACAGGAATCCAGCCATCAGTGCCTCTGGCTCTCACACTCCACCCACCAAATTCTCTACACAATCTCCTATACAACACATCAAACTTGCACAGAAAGTGGGCAGGGCCATTATTTCTCCAACCATATATTAATAGAGTATTGTCCAATTGCTAATTAGCCTCAAGTGCTTGAGACCTCAGACTCAAGAGCTTCAGCCCATACAAGAGCTAATATGGAAAGATCTGCATTTTCTCAGAAAATATGAGGCAAGGTTTTCAGATGTGGTAAGAGGTTACGCATATGAGGAAAAGTAAAGGTTTGAAATGACTAGTGTGGGAACAGAGCATCAATAAGAAATTAGTAAAAAATATTATCTTGATGTGTTGGGGTCACAGCTGAGATTATGAAATACAAATTTGGTTTTTGAGAAAATATATTTTAATTTTTTCAACTAACAACATCATCTTTCTCTCTCATTTCTCTTCTCTCTGCTCCCCCACTGAAAAAGAATTAAAAAGAAAATCCTGATAGCAAAAAAATTACTGTCAAGACAAACAGATTAGTTTGGTTCACTGAAAAAACTGATATCTAAACCTGTACCCTGAGGTGAGTAGCATATTTCATGATGGGTCATCTAGAATCATGGTTGTTCATTGCAGATAACATAAATTTGTAGTAGACATTCCACATTTTCCCACAATTTCCTCCATATCTGTTCATATGAACAGGCATATGAGTAAGAACAAAAGAAGTGGTGGAAGCAATCTAGAAATATGGGGTTTAGTAAAGAATGATTAGCAATAAGACAAGAGAAAGGGATTAAAGAGCAGAACATAATATAATATTTATCCAATTAAAAATAGAGTCAAGATTAGGAGGGGAAGTAAGTATACCTATGATAGTTGTAATGGTCTGAGAAAGTACTTATGATTTTCATGCAACTATGGTAGAAATTCACAGTAGGAACAAAGATCAGGTTGAAGTAGATCTTTGGAGTGAGGAGGAGTTAGATATATATAGAGAGATAATAAGAAAGATGATTTATTCAAGAAATTTCAGAATTCTTGATTATGGAAATAAAAAATTTTGAGTGATGGCAAGGTCAGAGACATTCCAGTCTTTGCCTTTGTATAGCTGAGTTGACATAGAGAATTAAATCAAGGCAGTTAGAGACAGAGAAACTGGGAGGCTAAAGTATTTGAAGGAATATTACCATATATATCAATTTACCCTTGAATGGCAACAGTTGGAGTCCAGAAGACTAATGGCAAGGACTGAACTTTTTAAGAAACAAGGAAAAATGATCTCGCAAAAGATAACTGTCAACTAATTGGTTTATATTTGAATAGAGTGAAACTTAAAGGAGGAGAAAATTGTTGAATGTTCCACAGTGGCAAAAAGAATATTGGAAAGTAACAATGTGAGAATTCTGAATCTCTTATAAGGACTAGTGAGGTTGAGCAATATAAGAGAAGGTACAAACCAGTATTTAAAAGGACATCTGTGATGACTGCGTATTTAAAATCAGACAGTCAGGAATTCAGGTTAAGGGAAAGATCTTCAATCTTTATTCTCAGTAGAGGTGAAGAAGGATTGCGATAGCAATATGGGCAGACAGGAAGCCAGTTAGCAGAGGTGAATGGGGATTGCAGGTGAAAAGGAGATCGGAGGTGAAGGGTGGGGGCAATAGCAATGTGAGCAGCTGTGTCAAGAAACCAGCCAGAAGTCTCTTTCTGCTTCCCTTTCCATTCCCCTGCCTCCACCTACCAAAATCATCATTTCCTATATAACACATCGGGACTTGCACAAAGAGTGGGCGGGGGCCATTCTTCCTCCAAGCATATATATTAATAAAGTATGGTCCAATTACTATTTAGCCTCATGTGCTTGGGACCTCAGTGCATCAACTCAATCCTTGGCCCATTGCAGACATCCAAAGAATTTAGTGTTTTCTAGGAGAGTCAGGTTATTAGTAAATGCTGCAAAATGGAAGGAGAAAGAGGAAAAAGAAGTCTATAATCAAAGCCATTTTGTGAATTAAGGAAGATTATTCAAAGCTTACTACAATGATTTTTAACTTACCAATTACAACTTATCTCCAACTAATCCCTAGAAGAGTTTTCCATCTAGGGTTCTGAGTTCCTATCAAGGGTTTTGGACACTCCAGTACCAACTTCTAACTCTCTTTGGTTTCATGATTTCCACTTGCTAGAGTCCCATGTCTTTATCCTTCTCAGAATAATAATCATTCTATAGGCTAAGATGCTATTACTTCATGAAAAAAGTAAAATGTAATAAAAAAGTGACACAATTGATCTCATTCACTCATATTAAAGATGAATTTCCAAATTCTACACCTTCCCATGCTTCATCTCTAACTTTCACAAGGAAAGGGGGGAAGATTGATACAGTCAAAGATTTAAAAAAAAATAACCTTTTCAAGACCCCAGCTTTTGGGATAAGAATTCACTGTTTGACAAAAAATTGCTGGGAAAATTGGAAACTAATATGGCAGAAACTAGGCAGTAATCCACACTTAATACCATACATCAAGATAAGATCAAAATGGGTTCAGGACCTAGGCATAATGAATGAGATTATAAATAAATAAGAGGAACATAGGATAGTTTACCTTTCAGACCTGTGGAAGAGGAAGGAATTTATGACCAAAGAAGAACTAGAGATCATTATTGATCACAAAATAGAAAATTTTGATTATATCAAATTGTAAACAAAACTAATGCAGACAAGATTAGAAGGGAAGCAATAAACTGGGAAAACATTTTTACAGTCAAAGATTCTGATAAAGGCCTCATTTACAGTCTAATTTATAAGAAATCAAGCCATTCTCCAATTGATAAATGGTCAAAGGACATTAACAGACAATTCTCAGATGAAGAAATTGAAACTATTTCTAGCCATATGAAAAAGATGTTCCAAGTCATTATTAATCAGAAAAATGCAAATTAAGACAACTCTGAGATACTACACACTGTCAGATTGGCTAGAATAACAGGGAAAGATAATGCGGAATGTTGGAGGGGATGTGGGAAAACTGGGACACTGTTACATTGCTGGTGGAATTGTGAATATATCCAGCCATTCTGGAGAGTGATTTGGAACTATGCTCAAAAAGTTATCAAATTGTGCATACCCTTTGATCCAGCAGTGTTACTACTGGACTTCTATCACAAAGAGATTTTAAAGAAGGGAAAAAGACATGTATGTGCAAGAATGTTTGTGGCAGCCCTCTTTGTAGTGGCCAGAAACTGGAAACTGAGTGGATGGCCATCAATTGGAGAATGGCTGAATAAATTGTGGTATATAAATATTATGGAATATTATTATTCGGTAAGAAATGACCAACAGAATGATTTCAGAAAGGCCTGGAGAGACTTACATGAACTGATGCTGAGTGAAATGAGCAGGATCAGGAGATCATTATATACTTCAACAATAATACTATATGATGATCAATTCTGATGGCTCTGGCCATCTTCAGCAATGAGATGAACCAAATCAGTTCCAAGAGAGGAGTAATGAATTGAACCAGCTACACTCAGTGAAAGAACTCTGGGAGATGACTACCATTACATAGAATTCCCAATCCCTCTATTTTTGTCCGCCTGCATTTTTTATTTCCTTCACAGGCTAATTGTACACTATTTCAAAGTGCGATTTTTTTTTATCAGAAAATAACTGTTTGGACATGTATACTTATATTGAATTTAATTTACACTTTAACATATTTAACATGTATTGGTCAACCTGCCATCTGGGGGAAGAGGTGGGGGGAAGGAGAAGAAAAATTGGAACAAAAGGTTTGGCAATTGTCAATGCTGTAAAATTACCCATGCATATATCTTGTAAATAAAAAGCTATAATAAAAAAAAATAAACGCCTTCAACTTCACAATTCAAATAATATCTTTATGTTAGAAAGGTTAAAGTAAATGTCATCTCCAAACTAAATATTCCTCTTTTGTTTATGACAGTGAATAAAAATCATTCGATTAACTTAAAAAAAAATAACCCTTTCAAGCATTCCAACTCAAAATCACAGAGGAAAAGAAATCACTATAACATGCTCTTTCTTGCCTTCTCTCATTGTTTTTAAGGAAGCAAATTGAGTTTCTGGTCCTCTGCCTTACGATTACTTCACTGCTCTGTACTCTGGCAGGTTGATCAATAAATCAGAAGGTTAACTGGAAAATAGCATGCTCTCCATAAGTTCTCAC